>NC_056627.2:299775346-300095033 GCF_002870075.4 Lactuca sativa | reverse complement strand
CATGAGCTTTTGACCAAGGATGATGAAAATTGCGAGTCATCTGTTCATTTGCTTCAAGAATGTTAATGGAATTATGCAAAGAATCTATTTAAGCATTGAGACGTTTGTTCTCAGAAATTAAAACATTTCTTTCAAAATAAGTGATTTCAACTTTGTCTTTAAGAATGATACATTTATCTTTTGACATTACAAGCTCTCATTCTAAAGACTCTATTTTTAACTTCTTATCCTCAAAACATAATCTAAGACGACTTAATTCACTCTCCATCTTCTCACTGGCTTCTATGGCTGACTCATAGGCTTTGTAAATGATGTTCATATATGATTGAATCTAGGTTAGATATGGTTCGCTAAGATACAAATCAAAGTTAATATCAGTAATCATAGATTTTACCTGTTGAACGATGCTTCTACCAGGTGGTTCGTTGGTGGCCATGTAGCAGTAGTTTGGTTCAACATCTTCATAGTCATCATCTGATCTGGAAGACCAGTAGCCTTCATCGCATTCAATTATTTTTCTAGCCATAAAGCACATGGTCCTTCCAGTACTCACATCATCATCATCTCCACAAGACCAATATCCTTCCACATCTCTTGATACAGTTGTAAAAAAAGCCTTTTCACTCTCTGCCATTTCTTGAGCTCGACGTGCATAGTAAGCAGAATCCTTGATCTTGGGTTTTTGTGATACTTCTGCTAAGCAGTCTTTGGAAAAGCGATTTGCATGACCACATTTGTGACATACAATTTTGGGTTTGTCTGACTTCGGAGTCTATGAAAATTCTGAGGTATGATTTGGTGTACGAATGTTAGGTTTGTAAGCTGGTGGGTTTTTTGAAGTTTTTTTGAACGATTGAGTGTTGTTTTGGTGAGGAGCATGGAAACGATTGTGATATGGCTTGTTAAAAGGATGATTGTATCTCATGGAAAGCAAAGCAAACTCTTGTTGGAAACGGAGTTTAGAGACCACTTATTCAAGGTTAAGGTCACCCATTGATTGATAGTTGGTGTTTCGGGAGCATGTATGGTTGGAGGTGAGGGTTGAATAGGAGGGATATACGGAACAACAACAGTGAAGGGTTTTGAGATGGCCAGGTTCAGAGTTTGTTGATCATAGGAACTGACTAGAGCTAGAGGGCCTCCAATGAGTTCATGTAGGGTTAGTGCAACATTTGATTCATGACCTTGAAGCTCATCAAACAGTTGGTAGAGCTTCAGCTTTTTCAGAGATCCATTACTCTGAAGACATGATTTCCCATTTCCCCACCTCTTTCCGAGGCTGTTAATGAACTTCATGTTGTATTCAAGTGGTTTTTGGACTATCCCATGAGTTGTCATGTTGTTGACGATGATTTGGTATCTGTTTGAGGCTGAGGCGACAAATTCACTAGGAGTTGTAGTAAAGGTGTTGTGACATCCCCAAATTTCTCGGCCAGAAAAGACCAATTTAATTTATTCTTTTTAAAATCAAATCAGAGAAATCTTTATAAAAGAGGTTGCAGAATTGGTCCCCAAAACAAAATATGATAAAAGTTTGTCAAAACCTTTCTTTAAGAAATATATCATTTCCTTTTATATCAAAACCTCGGGATGTCATGTTCCGATACAGATCAAAAGCATAAACAAGACATTATAAGCCTTACAACAGTTATTTGTAACTACTGGCCTATATAATCCAAAATTCACTCATCATCATCATCCGACGATGCTCGGGGTCCTCTACCTGTAATATAAACAGCTGAGTGGGTCAGGCTTGGAAGCCTGGTGAGCATATAGGGTTTTCAACCCACAATACATAAATTTATTATGTTTAAACATCAATCAATCAACCGAATTACCCCAAACCCCATTATTTTATTTATTTCTTAAGGGTTTACCCTAAGAATCAACTATCACTCCTTCCCAAGGATTCATCCTAAGGAATAGACACAAAGTCACCTCATGATCGGGGTTTATACAACGGGCACTAATTCCATAGCTGCCAAGGTTTATTCAACATATGCTAAATCCATAGCTCTCATTTATCGACAGTATTATTTACAGGTATTCTCTCCTGCAATACATACCAATGGGTTTTTAGAGTACAGCAAATGAACATATAGTTCATTACACCTACAGGTTGCGGATCTACTAGTGTTCCATAGACTGTCTAGAATAGTCCATGATTGTCATTCATACTCTGCTGAATGATGGGGGCCAACAATTTGGGTAAGTGATTCTCTCAAATTTCACCACTCACCCTCAACTCATGATCAATATTATTGATCATCTCCTTTATCCAACTCACCTTTCATCATACCCACTATTTCATCCACCCATGTTTTACCCAACATTTTTCGTAGATAAAAATACATATATAGTTTAAATTATTTAAAAACATGTACAAATCATTCCTGCAGCACCCATCTCAAATAAACAAACAATATATATTCACACAACACGTATTTTATGTAAAATACTTCATATCTATGTGTAAGGTGAAAGTAACTACAAACTCACTTGATTTAATGAAAACCGGACAACAATTCGTTTCCTAAAACGATCGTTTCTAATAAAACAAGAAGTTTTATTGAGAAACCGGGCTTTGTAAAAGTCGGGCTTCGAAACCGAAAAGATAAATTTTCCGGGCTTCACGGGCACTTCGTGGAGTATTCCGGGGTTCACAATCGATACCGGGGCTTCGCGGGATGTTAAGATGAAAGAAATATGGGTTTAGGGGTTAAAATTGACAATTTTCCAAAGTATACCCGGGAGGTCTCGCACGCTTGTATTTATAGGGGAGAGCTTCTGATCGGACGGCTGAGAAGTCTCCAGGTGGCGAAGATCCGAAGGCTCGCAGGGGAGGGCTCGCACGTGGGCTGCGCATGGCTCGCACATGGGTCGCACCTGCGAGGGGCTCGTTGTCGCCTTCTGATTGGACCGCGGTCTAGTCTGAGGCTTCGGACGTGGCTCCTCCTGCGAAGCTCGGACACGAGGAAAAGAACACACGTCGGACCTTCACTGGACCACTTCGGATAAGGCCATGTGCTCGGATGACTCAGCAGCTCGGGTGACTCAGCAGGACACGTGATGGATGCGAGGCGAGGGTGACGTGGCAAAACGTGACCATGCGAATTTTCTCGATTTTCGCGCCAAAACTTCTAAAATCCATAACTTTCGCATACGAGCTCCGTTTTTGACGTTCTTTATATGCACGCGTAGCTAAAATTACGCTCTACAACTTCCGTTTAGACTTCGTCGGCTAATTTTAAATTTAATTTTTTTATTATTATTTTTAACAGACCGGGACAGGAAATCCATTAAAAATTCATAACTTCTTCATCTGACGTCCATTTTCGTCAGACTTTTTACCATTATGCTACTAATGACGAGACCTTCAATTCTCGTTTAGGTTGTGTTGGCTAAAAATCACTCGATCTAAAATTCGAGTTTTTAGCTGTCTACTTCTAAGCTGAAACTTCGAAAAATCATAACTTCTTAATACGAAGTTAGATTTGGGCGTTCTTTTTATCGAACTTCTCGGTTTAACAAATACTACGATTTTCGTTTAGATCACTAAGGCTAAAAAGTAGTTTATCAAAAACTCACTTTTTACGACATTCGGTACCGTGTCGGTTTTGTCGCGAAACTTCGACAGGTCATAACTTCTTCGTTATAACTCGGATTTCGGCATTCTTTATATCCCCGAAATCCTTGTTTCGACCACTACAACTTTATGTAAAGATATCGGGCTTATCTCATATTTTAATTTTGATGCTTAGTTTTATTTTTAATTAATTAAATCCTAATAATTAAGCATAAAACACATAATTCACATAAAATTCACATAATTCCTTTTCATGTCTTCTAAATGAGTTACAAAGGTTAACCTAGACGATTATGTCAATATTAATTCCTAGCCTAGAAATACGAGTGTTACAGTTGTCGAACTCGTTGACAATGGAGGTTAAGCGCTTATCTTTCATGTTTTCTAATCCCTCGAACAGGTTTTGAAGTGTGTCCCAAATCTGTTTAGCAGACTTACACAATTTAATGTGCTCAAAGAAAGAGGGTGGAACGCCAAACACCATTTCGGAAAAGGCAACTTGATCTGCATGAAGCTTTCCGATGTTATCAACAGTGAGAGGTGCTTGACGTTGTTCATCCTGTCCCATGAGAGCTGGAGCAACATCTCTAACAATGGTTCAAAGTGGAACATGAGGAACTTCTTTAACGAATCTCCAGATAGCTTCACCTTTTTCTATACCAAGTAAAAATCTTTCCATTCTGACTTTCCAGTGATCATACTCTTCAACAACTAACAGTGGGGCACGACTAGGGCAACCCATGCTATTTGCTATTTGAATTGAATACATTTTTAGAGAATTAGAAATAACCATTGAAGTTAAGATATATTGAGAAAAAGTGGTATATAGAATAACTTTTATCCTGAACACAATAATGATTGAAATACCAAGGTAATCTCGAATCAACTATAATCCATTCTTATGGATTCAAAGGACAATCACTCAATCTCTGATACCAATTGTGAGACCAAGGATCTGATTGTGCAGGGACAAGGCCGAAAAACTCAAACCCTGAGATAATGCTTAATATCAATGTCTGATTCTGATTAAGAGTTCCAGTCAAGTATGGTAAAACCAGTCGAGATTGAAGATTAGAATCAACAAAGTACTTCAAGTATTAAATATGGAGTAATGAGTATAGTCAAAGTAAAGACAATAAATGAACAAGTAGAATGTTTGAAAGTGTTTTGATTTGAAAGAAAGATGCAAGTGAAGTAAATTCAAATATAACTATCTTTGGAAAAACAATTTCTCATTTGTTCTTATCATTAAACACTCCTTATATAGCAAAAGGAGGAACACATAACAACCCAGAATACATACAAAGGACCGAACAATGTCACTACTTCTGACATTCTGATTGTCCAAATAAACAAAAAGACTAAGCCCTAAGTAACGTTACATCATAGAAAAGACAAGAACACTTAATACATAGACGGATAGACTATTTCAGACTCATTCTCCTTTTCGGAACATCTTCACCTCTGACTTCAATATTTACTTCACACCATAACACTATGCATTTCGGACATGAGACTGACTTCAGATCTTCTTTGTGTGATTGCTAGAGGTTCACTTTCAGGTTCCAACATTGTGAAGCTTTCGTTAGACGAGAGACTCATGAAAAGCTTGAACCTCAAAGTGAGAAATGTATTTTCATCGGCTACCCACAAAAGTCCTTTGGATACTTGTTCTACAAACCTAGTGAAAACGTGGTCTTCGTAGCACGAAGGGGAGTCTTTCGCAAGAGAGATCTCATATGCAAAGAGGACAGTGGGAGTATAATTGATTTTGAAGAAATTCAAGAGTCAAGCGATGAACGAACCTCTAACTGAAACGACCCAAAAATACTACCCAAAATTTTTTCGATTTTTATTATAACAAAACCATGAAACTGAGTATCACATAATAAAAACCATATGTTGCGTGTTCAAAATCCATAATAAAATACTGTGAGAAAGATGTATCGCAACTGTATCCAAATATATCAAAAACTGAATCAACTCCCAGGACAAAACTAAAGCTGTGGTGTGTGCGATGCCATCATCCCGAGCTCTTCCCTTTGCTTGCGGAAGTACCTGAAACCAAAACTGAAACTGTAAGCACGAAGCTTAGTGAGCTCCCCCAAACTACCACATACCATACAATCCATATATAGCACATATTGGGCCTTGCCCACTACATCGGACCGAAGTCCGGAACTAGCTGCTTCGGATCGAAGTCCGAAACTGACTGCATCAGACCGAAGTTCGGAACTGACTGCATCGGACCGAAGTCCGGAACTGACTGCATCAGACCGAAGTCCCGAACTAACTGCATCGGACCGTAGTCCGGAACTGATTGCATCGGACCGAAGTCCAGAACTAACTGCATTACATAACACATATCGAATAATATAAACACATATACTGCATACTGCATCAGACCGAAGTCCGAAACATATAACTCACAAACATGCTCGAATCACATAGACCTCAAGCATACTGAACTGCTGCTTCGGACTGAAGTCCGGAACTGCTACTAACTAAACGGGCCGGCATTGTGGCCGTAGACCCGTTCCTACTGGAAGGAAACTCACCTCGTGAACTGGTTGCTGTGTGTATGGCTCTGGAAGCTAACTGCTGCTCCGGTATCTCCTCGGCTACAAATCCATAAACACACCCAATCAAATGCTAATCACTGCACTGGGGTAAAATGACTCTTTTACCCTTGGTCAAAGTCAACTCTCCTGGTCAAAGTCAACCTACAGTTGACCTGACTCGCCGAGTTGGGCCGCCAACTCGCCGAGTCTCTAGTCTCACTTCTCAACCCTACTCGTGGCTACTCGCCGAGCATGGCATCGACTCGACGAGTACCCTCTCGATTTAAAACTCAGACAATCTGCATCCGACTCGCCGAGTCATATGAACAACTCAACGAGTTGTTCTTCGATCTAAGAAGATTGTCTTGGACTCGCCGAGTTGTATGAACAACTCGCCGAGTCCCTCCATTACTGAGTCTGACCTCCAACTCGCTGAGTCCACTCTACTACTCACTGGTCCCCACTCGGGGTGTTCGTTTGGATGGATCGGTTTGATCCGATCCAATCAAGTGAATCCAAATTGATTTCGGTTTTCAAAACATGAATCCAAATAGTCCAAACTAAATTCAAATCCGATCCGATCCGAACCAATTACAATTCGGTTGGATCGGTTTTTATAATTCGGTTTTCAAAAACCGAAACATTTTAACACGACATATAATTATAATATTACCCAACTTTACACAAGAAGCAAAAACAAATTATTTAATTGTGATTTTAAATTTATAAACAAATAATAAGAAGATATATAATAGTTAAATATTTTATAGATAGAAAACTTTTGAGAGAAAATGCATATTAATGTTTTTTTTATCGGGTGAAATGTTTTGAACCTATTTGAAAAAATAAATTACAAAATTAATAAATAACTATAGATATATATATATATATTATAAATAGATAAATAATAAATATTTATTCGGTTTTTTTGGACTATTCGGTTCTTATTTTATAAACCAAAACCAATCCAAAAACCAAAATAATAATTCGGTTTTGTTGAAAACCAATCCAAAAATCCGAATATCCGAACCAAATAGTCCAATCCAAATTGTCCAATTGGATAATTCGGTTTTATCCGAACAGTGAACAGCCCTAGTCCCCACTCGGCATCACTCAAAAAGGGAAAATCGGGGACTCGCGACTCGACTCGCCGAGTCGCTTGCATGTAGCTACTCTAAACTCGATTCTGCTAGAATCCAGCGTCTGAAACTTATAGATCTGGGCTTCCTTAACTCGATTAGCACGTAAAGATTCTATCTTTACGTGCCCATAACCGACCAAGAAGATAATAAGGCTCAAAAAGCATCATAAAGGCTAGATCTAGGGTTCTTATGCAAAGCATCTTCAAAAGGCAATAGATCCGGGCTCTACAACTCTTAAATGAACAGATCTAGGGATATCTCGACCTATTAAGGCATCCATACAACCATAAGGCTTGGAAAAAGCATGAAACTAGCCCTAGAAGAGTTCTAATTGAGGTCTAAAGCATAAAACAGAAGGAATCCGAGAAATACCTTAATGAACTCTGATTTTGCCCTTGGATCTTTGCTCTACACCTCTTCTCTTTGCTCCTTTCCTCTTCTTCTTCTTCTTCAAGCCTTCTAAATCCACACACAAAAGAACTTAAAACAATAAGGGATGAATTAGGGTTTTCTCACAGCTCTCTGAGGGTGAAGGAGGCGAGTTTGGGGCACAAAGCATTGCTTAAATAGTGAGCAACCCGGGGATTTAGGGTTTCTTCCAGGCAGGCAGACTCGCCGAGTCCCGAATATGGACTCGCTGAGTCGCCGACTAACACGTGCACAAAATCCCGTCCCTACTCGGCGAGTCGGGCTATAGACTCGCCGAGTCCCTCTTGAAAACTTCTAATTAAATGCCATGGAAGCAACATACCAGAGACGGGTCGTTACACTAACACTAGCACTCAACTTGAGGAAGAAATTATTGTTGTACCGATTGACGAGTTGTTACCTGTTAGACGCTACAACCAAGTTAGAATGACACCAGAGTTGTATGGTTTCGATATTACTACACTTGGTGATACGTTTATCAGTGATAGTACACTGGTAAATTTGGATGAGCCTTCTAACTACAAGGAAGCCATGGCGGGCCGTGAGTCTGCCAAATGGAAAGAGGTAATGGACAGTGAGATCAAGTCCATGTATGATAACCAAGTTTGGAATTTGGTTGATAATGTACCAGGTCGTAAGAAAGTGAGGTGCAAATGGATCTTCAAGAACAAGACCGACATGGATGGAAAGGTGCACACCGTCAAGGTTCAACTGGTTGTGAAGGGCTTTACTCAAACCCCAAGGGTTGACTATGACGAGACCTTCTCACCAGTGGCTAAGATTAAACTTATTAGGGTTATGTTAGCCATAGCAGCGTTTCATGATTATGAAATCTGACAGATGGATGTCAAAACTGCTTTCCTTAATGGAAAGTTGGCTAAAGATGTTTACATGAGTCAGCTAGAGGGTTTTGTGGATGCTAAATACCCTAATAGAGCGTGTAAGCTTGAGAAATCAATATATGGATTGAAACAAGCTCCTTGCAGATGGAATCTTTTCTTTGATGAGAAACTCAAAGAGTTTGGTTTCTTTAGAAGTGAGGATGAATCTTGTGTATATGTCAAAGCCAGTGGGAGTATAGTAACCTTCATGGTATTGTATGTTGATGACATACTACTTATAGGAAACGAAATTCCAACCTTACACGAAGTTAAGAACTAGCTTGGAAAGTGTTTCACTATGAAGGATCTGGGAGAGGCTGCATATATTCTAGGAATAAGAATTTTGAGAAATAGGAGTAGAAGACTAATTGTACTTAGTTAAAGAACATATTTGGATAAAGTACTGAAGAGTTTTAGCATGGAGAATTCAAAGAAAGGAGATTTACTTATCCAGAGTTATACCAAGCTGAGTAAGACTCAGAGTTCGAGTACCGATGCAGAGATAGCAGAAATGAGTCGAGTTCCATATGCTTCCGCCATTGGATCGATCATGCATGTTATGACATGTACTCGCCCTGACGTGGCTTTTTCTTTGAGCATGGTTAGTCGATATCAGGGAAATCCGGGTAAAGCTCATTGGATAGCGGTTAAGAACATCCTTAAGTATATGTGACGGACTAAGGACTGGGTCCTTGTGCTTGATGGCAATGATGACTTAGGAGTTACTTGGTATAGTGACACCAACTTTCAGACCGAAAGAGACAACTTTCGTTCTCATTCAGGCTGGGTGTTTAACCTCAATAGAGCAGCAGTGACTTGGAAAAGTTCAAAGCAGGAGACCGTGTTTGATTCTACCTGTGAATCAGAGTATATAGTTGTGAGCGAAGCGTCAAAGGAGGCTATATGGTTGAAGAACTTCATTGGAGACCTTGGAGTTATGCCATCCATTAATGAGATGATGGAGATTTTCTGCGATAATGAAGGAGCGGATGCCTTAACCAAGGAACCAAGAGATCATGGAAGATCTAGGCATGTAGACAGAAAATATCATTTTATCAGATATTAAGTAGAAGAAGGACACCTCGTCATTAAGATGGTATCATCAGAAGAGAATCTTGTCGACCCCCTCATAAAGGGTCTTAGTAGGGTTAAGCACGTTCAACATGTGAGGAGCATTGGTCTGAAGGATGATATTAGTTTTAGTGATTAGATAGATATTTGGAAACTTGTAACAAATAAATGTAATTGACTTTTGATGATTGAATAAATGGAGATTTGTTTATAAGTATTGTTTACTATCTTTTGTCAATTGTTTATCATTGTGTTTCACTTTTGCATGTTTTACTTCCTGAATAATTAGATTATTCAAATAATCCATAGTCAATCATACTTTGGAAGTAAGTAGTGAATTAAGAGTGTCATGAAATGTGGTGTAGATTGTCTAAGTGTTTAGACATAACAATGGTTTGCTGCATCATTCATGAGTACTTTTGAAATGAAGATTTAAGTATTCGATTAAACCCACGCTCAGTGAATTACTTCATGGAATTTTATCGTGAGTAATTATGAGATGATAATATTGTATAATCTTTAAACCAAGATATACGAGTTGTTGTTTACGAGTTGTTTGTGCATTGATAATGTGTAAGCACAACAGTAACTTGATGTCACAAAACGCATTGTTTTGTACGATTTGATGAGTAAGTAGTACAAGCATATAAATAAAAGTTTATATGTTCTTTTTTCCCTAACGGGAAAAGCAATATCTTGGGCCCCTCGATGATTTGGTGTTGACTTATGTGCCGGGTCCGGTCAAGACTGAATTGATATGTTCAAGTAAGATCTTTGTCATTACAAATCAAAAATTAGGAAACAAACTGTTGGACAATGAGAATGATTCTATTCCATGTCATTTGTCCACATGATATCTTGAAGAATGGAGGATTATATGATCACTTATCTTAGGACACGATCAGAGTTCGACAATGGCTTTTGAGAGCTACAATTTGCTAGTTAATTTTGAATGTATACTAGCAATTATAGTTATTAGACTTATCCAATTGGGAGACTATTGGATTAGGTGTCTAAGCTCATAACTATTATTGGTATGTACTTGAATTGATAGTAGCACAATCCTTTTGGGTTGCCTTCATACTAGCAACTTAACAGGATGACTTTTAGAGAAAGAGGCTAATTTTATTATTTGGAATAATAAATTGGTGTAGAAAATGATTTATTAATATGTTATGAAAATAATATATTATACATCATGTTGTTTAATTTATATTTAATCAGAAATTAATTTGAAATTAATTTTAGGATTAAAGGAATTAATTAAAAGTATAGGGGTTGTTTTACAATTAATAAATAGTTATGGTTTGGGCTCTTGGACCACTCTAAAGAGGGTTGGAAAAAAAAATTATAGGGAGGCCTTATAAGTTTTCATCCAAGACCTTGAGAATGGGAGTCCGTAGGCTGCTTAGGCCTTAAACTAGAAATTAGGGTTTCCTCAAGCAAACCCTAGCTTTGGCTCTAAGCAAGCATCAACCATATAAAGAGCCCCAACCCATTAGAATTTCCTCCATATGCTTCCAAACCCTAGCAAAGCTGAATTCTAGTGTTTCCTCCTCCTTTCTCCTCTCATCCTCTTGCATAGTGTGTTTGTGACCCATTAGAGGTGTTACACTTATTACACTTGCTCTCAAGAGTTCAAGATCTTCAAAGGAATCATTTTTATTCCTACATAGCAATAAAGGTATGTATTTAAACCCTAGTTTTATGTTAATTTTGAAAATTGTACATGCCTCTTAAGGTTTCTAGTTTTGTATTCAATGCTTGTATGTCTAATAAAGAAAACATAGATCCAAACAATTAGGGTTGCATGCACACATAGGATTGTTTGCTATGTATAAAACTCATCAGAAAACTCACTAGAGTTGACTTCACGATGTGAACATCCATCAATCACGTTATGAGTCCCAAAAAGCTTAGCATAAAAATGGGACTTTCCAGTCTCACGTCGTGAGATCTCATGTCTCACGTCCTGAGCAAAGTCTAATGCTAAAATCCAAAGATTTAAGTCCTTAACCCATTAAGACATTCACTCTAACTTTTCAAAAAGCTAAAGGGGACTCTAATGGTCCATAAAAAGGATTACTTGATGGACATGCATGCCTCATGCATGTCCTCCATCCATTCTTGGTCAAAATGAAGAGATTAAACCAAAATCCTCATGCATGGGTCCAATAATCAACCAACTTCCATATCTGAACCATAATTTTACTCCAAGGACCCTTAGATTGCAAAAGTTGCCAAGTTTATGTATTCTTTCCATTAAAACTTTCGAAAACATGAAAAACATGGGACAAAAACCTAGATATGACCAATTTAAGCAATAAAGCTTGAGCATTTGACACTTACAAAGGTCCAGACACAATATGAGATGATGATGATGATGATGTTGATTCCTTGCAAGATTCACCAATAAAACACCTTCTTCTCCTTCTTCTCTTCTTCTTCAATCCAAGAAATGCTCCAAAAGGCTAATAGTCTACCAATGAATTAGCTCTAGGGTTTTTATGAGGTGGGGGAGGCTGATAATGAACCCTAAAAATGGTTTAGAGAGATTTAAATACGAAGGAAACTGTAAAAGATCATGGGATTGGGCAACAACAGTTCTCACGTCATGAGCCTTTAAGTCTCATGTCGTGAGATCAGTCCCGAACACAAATTACATTTATACCCTTGTCACATCGTGACACATCATTTTCTTGAAAAATAAACCTTTTGACTTCTCGAAACCCCAAACAGATCCATCCTGGAAAATGGTTGTTACAATTTCATAACAATTAATTGTTAGAGGATGGGTATCATGTTCAAATAGGAGCTAGGGATAAATAATGTTGACTTACCTGATGATTATGAAATTATATTGGAACACACCGGGAAAATTGATTTTTCTTAAGTTGACTAAGAATAAGCTTTATTGTATTTGAAAGTAGGTTAGTTTTTTAAACACGTATGTTGAATACGTTTGTTGATGGATAATCTTTCTTTAACTTTTTGTACCTAGATTTTTAAACACAAACATACGATCACTACTTGCCATACAGGATCCACAAGTAATATATATCTATCTACCGAATTATATTTTCACCCTTTTTATAAAGTTATAATTAATAGGGTCCAGATAGTGATATAGGAAAAATATCCTTCCAGCTATTTACAGGTTAATTAGTAGGCATTTGTGTGGATAAGTGTTTGAGTGTTTGTAAAATGTATAAAATACCCTTGGTGTGCATTCACTCTAAATAGTTTTCTTTTATAACTTATGTTCTTCCTTATATTCATTGTTTCGGGATTATAAAAAGGAGTACAAGGTTAGAAACTACATTAAAAAAAGGGAAAGTAATAGCAACATACTTCCATTCATATGATTTTGGTAACATCATGGACAATTAATTTTCTAAGTCTTCACATTTTTGTATTATGGAAAATTCTAGTAAATAAAGAGCATTTGAGGGTGTTGAGGGGTAATTTCGTTATTAATGTTATATTTTGTTTATATGGTTTTGAGTGACTAGAATCAATATATTAAGTTTTTTGGTGGATTTGCTCTATTTATTTGTGTTGGTAGTGTGGATTTAAAAATAAAAGTATATAGTGAAAATCTACAAATACAAAGAAAAAAAACCTTTTGACCTATACACAAACATTGAAACTCTAAAAAACATCTGTCACATCATTAGTTTTTTTTTATAACAGTTAAAGAAAAATCTAATTCTCTCTAATAAATGAAGGGGGTTTTTTTTTCACTTGTCACACTCTCATTCAATTTGTCAAATATCATTTTATGGTTATTTTGAATTAATTTTTCTTCCACATGTCATTTTATGAGTTTTTTATTTTATTTTATTAAATTTCATATAATATTTTAATGTAATAATTACAATAAATATAGTAATAAAATTAAAACTCATTAGTTTCTCAAATATCAATTTTATTAATACATTTACTTTTTAATTTTAAAAGGCATAAAATTAAAACTCATTAGTTTCTTGATATGTGCATATTTAGTGTGTATTTAGTATAGTTTTTATTCATATATTAGCTAAATTATCGCATATTATGGACAAAAGGTACTTAAAAGTGTTAAATTATGTTTTTCAGTCCAAAGATGAAGCTCGGAAGCAAAAGGAAGCAAGAGAAGCGGTTAGGAGCTCGAGAGTGGAATGAAGAAGGAAAAACACTAAAAAAAGCTTCTACTCGTCGAGTCAGATAGCTACTCGACGAGTCCGGTCGAGGAATCAGAAGGATAATGATTCGGAAGTCCAGATAGTTATCGCAATACGGGGAATGTGAGAGGGACTCGACGAGTCACCACTTGACTCGACGAGTCGATTCGTATATTTATAGATAACTCCACAGATCGAGAGGGAGGAGTTCTGGGACGATTCATAAGTATCTTGCTACGATTGAGAAGCCTGAAAAACCTTAGAAGACGACGAAGGAAGCTAGAATTCAATTCCGGAGAGTAATTAAGGCAAAATTTCATCATTCCATTTATTCTTTTGTTTATTCATCATGACTAAGCAATTTGACTTTGATTGTTTGCTGTTATTTACTTTAATTATGAGATAAAACCTTTAGACTTTTGTTTGGGGATACAAAGTTGACAATATGGTTTGATTGATTGGTAGGATTAATTCTAAGTTGGTGAATTTTTGTTATTTTAGCTTGCTAAAGAACCTTGTGTGTGAATAATAATTAATTTTCTGTTAATAGGAAGATAATTGATTAGAATGAACATCTATTGATTATTGTCCTCATATGTATATTGTGACTACATAGTTATGTGTCTAGGATTAATGAATATGAAACTAGAATTAATAAGAAAATTGAGTAAATTCATGTGCAAGCTTGTAAGATGACTATCAAACAAGAGGTTAATTAAAAAGACTAAATTAGTTAACCATTGTAAGTCTAACTTAACCCGAATAATTAATCTAGTAAATATAATTAAATTAAGCAATTGGCCACTGTTTGAGTTAGTTTATTTGCTAAGGATTAGGGTAGTGAACATGAACCTAATCACTTGAATCGGTAACCAACGAAAGAATTAATCCATTGCACTATTACCTTGAAAATCAACCATAGAGTTAACCAAGTTGAACTAAACAGAAGTTCCTTTCCAATTATTGAATCTAGTTAAATCGTTATTTTCTAGCTTTAAATTAGTAATAATTAGTAAGTTTCTAGTCTTGTAAAACTAGAGAACAACCCCTGCTTTTTAATTAACCTAGATTAAATTAATTTTTAGTTTAATTTGCCGTTCCCTGTGTTCGATACCCTGCTTATTTAGCTATACCACAATTGATAGGTTCACTGCCTTTTGTGTGTTATTTGATAATTAAAAGTAGGTTTAAAACTAGTGGGTTTTACACACATCAAGTTTTTGGCGCCGTTGCCGGGGAACGGTTCTAAAATTAATAATAAAGTCTAGTTTAATCGATCCTTTGTGTGGGATTTATCTTACACAAAGTTATTTACAAAGCAAATCCAGTAAGTAGACTTAGTTTTATTACAATTCCGTTTTTTTTACTAGAAATTTTTCTTTTCTGTTTTTGCCTTGCACTCGCCGAGTGCACTCGTGTCGACTCGGCGAGTCCATCGCTGTTTTAGTCTTTATTTTTTTTTATTCTGTTTTTGTTCCTTTTATGCGTTTCGTTTCTTTTGTTTCGTTTTTTTTAGCTGTTTCATGACCCGAGGATCGGACACACCTCTAGTACCACCTTTAGAAGACCCGGAATCCGCACTAAAGAGAAGCAAGGGAAAAACCGTAGGAGAAACCGCAACTTCAAAGAACTCACCACTCAAGAACTTGAAATCCGTTTTCAGCAAGAAGAAAGGCAGCAAATCAGGAGCATCCAGTGCCTCATTAACAATTGAAGAACCAATTCACGAAGATATCAAGTACGAGACCGAGGAAGAAGAAGAGCATATTTCCGAGCACGAAACCGATTCCGAAGAAGAGTTAGCTATCACTATGGCTAACATCGATGAAGTCCCCATGGGGGAGTTGAAGAAAAGGATGCGTGATGACACCGGGTCGGGACTTGTGCAACCCGCAATTCCCGTAACCGCTACGTTTGAGCTAAAGGGCCATATTCTTGCTCAACTTAAAGAGATCCCTTTCTACGGGAAGGATCATGAAGACGCTTACAAGCACTTGGACGAAGTGAATGATGTGGCAGATTACTTCAATGTACCCAATGTGCCTCGCGAGATCCAGCTTCTTCGCATGCTTCCTGTCACATTTAAAGGCGCTGCAAAAGATTGGTTAAAATCACTTCCTCCCGGATCGGTCACCACATGGGCCAAGATGAAAGAAGAGTTCATTGACCATTTCTGCCCACCTTCCAAGATAGCCAAGCTAAAGAAAGCCATTGCCAACTTCGAGCAACAACCCGGAGAATCTCTTTATGAAGCTTGGGAAAGGTACAAGAGCCTACTTAGAAATTGCCCACACCATGATCTTAATAGCCAACAAGAGGTCTCCATCTTTTATGATGGAGTTAATGTCACCACAAGGCAACTATTCGATTCACAAGGCCCGCTCACCCGAAAGCCACCTCTGAAAATAAAGGAATTAATTGAAGAATTCTCTAAGCATTCTAGAGAATACCACAATCCGAGGAATGAAGTGAGTCGTGGAGCAGTAAACTCGGTGAACGATGGCATGGCGGCGGTAATAGCTAAACTCGATAGCCTAGACCGAAGAATGACGAAAATGGATCAAACAATCCATGCTATTAGGGTAGGATGCGAAAATTGTGGCGGCCCCCATCTTACCAAGGATTGTGATCGAGACGAGAATGGAAATAAAAAGGCTCAAGTATTCTATTCCAGTGACGATAGATACGATGAAGACTGGAGGAAACCGAAGAAGGAATGGCTCCCATACGAAGAATATAAAAAGGCTAAGGAGGAGAAATACAAATAGAGGGAGAGGGGATTCTATCAAAAGAAAGAGCCGGTGACGGAAAAGAAGGAAAATTTAAAAGATATACTCACAAGGTTCATAACCGCGTCCGAGAAAAGACATAATGATCACGATGTAGCAATGCAAGAAACCAGAAACATGTTGAGGAATCAGCAAGCTTCCATTCTCAACATTGAGAAACAGCTGGGACAGCTTGCACATCAAGTGAATGAAAGAAGACCGGGTCAACTTCCGAGCAACACCGAGCCCAATCCAAGAATGGAGAACGTGAGCGTAATAACCTCCAGCAGTGAAGAAAAATTTACAAAAGCACTAAGGATCTCCAAGAAGAAGGAAGAAAAGGTAGAAGAATCGGAGCCAGCCAAACCCGACCCGACTCGCCGAGTCACTCCTATGGACTCGACGAGTCCATGCGAAATTGAGAAACCCATCAGTTCTTCGAAACCTTATAAGCCTCCACTGCCATACCCAACCAAAGCCATGCCTGCAGAAAAAGTTGAAGCATACAGAACCTTCATGAATCATGTTAACACTTTACAAGTTAATGTGCCATTTGTGGAAACAATACTTCAAACGCCTAAATACTTCAACTTGCTTAAGGGCCTTTTTGCTGCTAGGAAGGATTTGGCTGAAGTTGCAGAAGTCTTGATGAGTGAACTGCCTAAAAAGAAGGGTGATCCAGGAAATATTGTGCTTCCGTGCCAATTTGGTAATAAAGTCTTCACACGAGCATTAGCTGACTCAGGGGCAAGCATCAATATGATGCCTTTGTCATTCTATAAGAAGTTGAATCTACCAGAACCAAAACCGGTGAATATGAAGATCCATTTGGCGGACAAGACAACAATCCATCCAAAAGGCGTTTGTGAAGACCTCCTTATAAAAGTTGACAAGTTTATTTTCCCAGTAGACTTCGTGGTTGTTGATATGGAAGAAGACCCCGAAATTCCAATTATTTTGGGGAGATCTTTCTTGAACACCGCGTGTGCTTTAATTAATATAAGTGAGTCTACATTGACATTGAGAGTGGGTGATGAGGCTGTGACGGTTAAAGCTATTCCATAAATCAAGCAAGAAGAGGAAAAGATTGATGAAGTCTCAATGATCCAATTGGATGATGAGATATTAGAACAAGAGCTTGCACGTTTGATGAAAGAAGACCCAAGCAAGTTTGTAATACACTCTGAAGAAGAAGGAGATGTTAAAAAGGACTTGGATGAATTAGAAAAGCTACTGGAAGGAGCCCACTCAGAAAAAACCCAAGATTTTATGGAATTCATACCGACTCGCCGAGTCACTTTAATGGACTCGACGAGTCCAGTCGATTTGGGAAAACACTTGGCCGACTTAGATATGCTTGTTACTAGTTCTTCACATACCTTGGATTTCAATAATATACAGGATTCTTTAGAAGAACAAACAGCAGAAAGAGGAAAGAAAAGGAGAGTCCAATACGCCGATGTAGCATGTCTTCATACGGTTCATCTTGAAGATGGGTTAAGCACTGGAACGAACAAAGAGATAAAGGAAAGGAGGGAGGAAGCTGATCACCTATTCACCACTAAACCTAGAGCACGGACCATTATGAAATGTGAAGTTATTAAATTTAAAAAGAAGGAGGTTCAAGAGTTGGTGAAAAAGAAGGGGGTAAAGAAGAAAAAGAGAAAAAGGGAAGCCCAAGCAGCTGAAGATGAGGCAATGAAAAGAAAAAGGGATGCATTAAAAAGGGCTTACAAGAAAAAGATCCACGCTTACAAGACCAAGTACAAATCACAAAAAGTTAGGCGTGCGTTCCCGATGCTCGAAGATGACAAAACGTAGATGGGAAGGAGTCTAGCTAATGACTCCTCAAAAAGAAGCGCTTGGCGGGAGACAACCCGTTATATAGAGTTTGCTTTCTTTTACGTTTTAGTTTTCTTTTTATTTATTTATTTTCCCTTCGTTTTTTTAAAATCTTAATCTTCCAAATCATCGGGCATGTCTGCTTGAGAGTGTGCATAAGCTAAGTGTGGGGTGAAATGATTTACAATACATAACAAAATTTTGAAAATTATGCATTTTTTTAAGCGACTCGCCGAGTCTGACCACGACTCGACGAGTCCACATGGATTTCAGAAAAGAACTGACTTCGCGACCAGACTCGCCGAGTCTGACCACGACTCGACGAGTCGGTATTATTTACAGAAAAAAAATATTTTGAAATTACTTTTACATTGGGTAAGTAGGGTTTTAACCCTAAGAATCAGTTTTCACAAACCACACTCGTCGGGTGCCGCTATTTTTATTCTCTCTCAAGCATTCATCATTCTTCTTCAAGTTCTTTCAAATTTCTCAAGCCCAATCCAAAAAGGTAACAAATTTCTTCCTATTTTCTGTTAAGAGCATGATTATAAGGCCATCCATGGTAGTAATTGCATGAAAAACCCGTTTTTGAGAAGTATTAAATTTCTAGGCTTTTGATTTTTCATGAATTAAGTTGTTTTGAATGTCTATTTTGGCCTTAATACATCAATACTAAGTGTTGAGACAAAACCCTTGAAAGAATTTACAGGTTTTATGGTCCAATTTGTAGTGACCCGTCGACCGACTCGTGCAGGTTGCGCGACTCGCCGAGTCGGGCCTGGACTCGACGAGTCCGGTCGAGTTACAGACAGCAGACATTTTTTTTAATTATATTCTGTGTTTTCTGGGTTTTGTGTATTTATTTTGCAGAAATCATGTTCAGAAGGGGACAAACTTCAAGTGGCAACCAAGGGGAGTTTCCATGGCTAAACTTCCCGCAAATTGAGTCCGCTTCAACAATAAGGAAATGGAAGAAGAAGCTATCTGATATTAAGAAGAAGGAGGTTTATGTGCCAAACATGATTGATTGGGAGTGGCTGGAAAGTGTTCGATATGAGGAGGAATTAGCTCCTTACCTTTTAAAGGAGTTCCAACATGAAGGCGAAACAATGATCTGCGACGGGTGGAGCCGGGTCTTCCGTATACAAGAGCCGGTCTATTTAAAGCTTTGTTTGGAGTTTTTCTCCACGGTATCTTTTACCGGGGGAGTGGATGTGTATCACCCGGCAAGCTTTAGTTTTTGCCTTGGGGGCGAGTATCGTCAATGCTCGGTGGTGGATCTTGCCTGCTGACTAGGGATCTATGACCAACCCTTGGTTTCAACACCCATCTTTCGGGCCTTTTTAGCACAAGCACATATGGCATTTCCCGATGGAGTTACAAGTGCGGGCTGGTGGAATACCATTGGAAATAAAGTTTACATCCCAAAGTTTGCACAGGAAGGGAGCATCCGATCTCCAACTCACCGCCTCATTCACCGCCTTATTTCCTCCACCATCAATCAAAGAAAAGATGATGACAAGGTTTCCAACCTTGGCGTCTTCTATTTATGGAGTATAATTACACCCGACGTCTTTTGCAACATCCCTTGGTGTATAGCTTCATACCTTTCGGAGGGGGCGGTCAAGGATCGCAAAACCTCCCGTATTAATGGTGGGATGTTTGTAACCCGATTGGCTAACTCATTCGGGTTGATGAACCGCGGTGCATGGAACTTCATGACATTGATCCCGACACCTCCGTTCAATCCCATTCTTTTCCGAAGAGCACGGATTATTGAAGACTATGGTGGTGGCCATTATGCCATCCCAAATGATGACCCCGTTGTTGGTCCCGAAGCACCTGGAAGGAGGGTAAGATCAAGAAGAGAGCGGGATGTGGAGGACGAGCCGCCAGTGATTCCGGTCGAGCATGAAGACGTACCAATGGATTGGTACAATGTGGAGATGAGGCGGATGCAGGATCAAATGGCGAGGGGGCTGAACTTTAGCAACCAATCCCATATACGACTTTTTGACCACTTCAATATCCCACATATTGATGGTGGAAATTACCCCTTTATTCCATCTTGGGATGAGGTGATTGGTGCGAGACAAAGTGGAGCCGGAGGAAGTGGAGCCGCCAATGATGATGAGGAGGACGAAGATTGATTTTTGTGTTTTAATTAAACAATTTTTATTTTTGTTTTGTTTTTATTCTTATTTGGTGTGTATGACTTGTTTGAGATTTTATTGTGTTTAATGATTGTATGCTTTAGTTATTTTTCAGGATTGGATTAGGATTGCTTGCTTAGGATGGTTTAGAGTATAGCATGGATGTTATCACGAGTGAAAGCGAGTCAAGGAAGCGGAACTTTAACGTCAAAGTGTCGAGTCCGGTCCTTAGGGGTATGAGCAATTGAGTCTAAACATGGGGAAGAGTTAGAGAAGTTTTTAGAGGCTAAAACAGTTGCAAAATACCAAGTTTTTTTTCGTTCAGTGTCCTACTCGACGAGTGCACTAAGCTGACTCGACGAGTCGCCTTGTATTTCTACATATTCTGAGAAGGCGTGCTGGTACTCGACGAGTCCACCATAAGACTCGACGAGTCGTTCAATTTTTATACCGACGGACTGCTGAATTGATGCTGCTACTTGTCCCACTTGCTCACTTATTCTTCCATGTCCATTCTTGAAGATCTTACACTGATTTCCGCGTATTTGGAGCGACCCACACGAGACGAGACACCCAAGGCATGGATGAGATGTTACCATGTCTAAAGTTGATTGAAGTTGGAGCTTAAATGAGAGTGATCAACCTATCCACTGCTATCCCAGGGGAGTTTGTTCCAATTCCCTCTTTAGTTTCTTTTTATGTTTTTATGCATCATATGCAATGAGGGCATTGCATCACATAAGTATGGGGTAGGGGGTTGGTTACATAATAGTCAATTTTAAAAAATTTGCATACCAAAAATTTTATTTAGGACTTAATTAGAAAACTTTGGTAAAAAAATTAGGATTCCATGTTAGGATTGTGTTAATAATTGCATGATAACCCAAATGTTTAGTTGAGCCTATATACGTTCTAGTGCATTTGTGGCTTCCTTATTCTAGTGAAATCATGAGACAAAAACACGACCTTGCTCAGCTTGAGGGATGCAATATGTTTAGCAGCCTAAACCTGAAATGTATCCAGGAAAATTTTTATCGTT
The DNA here is from genome assembly GCF_002870075.4 of Lactuca sativa. NCBI lineage: Eukaryota > Viridiplantae > Streptophyta > Magnoliopsida > Asterales > Asteraceae > Lactuca > Lactuca sativa. The sequence continues at coordinate 300,073,398 of NC_056627.2, read as the reverse complement.
AGCCAATAAAGGTTGAGATTGAGCGCCCCTGCTTAAGCATGTAGGGTTTTGAGTGAAAAAAGTGAGGTATACATGTAAAAAAAAAAAAAAAAAAAAAAAGAGAGAATTACAAGAAAAGTTGTAAGAATGAAGTGAATATCTAAAGATCAAAATTCCAAGAAATCAAAAAAATTGAAGATGCCAAAAGTCAATACAAGTTGGTGAATTCAAAGATATCAAAGATCAAATTATCAAGAAAGTGAAGAATTCAAAGAATTTCATAGTGGTATCGAAAAATTGTAATTTTCTAGAATATGTATGCTTGGGTTGCTCAATTAAAAATACCTTGAGGGTAAAGAGGTTTTCTGAGGATGGATTTGGAGGGTTGCATAAAATGAGCATAGTTCGGGGTGAGTGGGCAGGTGTTTATGAGGATTGTGAGTATTTGGAGTATGGGGGGTTCTTTAGGAAAAATTTTAGACACAAATGCATGCGTTGCGGTCTTGGCATAATGGCTGGGTTAGATTGGAGTTGTTATACATAATTCTAATGTGTTAAAATTCAGTTTTGCTTGAGGGCAAGTAAAAGACAAGTGTGGAGTATTTTGATATGTGCATATTTAGTGTGTATTTAGTATAGTTTTTATTCATATATTAGCTAAATTATCGCATATTATGGACAAAAGGTACTTAAAAGTGTTAAATTATGTTTTTCAGTCCAAAGATGAAGCTCGGAAGCAAAAGGAAGCAAGAGAAGCGGTTAGGAGCTCGAGAGTGGAATGAAGAAGGAAAAACACTAAAAAAAGCTTCTACTCGTCGAGTCAGATAGCTACTCGACGAGTCCGGTCGAGGAATCGGAAGGATAATGATTCGGAAGTCCAGATAGTTACCGCAATACAGGGAATGTGAGAGGGACTCGACGAGTCGATTCGTATATTTATAGATAACTCCACAGATCGAGAGGGAGGAGTTCTAGGACGATTCAGAAGTATCTTGCTACGATTGAGAAGCCTGAAAAACCTTAGAAGACGACGAAGGAAGCTAGAATTCAATTCCGGAGAGTAATTAAGGCAAAATTTCATCATTCCATTTATTCTTTTGTTTATTCATCATGACTAAGCAATTTGACTTTGATTGTTTGCTGTTATTTACTTTAATTATGAGCTAAAACCTTTAGACTTTTGTTTGGGGATACAAAGTTGACAATATGGTTTGATTGATTGGTAGGATTAATTCTAAGTTGGTGAATTTTTGTTATTTTAGCTTGCTAAAGAACCTTGTGTGTGAATAATAATTAATTTTCTGTTAATAGGAATATAATTGATTAGAATGAACATCTATTGATTATTGTCCTCATATGATATATTGTGACCACATAGTTATATGTCTAGGATTAATGAATATGAAACTAGAATTAATAAGAAAATTGAGTAAATTCAAGTGCAAGCTTGTAAGATGACTATCAAACAAGAGGTTACTTAAAAAGACTAAATTAGTTAACCATTGCAAGTCTAACTTAACCCGAATAATTAATCTAGTAAATATAATTAACTTAAGCAATTGACCACTGTTTGAGTTAGTTTATTTGCTAAGGATTAGGGTAGTGAACATGAACCTAATCACTTGAATCGGTAACCAACGAAAGAATTAATCCATTGCACTATTACCTTGAAAATCAACCATAGAGTTAACCAAGTTGAACTAAACAGAAGTTCCTTTCCAATTATTGAATCTAGTTAAATCGTTATTTTCTAGCTTTAAATTAGTAATAATTAGTAAGTTTCTAGTCTTGTAAAACTAGAGAACAACCCCTTCTTTTTAATTAACCTAGATTAAATTAGTTTTTAGTTTAATTTGCCGTTCCCTGTGTTCGATACCTTGTTTATTTAGCTATACCACAATTGATAGGTTCACTACATTTTATGTGTTATTTGATAATTAAAAGTAGGTTTAAAACTAGTGGGTTTTACACACATCATTTCTTTTCTTTATTTAAATTTAAAGATAAAAAATATTTTCATTATAATAATTCATTATTTTTTTTTATTTTATTATAAATTCAAAATTGTCAAATATTTTGACATTTATATTTAATTTTTTTTAAATTAACTTATATAATAAATGTGTCCCATAACTAATATTATAATAAATTCAGCCCTAATAAAAAGTATTTCATTTATGTCAAATATCAATCTACTTATATTTAAATTCAGAATCATCTGAATAGAATATTTTAACGGTGTCATAAAAGTTAATGAAAGACAACTATTGAATTTTAAAGATGCGAAGAAACATGACATTCATCGCTATGTTTTTTTTAAAGTCCTAGTGGATCAACCAATATTGTCTTTAGTTTTTAGACGTGCTTAAAGAAAATTATGCTTTTATTATATTCTTAATTCAAACTAATAAAACCTTTTATTATTTACATATATTTCATAGTGGGTGACACCAAATGAAATGCCAAAATGAATACGCCTTTTTTTTAAATTGATATGTAAAATTTAATATTAAGATAGTTTTATTATAAAGGCTGAGGTTATTGATGTATTATTTTATTTATTCCATTTAAGTATTATTTAATGGTGTTGATAACTTAATAAATCTTAGTTATCATCGTACAATGAATGATAAGGCAAATAAGCAACAAGTTGCGCCGCTAAACTTTTTTGTATGGTAAAGTCAATTCTTTTGAAGATGACATTCATAGATCTACGGGATATAACATTGCTATGTATGATCCGTTGTACTCTATTAAGAAGCTCCACCGCATCCGGCGCAAAGAAACCAAATGTATCAAATGCAAATGGTATGAATACGTGTTGATTTTCCATTCACGATTTCTCATGTTTGGTAACCTTGCATGTAGCAACTTTTAATGCAGTCAGTTTCGCCGTGAAACCCTTGACCCTCAAGCCTACGAGATTGGATACCTCTATAGGGTCTACACATGTGTGTTTCCCTCCAACCCATCCAAAAATCAAGACGTCGGCCGGTCTAAGGGTTGACATTCCTTCTGTCGGGTCAGTCAAGAAATTCACAAGAGCTTCTTTCTTAGCGGAAACCCCGTAACGCTTAAATATATCGACCAAAATATCTCTAACCATATCGTGCTTCTATTTGAACCCCGAGAGTTCTTTTCAATGAACTGCATGCTCTCCAAAAGAGTCCAAACATGCCTAGCGGCACACCGGGCATATATCGTCAGCTGAGAATATTAGAATCATGAGTAGATATTTGAGGATGGTACGATACGCCACATGAGATATATATTAGCCAAGCACATCTATAGGGATAGCTAGAAGAAAATCTTGAGCATGCGGTGCACGTATACACTAGAAACCTGCTTGTTGTCGAGCCGTCATGTTGAAATGCACTTCCATATCTTGGACAATTTTACTAAAAATGGAACTCGTCAGTGTATTTTGGGATTTGGGGGTGTCCTTAGTAGTAAAACTGCTAAGGTCAATGTCCGGAAGCTTGTCATGAAGAGAAGCTAAGGCACAAGCATAATCAGAATTCATATCATATATGTCGCTATCCCGTAAGATATGGTCTTGCAATACCCAATATTTGGCCCTTAAGGCAACAAAAGCATATGAGGTAGTCTCTACTGCCAAGTATAAACCCAAGCCACCAATCCTAATGGGTAGGGAAGCAATTCGCCACTGCATGTCGCCAAAGAAAGGGCCACCACAAACCACAATGTCCTTAATCGCCCCGAAAACCCATTGTGAAAAAACAATGTCGCCTCCTCCATGTGAACGAGTTGGAATGTCCTTAGCCCAAAGAAATGTTTAGCATTACCCATACAAGACCAAAGTCGAAGGAGCTCACCCTGCGGGTGAGACAATTGTAGGAGAAGGCGCATCAAATTCACAGCGTTTTCAGCTCTCTTTATGGCTAAGTTGCTAATGAAACTAGCATCTCTACTAATAGCTCCTCCGAGAAGTTTCACCCCCAATGGCGGCCTCCCGATGCCAATCGGGAATAGCCCCTCATGCAACTTCCTACCATCACACGAGGGCCAAAAGATATCGGTTTTCTTGTTATTCAACTGAAGACCTAATTTTAGGCCAATAACCTTAATGATATCTAACACTTTGGCCACCTCTTCCGAATCTCCAATAAGTGTGCCATCATCAAGGTACCATGCATGAAGAAGAAGTTTGTAATTGTCTCTAATATTATGAAAGATCGGGAGCAACACAAGGACAAAGAAAGGTGGTCCCAACGGGGTCTCCTTGTTGAACTCCAATAGTTGACCAAATATGTGTGTCTCCTAGATACAACCTTGATGCTTGACCATATAGGAATTCTACCGACAAGGATATAGATGGACACCTCAATCTGACCTCGTGAAATAATGTGGATCTATCAACAAGGTTAAAGGCATTGGAGAAGTCCACGGTAAGCATGGAAAGAGACCCGTCATTGTGGAGCTCACTCAACACCTTGTTAGCGCTATGTAATATGGCTTCAACGCCACCTAAAACCCTGTCCTCGAACTGAAAATCATTGAGATACTTGGTCATTTCTTTACCAAAACCTTTCATATCCAGCTTGGAAACCAAACGTCACTATATATTGCCTATTGCAATAGGTCGTATTTCCTTGTCAAATTTAAAGAACGGTGTAAGAGGAGCAGAGGCAACAAATTCTACCAAGCTCGAAGGGCATCTCTCCTTAGCCATAGATTAACCACACATGTAATAGCACGTAGGAGGTCTTTGGCTATAGTTGAACCTTCTCCATAAAGAGTATCTAAAATATGTTGAGCTCTTAACTCATCTCTTTAACACAAGGTTCCTTTAGGGAATGATTTAATGCCCCCAAGGAAATTGTCAATCCACTACAAAGGAAGGTACTTAACATATGGTACTAGGCATGGATGGTGGCGGTTTGTGTGGATAAGTTGCCTTCATGGTATCATCTCCATATGGAGCCACCCCTAGGGAATTATGTTTACTCATGCATACCCACAGTGTCAGAGGCATAAAAATTATCAGGGGTTGCATAATTTTTTTAAGTGTTGCACCCCTAAAAGAACTCATTTATCGACAACATTTTTCATCACTAAAAATGTTACGCCGACACATTTACATTAATTTACACTCATTAGGAGTTTGTAACGGATTTCAACATATTAATGACGGACTGCTGACAGATGTTTGTGATAGATTTTGGCAAATTTACAACAAATTTTACACCTGACGGTGAAATTTGAGGGGTTGCAGATGCTACCCGAGACAACAAGTAGGTCCGCCCCTGCATACTCATGTGTGTGATGTTTGGTTGGTTGTGTGTGTTTTTTAATTTGTAATTTTTCGACCTCCGTGTCATTTTAATTAATTATTTGTAATGTAAATTTTCAATTTCATTATATTTCTTATAGATTAGTTAGGAGATTCGTATTAAATTAATACATATTACAAAAAAAAAAAAGACAAAGACCATATCATAGAGATTGGAGTCTCAAAGAGTTTCACTCATGACATGAAGAGTTTAGTGAAGCGATTGGAGCCGAACATCATGTGTTGATTGTCCTTACATATGATATCATTTTTCCATGGGTTGGCTCGTAGGAAAAACAGAATTGAGGCAAAATATTACCGTTAAATTGTTTGCATGTTGTCGTTTTATTTTATGCATATTTGTTAAACATAAAATTAAAAAACACAATTGTTAAAAGTTAACAAAATTGGCAACTATAAAAGGTTTTATAAAACGGATTTTAAAATTTAAAATAATTGATTGCCAAAAAGATTAGTTAAAATGTTTTAACTAAAAAAACTTTATTTTGCTGAAAATATGAATCTCATATTTCCCATAAAAAAAACACATACTTAACTATACATTTTATACAATGATATCAACCTATTTACTTATTGCATAAAGAGTATATTATAACACTATGGATGATGAGCTCATATATGATATAACAACTATTTCAGACAAACAAATATAACATATCAATAGTTGACATATCAAAATATTAAGACCCATAATATCCATTTTTGGGTCAAAAGTGGCAACACAACCAACTTTTTCCAATAATAAGTCCGCTAATTCATCAACTTCATATGAACTTACCTTTTATTAGTTAATTTTGAAATTGGATGCTAATAATAGCATTTAAAGATTCTAACCATATTCTTTTCATTCAGACCAATTATTCATAATATCAAATGGGAAACAAGCAAACGTTCATATCCGACTTTAGCTCCATTAAAGACCTCTTACCAAATTAATGAGTCTTTAATAACAAGCTGAAACGTGATTACACAATTTGAAAAAAAAAAGACAATATTATTGCATAAATTAGTAAAAAAACTAATTGCATCAATATATAATTACCATTAGTTTATAATAAACTACAACTACATTTTATTAAAAAAGTAGTTATGTTTATTTAGTCAAAAAAATCAATGTAAAAACAGATATATAAAATTATTCTTTTCATTCGTCATGAGAAAAGAAAAAGAGAAAAGTTAAGCTTTTAAATGTCTTTTAAGAAACCTCCATCTTCGGAGAGATTGTTGGTAACAATGATCATTACTCATTACTTCATTAGGAGTGTTTCTTTCTTCAAAGGTTTACTTTGCAATTTGTGGGAATTCTTTGCGACACTTTTGAGCATTGACTTCCCATTTGAAATTATACAAAGAAATTCATATAAATGATACTTGTATTTTATAAAAAATCATAGAATGGTCCTATGATTTTAATATTTTATGTGATTGGATTTGAACAATGTAAAATGACTTTTATGGTTTTTTTTTTCAAATTTATTATGTATTTTAATTTATAAAAAAAAAAAATACGTAAACCTCTCCTACTACTAATCTCTCTCTCTCTCTCTCTCTCTGTCTCTCTCTCTTCTAGTTTCTGGATGTTTCTAATTTCTGGATAGCAGACTGTAATTTAATCAAGCAAAGGTCTTAAGCTTCAAGGGAATAAACTTTAGACCTTATTGGATATTGATAATGTTGGTTAGGTGATTTAAGCCCTTGAATTGTGTTTTGGAGTCAAATGGTAGCATGTGAAAAATGATATTCTTGACTTTTGCATGTATTATTAAATTAAGTTTTCTATGCTTTTAGTCAAAAGTTATTGGATAGAACTATAGGGCTTGTCAATACATTCGTATGTATATAAAGATCACCAAAAATAGAGTTAAGATCACCAAAAATAGTGTTAGAATGAAGAAGCTATGATCGTTTGAAGTTGAAGCTGAAAACTATAAAATTAGGAAATTATCTGAAAAGTGTGGGGCACCCTACAGTAAGCATGGGGCACTCTCGGCCTAGTGGGTTGCACGACTTTAGGGTTTTTGGGGTATTTAAAGGTCATTAACCTTTAGGGCTTGATCATTTTCAACCTCCACTACCCCTAGATCATTCCTTGAGTGAAATTGTAGCCTCATTTGAGTAAAGTGAGCTTATTCTCTCTCTTTGAACCATTTTGGGTGTATTTTGGTGGTGATTTAATGAAGATTGATGATCAAGAAAGTCTTATTAGTTGCAAAAGATTTTATTTCAAGTTTGGATTCATAAAGTTCACACCTTTTGTAGACTTTTGTAGGTAAAACATTTCAACCTTTACTTTCTTGTTATTAGATCTTGCTAATGGTCCCTTTTGTGCACTTTTGGTCCTTTTGGTCATTTTGTTGCATTAAATTCTAGATCTTGTGAGTTTATGGCATTATTATGGATAATGTTGGATTTGTATCCATCTTGACATCATATTGTTTCAGATCTGGATGTTAGGGGCTTGGACTTAATAAATCAAGTTGAAAGAAATGCATTCTTGGAACTTTAAGGCTTAAATTTTAGATCTTGTTTGTTATGGAAATGCTTAATGGATAAGTTGGAAATTGTATCCATTTAGACCTTATGTGAGTTCAGATCTGGAATTTGGGGTATTTACTTAGTGGATTAAGTCATTTAACCATTTGGATTAAGTCAGGGTGCGATGTACCCATTCCTAGCGCGACACACTTTTGGGGTTTTCTAATGTGCGCTTGATTTTGAGCTAGTTCTGGACTGTTTTGTCCCGTATTGGGCGTTAGGCACCTATGAAAGGGCATGGTGCTCCTGTTGGACAAAGTGTTGACTTTGACCGTTCACTATTGACTTTTGACTCGTTTGACTTTTGGTCGGACTTTTGTAGAACTGAGTATTCGACAAAGGAATGGTCTCAATTTGGCATTAGGTAGCTTTGGTTAGTTGTTAAGTTGTTGAGGTATCTGTTGAGCTTATGTTGAATAGTTCATGTGAGTTTTCTCACTATACTATGTAGGACACTAGGTGTTGTGATGTTCTAGATTGTCTTTGTGACTTTTACATGAAAGATCATGGTTGGATCATGGTAGGAAAGACTGTAGTTGGGCTGTACCAACGGAAGTGATTGTAAGACTATGGTTGGATCATAGCATTCACATAGGTTGAAATATACCCCTAGGGTTGGGCCGATTGCTATTTATAGTATGTGGTATTTTGGGGGAAGTCACTAAGTTTTGTATTTATGGTTTTATGTTTGAATATTGTAGGTCTTTTTGGTAGTTCAGGAAAAACACAGCGTGATTGCATCGCATCAACTGCTATATTTTCAAGATGTTCCGCATTAGGATATTAATACTCTGACTTATGTTTTCAAAACAATTAAATATTTACTATTATGGATGAATGGCATGATTTCCTTTGATTTTAAAAATGAAAATTTTGGATCGTAATTTTGGACATTACAAGTTGGTATCAGAGCCTATGATTTGAGGGATTCAGGCGTACTGATGGATTTCTTTTTACAAAAACATTTTTGAGAAGTTTTTTATTTTTTTACAAAAAGAAAAGGATGTGATGTGTGCAATCAGCTGGAGTTCAAGTAAGTGAACATCAGAATACCCATACATGTTGATATGTTATATGTGTTATAGTATGATATGCATGCTAGAAATTAGAACAAGGATATGCTCAAGATTGCATGCCAGAAGCATGCTTAGGAGAGATGTCTTTTATGCTTGATATGTGAACTGTTAGAGATTCATGATAGTGTGTAGGGGAAGGATATTTAGGAATAATTTGTTAGAATTGCCTGATATTTATGATGTCTTGTTGTCTATGAAGGTTTGCATCGATCGGATACACTCAAGTGAATAACAAAGAACAAAGAAACAAAGAAAATATTAAACAGAAAACAAATGAACACAAATAATCACAAAGATACTATCACTAAGAAAGAATGTTCTCATAAAGAGAACAAGGTCACACAAATGTTCACCAAGGCATCGGTGGCACCAAGCCATACATTATGATTTCACCCCTAATTTTGATTATATACTATTACAGAATAACAAAGATCCCACTATTTTGGGAATGTATACCTATCTAAGTAAAGATCTGATCCTAATCACCAAGATTACAAATTAGATATCTATTCTATATATACAAAGTATGGCTTCCAACTATACACTAAGATCTTGGATTTTACGATGATACTGATCATTCTGGAGCTTGCATTGGTGTTGGTGCTGACGTTGGCACTGACACTGGTAGTCAGCGTGTAGTGTTTGACTCATCAGTTCATAAGGTTTGACCTTAAAATCTCCCCTATTTGGTGATGTTAAAACTAGTATTCAACAATTTCTTCAGCTTTTAGATTGAGAATATAATGAATGATCCCCTTAAGATAGTGTATAACTCTACCCTATTTTTGGTTATCAACAATAGAGGCATTAAGAGTAGCGGAAACAGTCAGCATATCATAAGTTGCAACGGAATGATAAATATAATCTCCCCCTTAGATTTAGCTCCCCCTCAAATAAATAACCTTCTTTTTTTAAGAGTGTTTGCTATTATGTGAATGGTCAAGTAACAATGTAGCAGAACTAGACATTTTCCCCTTTTTTACAACATCAATAAGCACTGCCTCTCTTTTCATTTTTTTAAATAGTAACCTAAAATAAAAAGAAAACATCAAATAAATTTAGAGGATAAGATATGTGTATCACACTATTGTGTTGTTACAATAGTATCCATTTACATAGAATTGTGAAGTCTCATCAACGTATAGTTTTAAGCGCCGGATCATTAACTTGTTTAATATAAGACTTGTTGGGAAAGAATGGGTAGGTGCATGAATACATCATGGACAATGATATACCCATCGACGCATATTTTCGAATTATTATAAATGTCTGGCTTCATACGTTGAATCATGAAATTCTAAGGAAGAATATTTGGCGAGAATGGATTCATGTGTGTGATAAGCTATGGTACATAGCCAAACCATCGAAAGATACTTTCAAACTTTATTAGTGTGTGGTATTGCACAGTAAATCATCAAGTTATTATAAATAAGACTTGTGGAAAGAAGTAGAATGTCTCAATCATGCTGAGGTGAAATCAGCGTGAGTCATTGACAGTGATAACCCATTAACAAGAAGTGGTTAAATCCTTGCATCATAGAGTTAGTTGCAATCCAGAATCAAAGATACATTGTGAATCCATTCAATGGTACCATGTTGTACCTCAGTCTATGAGGTCAAGGACATGAATAACGTGTTTTCATTAAAGGACTAGACAAGTATCTCTTATGATGATGACTATGCAATCAAGGTAAGCCACTGGGTTATGTTCGATGTTTTAGTAGAACACGAGACTTGATGCATATAGAAAGCATGCTTCCAGGGACGAGAGTCAGGTAAGAGATGATTAACCAAGAAAATAAACACCTAAGCCTTTCTATAATTTTCCATTTGGACCAGGCACTCTCACTTTGAAGGTTTATACAATGCTAGACAATCAATGTGAGTGGGTGACTCAATGTCATCTCAACATATGGTCTCGCTGACGAGATACTTAGAGAGATTTAGGCACATACAACAGCATGCTTCTAGGGACACTATCTAGTCAAAAGTTACATACTTGGCGCAAGACATGCCACCGTCAAATTATGAAAGGTAAAATGATCTTTGGAAAGAATGACCATACCTGATGGAACTTATGTAAAAACCGGCTCCAGAAATCAACCAACTTCAAATGATATTGTGGCCAAGTTGTGAATTTTCTAGATGAGTTTCCTTTGTCAATGTTAATTGCTCCCCTACGCTTGTGATTCAATTATTTGAGACACTTTGTAAGCACATTGTATCATCATAAATCATGACATTTCTCATTAGTTTCATTAAAATGGTGTAGTAAAATTGCAAATATTGAACCAAGTGTGTATTGAAACATTAGGTAGACTGTCACCAAGACCCATTTCAAACTATCTAAAAACATCACACGATTAAACATTCATGTTATCTCTCATTTAACTTCAAATCAATGTCTGAAACCAAAGAACCTTGTATATACAATAAAGATATGACAGTTAGGACTTTTAGGGGTAAATAAGTTCTAATGTTCATAGATAATTTGAACAACATACACAACGTTGAATTTGTCCCCAAAGTTGAATTATTAACTCTTTATCGATACTTGAGTGCATTCCCCCTTATTTTTTTTTAACCAATAATTCTAATCTACTCCTAAGCTAACAGCACCTTTTCCACCTATGTCCCCCTTATATTTCTATCATGTCGATAGAAAATATACACTTGAAACACCATGCCTAGAACACTTACACATGCTCGTTTTCGAATTTAAAGTGTAAGTATTAAAAAAATAAACAAACCAAAATGAAATAAATGTAACGACTATGAAAGAAAATACACAAAAATCTCAAAATGAAATTAATTAAAACTTTTAGAAAATAGAACTTATAAAAATAAAATAAACACAAGAGACAAAATTTAGACAAAAAAATCAACTAGAGAGAGTTTAAACAAAACGAAAAATGATTAAACTTTGGAAAAATGATTTTATTTATTTATTTATTTGTTTATTTGTTTTTTATTGTATTTATTATTTATAATACCTTAAAAAACTTAAGAAAAGGTTAATAGTGTATACCATCGAGGACCAATTTAGTGATGACAAGACTTCATCAAACACTAACCCGGTTCTGGTTTCAAAATCATCATACAAGATGGACCTATGTTAGAGCTTTAGGGGAAATTGAAAGTGCCAAAACAATGGTCAGCCATTTCCTTACATGCAAGAACTTATGACAGTATATTTGTGGGTCCATCCGCAAGTTTACTTCCTCCTATAAGCAACATACCATATCCTTTGACATGACTTTTATTTGATAACAACAATAGACATGCTACTTCAGCATTGCAACTTTAAAATACTCTTTTCTTATCAGCTTTTTAGAAAATGTTTAAAGCTTCCTCTATAGTCTTTTCTCACGTGATAATATTCATAAAACCAATGAAAATGAAAGGCAGCACAACTATATAAGAAAAGCATTGTAAATAGCACAAGCATTAGATTGAACAGCGTAAAAGGCATGCATTTTAGGCTACAATGGCTTGAATCCCTGCAATGACCTTTTCAAACAAAGCTAATGCTACAAAAACAAAGATTAAACCACATTGGCTTAGAGGTTTATGACCATCGAAACTCTTATACATTCAAGTCCAAATTGGAAGGTTTATAATTTACCTGCACTTTGTTCATTGGATAACGATGGAATTTAAACCATATGTACAGGTGTATTCAAGCAAAGGAAATATGTAGCGAAACAGATGAAAAACCCATATGCAATGTTCTTTGACAAATGACTAAAATTGTAATGCCTGTGTTTCTGGCTAAGTATTAGTATGATGATGTAATAGTTAGGATCAACCATTGTAACCTATTCTGAAATAATAAAGATGAATTATTTAGGTATTATATGATTTATGTGCATTATACTTGCTTATAACGATATAATAAATAATGATAAAAATATGCTTAAAAAAATGAAGATTTGACTCAATATCTTTAAAGAAAGTTGAAGTAGTCGTAACAAGCATTTCGGGGATATAAGGAACGCTGAAATCTGACTTATAACGAAGAAGTTATGACATGTCAAAGTTTCACGACAAAACAGGAACGACGTTGTGAGTCGTAAAAAGTGAGTTTGCGATAAAATACTTTTTAGCCTTAGCGATCTAAACGAAAGTCGTAGTATATATTAAACTGAGAGTGTGCATAGAAAGAACGTACAAATTTGACTTTATGGTTTTTTAAGATTTGGCATAGCAGTATGCAACCCGTAATTCGAATATTAGATCGATTGGTTGTTAGCCGACACAACCTCAACAAGAATCGAAGATATCATTAATAAGAGCTCAACTATATAAAAACAGACGAAAACGAACATCAGATGACAAAGTTATGAATTTTTAACGGACTTTATGTGTCTAAGATGGTTAAAATATAACTTTAAAAATAAATTCAAAATTAGCCGATGGAGTCTAAACGAAAGTTGTAGATTATGTCGCCGCCTATGCGTGGATATAAAGAACGTCAAAAACAGAGATCGTATGTGAAAGTTATGGAATTTAGAAGTTTATGGGTTTGGATGTGAATGGACACATGTACGTCCCGCGTAGCCGACATTACGCCTCGCGTAATCGCATGCGTGGTCCCTATAGTCTCCACGTCTCCCCACCCGAAGATCGACATCTGGCCCTCGTATGTACAGCGTAGATCCTCGTATGCACAACGTACTCCGAGGATACACCCAACATAGTCCGAAGCTGTCTCCTATAAATAGATGCGAGGTTTCTCTATTTCTTCACACCTCTACCCTTCTTTCTCTATCAAACATTCTTCTAAACCCCTCCCAATACCTAGTACCTCCCAAGTGCTAAAGGCAAGTCCCGAAGCGCCAGAAGGCTCCAAGAAGAAGAGCTTTCAGCTCAGAAGTTCTGCCCTCGCAGAGCCCGACTCCTAGCCAAACCCCTTTGTAAGTGAGTTATGCTTACCCCACTCTAAGTATGACTTATGTTTAAGTTTATTATCATTATTATGAACCTATATACAATACATGTGCTAAGTATCATAAATTATACAAGTTGTTATTATAATATCTTTTTAACTGCTCACGGTACGGAGAATCCGGTTTGAAGGGACGCCTAGGTTGCTGGATTTCAAAACAGCTTAAATGCCAAAATGGTCCCGCCCTCCTGTGTTTCATGTCTGGCCCCTATCTGTACATAGTAGGTTAAAAGTATTGTTTAACACTTATATAATACAAGAAAAACAATATTGCTTAGACTAATGATTAGTCACAATGAATGTTAGACTAAAATCTAGTGAGAATGATACTAGGTTTCGTCGAAGGAAGTTAAATTATTAGAAGCGAAGTGCTGTCCTAGTTTGGAATCATCATTTTATCAAGTGAGTGCATAGTTACTTTCATCTTGCACATAGATATTAAGTATTTAATACAAATTACGTGTTATGTGTGCATATTATCTGTTTTCTTGATATCTATGCTGGATGAACGAAATATACATGTTTTATTTGATTTAAACGGTATATGTATTTTATTCCTATCAATATGTTGGGAAGGATGGGTAGATGAAATAGATGATGAGCGATGAAATAAAATGATGGGATGCCTCAATGTTGAAAGCTGACCCAGTCATCTAGCGGAGTATAGATGACGACCACAGACTATTATAGACAGTCTAGTGGAACGCTGTCAGACTCGCAACCTGTAGGTGTTTGTGAACGATGTGTTCACTAGTTCACTCCATCCCTCTCATGGTTTCCTTACTGACATATATTGCTGAGTAATTCCCTAAGCAGTATTGCCATCCCGATGATGATCCTTAGGCTAGATCCCTTGAATTAGATGCTTTAGGAACAGAAAGTGAGGATAACGGGAACAGGTAATTGGGTTGAATGATTTGTTGAATTAATAATCTTAATTATTGTGGGTTGAAAACCCTATGATCTCACCAGGATCATAAGCCTGGCCCACTCAGTTTCTTTTATTACAGGTAGTGGCACAAGAGCATAAATGTGATGATCGGATCAGAGATTATGGATTATAGGTCAATAGAAATAAATAAATGTTATAAGGCTTATGTTGTTCTATTTATGCTTTTGATATGTATTGACAATGGCATCCCGATGTTTTGAATATAATGAAAATACATTTCTTTGGAAATGCTTTGATAAATTACTTATCATACTTTTGGGAACAAATTCTGCAACATATTTCTTTAAAAGGATACTCTGACTTTCAAATAAAGTAGAAACAAATTGGTCTTTTTTGGCAATGGGGATGTCACAGTTAGTATCATAGCATTAGTTTAAACGAACTAGGAATTTGTAGGATTTGTAAACTTAAACTTAGAATGCTAAGCGATGATTGTGAGATGAGTGTGTGCTATATTATAGACACAAGCACTGGTTTATTTTAGGAAAGATGCCTAAATTGCTTTTATGTGCTAAATGATTTATGTGATAGCTATAAATATGTCTTATATGCTATTATTTATCGGATCTATGGTCTGTTGCTGTGACATCCCCATTTTCACGGCCAGAAAAGACCGATTTTGTTTATGCTTTATAAAAATCAAAGTACTTCTTTTAATAAAAATGTTGTGGAATTTTTTCCCAGTAAAACATGATAAATACATTATCAAAGCATTTTTGAAGAAATGTATTTTTAAAATGTTTGCGATGTCATCATTAATACACATACATAAGCATAAACAGAACTTACATTCATTATAATTAGTGATCTACATCTCTATAATCTCTCAGTGTAATGTGACTTCATATCAACACCTGATTAGGTGGTGAGTCGGCACTTGGACATCACTTCGTTACTCTTAAAACAATTTCCTCGACAAAACCTAGTATTAATATGACTAGGGTTTAGTCTGACATTAACCGCGACTAATTAATAGTCTAGCTATTATTATTATTATATAAGCGTTAAATAACGCTCAGTATAACTCATAATAATAGCCCAAATACTTATTATAAAGTCCTAATAACATTACTATATTAAAACATAAGCTATACTAAATATAGGGTAGACATAGCTCACTTACAACGGGTTTTCTCGAAAACCGGGCTTCGCTGGAGCAGCGTTCCCAAGCCGAAAGGCTCTTTTCTTGGGACTCCGGGAGCCTCGGGTCTTCCTTCGGGTGCTAGGGGGTTTACCTAGACTTTAGGGGGGGGGGGGGGGGTGGGAGGCTAGAGAGAGAAAGAATGTTGGAAAGGTGTGAAGAGAAGTGAATGCCCGGCACCTCTATTTATAGGTTGAATTCCTGATGGACTCGCCGAGTAGGAGGACCTACTCGCCGAGTTGGGGTATGTGGCAGCCTTCTGGTGGTGCCACGCGTCCAATTCTGGTGGTGCCACGTCACCCCCTATCGCGTATCAGCCTTCAAACTTAGAAAAATCATCACTCTCGCATACGAGCTCCGTTTTCAACGTTCTTTTTTTCAACGCATGGGTAAAATCAAGATCTACAACTTTCATCTAGACTCCATCGGCTAATTCTCGACCGATCTCAAATTTAACAGTAAGAGGCGTTTAGACTGTTAAATGACCGCGAAGAATTCGTAACTTCTTCACACAGAATCCGTTTTCGTCTATCTTTTTACCGTTGAGTTCCTATTAATGAGATCTTCAACTCTCATTTAGGTCGCGTAAGCCAAAAATCACTCGAACTAAAATTCGAGTTTCGGGTCGTCCACTGCTAAGCCAAATCTTAGAAAAATCATAACTTCCTCATACGAAGTCAGATTTGTGCGTTCTTTTTGTGGATGTTCTCGGTTTAACATATACTACAACTTTGGTTTAGATCACTAAGGCTAAAAATTGCTCCATCGTAATTTTACTATTTACGCTTCCCGGTGTCGTACCGGTTTTGCCGTAAAACTTCGACGGGCCATAACTTCTTCGTTATAACTTGGATTTCGGTGTTCTTTAAATTTACGGAAACCTTGAGACATATTCTACAACTTGGTTAAGACTATTGTTTATAAATAATCTTTTGCCGAAAGATCGTTTTTGACACTTATTGCCTCTAAATTGACTAGCCCGGATCTACGGGAGTTACAATTATCTCCCCCTTAGGATGATTACGTCCCAGAATCATCAACGAAACAGGATTGTACAATGACTCCATACGTTATCTCTTCATCCTAGGTAATAGCTGTAACTTCTATGTTGCTTCGAACGAGTATCTAACTCTTGGACTCCTTGACTAAAGGCGGTGCTCCGTCTTGCACCTGCTCGTTAGACTTTCAATCATGACCTTTGTGATACAACCTCATTCTTTATCAAAGACTCCTTCTTCTTCTTAACAAACTTAGGATAAGTTAATTTGATTCCTTCAATTGACCGATGTGTCATATTCTAATGACCTATCATCGTATGTAGTAACGCTTAGACTCAGGTCTCTTAGAGTTAAATTCCGGAATGGAATATGTCTTCCTTCATGGTCTAATGTGATATAATCACATTTTAACATGTAGCATTTTTAGCTACCAACTTCTTTAACAACGAGCGCGATACTTCTATTGAACGCTTTGATTTCAATCGTTTGGTTTAAGTTGGATGCTACATCAAACTTGGTTTTCTGAACCACGTAACCTACTCATCGTAGTCGAACTCAATGTGATATGACCATTAGGGTCGGGATAGCAACAATCTTCTTAGTCATTACCGAAACAATTGTAACGACATACTTGAATAAAAAGAAATCAATTACTAGCTTCTTGGTAACCTTGTGACTTTCCCTGATCCAAGTGTGAGTCATGTGCTTCCGGTAGTATAGGCCTCTACTACCTTTCACACCTACTCATACTCGTCCCAAGTATTGTCTCACGGTTTATCCAAGTCACCATGCAATAAAATCACACAATCATTCAACACATCAGATAACAAAATGAAGGTTTTATATTATTCCTTGAAACGATTACATGGGTGTTCAAGTTCACCCTAGATTATGTCTCTAATAGGCTACACCATTTGACACTATCTACGTGGCTTCTTCATAACTTGATCTCCATATATCCATCCTCACTCCTGATTCCTTGCATTGTCAGCTACTTCCTCTAGGATCATATGGAATGCTCTTGCATTTGGTTTTGGCGGCACATTTGGCTTTGTTGCCCCTTCTCTCTTTGGGCAATCTTGCTTGAAGTTCCCTTCATCATTACATTCGTAACACACCCTTTGTTGAATTTACACTCGTTCGCATAATGCCCATGCTTCCCACACTTGAAACAAGTCACCTCCTCACCGCATTTTCTAGAGTGTTTCATTTTGCACTTCTCGCACCATCTTTCTTCACTCCCTCCTCCTCTAAACTTCCTTATACTGGACTTGCTTCTCTCATCGGGCTTCGCAGACCCCTCAAACTTCCTCTTTTTGCCAACCTCGGTCTTGTTGGCGACTCTTCCCTTGATCATCTGCTCAACTGACTTGGCAGCCCAGATAACTGCCTCCAAAGTAGGTGCCTAACGTACTGGCACTGCATACTCCCATAGAAGTCCCTTAGCGTACTTGTCGATTTTTGTCAGCTCATCTGGGACAAGACGCAAGGCAAACTCCATTTTCTCGGTGAAGTTGTTGGTGTATTCATCAATCGACATGCTTCCTTCTTCAAGGCCAGGAATTGGTTCTCTAGCTCAAGCAAGTTTTGAGCTGAGCAGTACTTGCGTTTGAACTGTACCAAAAAATTTGCCCATGTTAGTTGCAGGAGCTCATTGGGGCTTAAAGTCTTCCCCAGAGTGTTCCACCAGCGCACTGCTCCTCCTCGAAACTGACGTACTATAAAGGTAGTTTGTAACTTGCCTCTGCAACCGCATGTCATAAAAGCTAACTCCATTTCTGAGATCCAATCCATGAATCTGATCGGATCTTCCTTCCCAGTGAAGGTCAATGGCTTGCAAGTCAGAAAATCCTTGTACTTGCATCCATTCCTCTCGACTCCATCATCTTGGTTGTTTTGTCGAACTATTGGTGGGTTGACTTGACCAACGGTTCCACTGTAGTTCCCTTCCTCAGTCTGCCCTTCGTTCAACTCGGGTTGTTCAATCTGTATGGTCGCTTCCTCTATATTTTGTTGGAGCAAACGTCTGGTTTCCTCGATTTGACGATCCAACATCGCCTGGATCATCGCTTGCACTCCGGCCATCGTTATTGGCTCAGCAGCGGCCACCACAACCGGTATTTGCTCAATCACCGGGGGCTGATCTCAGTTCCCATTTGCATTCACGTTTCTGCTACGGGTCCTTGCCATCTTGATCTATACACCGAATTGATGGGTTTTAGCCATAAGAACTTTCCTATGTGCGCATGCAAAACCCTAATGCTTGGATCTAGGCTTTCTAATTAAACATGCTTTGAATCCAAGACTTCTAATGGCTAATTAGGTTAAATAAGAACATTGAAACAGATCTAGAACCATACCTTTGGATTCCTTGTCGATCTTGTAGTCTTGGAGCTTCTAGAGTCACAATTGTCACTCCTCTAATGGCTTACAAACACCAATAGCAAGGAAGATGATTTAGGAGAGAGGAGAGGGGAGGAAATCGGCCAGGGTTCTCTTACTTTAGGTGAGGTGCCGATTTCCCTTGGCTATGGGGTCTATTTATACTTGTAGACTCCTTAAGGGTTACAACCTAAACCCTAATTGGATAATCTTCTCTTAAGGCTATCCAAATCCTTTCCTTAGATAAGTCATGGACGATTTTGAAGCTATCCTAGCTTCTAGAATCCGTCCACTATATATCTATAAGGATTTATAGTCTAAAGCTCAACTATCAAACAATTGACAGTTTATCCTTTATTTAATTATCCTCTTTAAGTCACCAAATTAATTCCAATTAATTCTATGACTTATATTAATCAAATAACAATATATTATTCTTTATATTATTCTCATAATATATTAATAATATTTACTCTCTCTTAATAAATCATCCTATCAAGTTGCTATGGTGAAGGCAACCCAAAAGGACCATGCACAACCGGGTCAAATACTTGCCTAATATAGTTGCAACCTTAGACACTATTCCAACAGTCTCCCACTTGGATAATTCTAGTAACTATATGCACAAGTACAATTCGGTTTGCAATCGTAGCTCTCAAAGACGCTGTCAAACTCTGATCTAATCAATCTTGTCCTTTAGATAAGGGAACGTACAATCCTCTGTTAGATATCATGCTGACAATTCTATGGAATGGTTAGTCAAGCATTTAGGTTTCTCGATCTCTGATTTATTTGACATAGAACTTAATCGAACACATCAATTCAGTTCTGACCGGGCCCGACACATAAGTCAAATCAAATCATCGAGCGGCCGAGACATCGCTTTTACCTTCTTAGATAAAAGTTACAGATAAACTTCGACTTATATGCATTTACTTATTCATTAACCAACTATACACAACAATGCGTTTTATAACACCGAGTTACTGATGCGTTTTCGCATTATCAATGTACAATCAATTAACAAATAACAAACCATATATCTAGGTTTTAAGACTATATGATATTATCGTCTTGCGATCATCCTTTTATATCATATTCCATAAGGTGATTCCAGCAAGCGCGGGTTTGTTCCAATGCTCAAAACTAGTTCATAAGCACTCATGAACGTTGCAGCAACCCTTTGCTATGTCTAACACCATTTAGACATTCTACACACCAATTCATGACAATCTTTATTCATATCTACTTCCATCATATGAACGATTGTGGACAATTTGAACAATTCGATTATTCCTAATAAACTCAATTATTCTGGAAGTCAAAACATGCAAAGTGAAACAATAGTTAAACAATTAACATAAGACAGTAACATTACTCATAAATAAAACTCCTTTATTTAATCATCAAATGTTAATTACATTTATCTATTACACGTTTCTAATACTATCTAATCTATGCTAATATCATCCTTCAGCCCAATACTCCTAGCATGCTGCAAGTGCTTAACCCTACTCAGTCCCTTCGTAAGCGGATCTGCTGGGTTATCTTCTGATGATATCCTCTTCACTACGAGTTTTCCTTCCTCTACACGATGTATGATGAAGTGATATTTTCTGTCGATATGTCTTGATCTACCATGATCCCTTGGTTCCTTGGTCAAGGCAACCGCTCCTTCGTTATCACAGAAAATCTCCATGGGCTCCTTTATGGCAGGTGCAACTCCAAGATCACCGATGAAGTTCTTTAGCCATATTGCCTCCTTCGACGCTTCGCTCGCTGCAATGTACTCTGATTCGCACGTTGAATCAGCTATGGTCTCCTGCTTGGAACTCTTCCATGTCACTGCTCCTCCATTTAGGGTAAAGACCCAGCCCGACTGCGAACAGTAGTTGTCCCTGTCGGTTTGAAAACTGGCGTCACTATACCCTCGCACCTTCAAGTCATCACTCCCTCCGAGGACTAAGAACCATTCCTTCGTTCTCCGAAGGTACTTAAGGATGTTCTTCACCGCAATCCAATGTGCTCTGCCAGGATTCCCTTGATATCTGCTAACCATGCTCAAATCAAAGGCTACATCAGGGCGAGTACAAGTCATAGCGTACATGATTGATCCAACTGCGGAAGCGTATGGTACTCGGCTCATTTCCGCTATCTCAGCTTCGGTACTCGGACTTTGAGTCTTACTCAACTTGGCATTACTTTGTATCGGTAATTCTCCCTTCTTCGAGTTTTCCATACTAAAACGTTTTAGTACCTTCTCTACGTAAGTATTCTAACTAAGTCCAATTAGTCTCTTACTTCTTTCTCTTACTATCCTTATTCCCAAAATGTAAGAAGCCTCTCCGAGGTCCTTCATAGCGAAGCACTTCCCGAGCCAGGACTTAACCTCCTGCAGAGTCAAGATGTCGTTTCCTATGAGTAATATGTCATCGACATATAGAACGAGGAAGCTTACTATACTCCCATTGGCTTTGACATATACACAAGATTCGTCTTCGCTTCCTACAAATCCAAAATCTTTGACTTTCTCATCAAACCAAATATTCCATCTGCGAGACGCTTGCTTAAGTCCATAAATGGACTTCTCAAGCTTACACACTCTATTCGGATGCTTCGGATCCACAAACCCCTATGGCTGAGCCATGTAAACATCCTCAGCCAACTTTCCGTTAAGGAAAGCGGTCTTGACATCCATTTGCCAAATCTCATAATCATGAAATGCGGCAATTGCTAGCATCACTCTAATAGATTTAATCTTCGCAACTGGTGAGAAGGTCTCATCATTGTCAACTCCGGGAGTTTGAGTAAAGCCCTTCGCAACCAATCGCGCTTTATATGTGTGCACGTTTCCATCCACGTCGGTCTTCTTCTTGAAGATCCATTTGCACCCAACGGTCTTACGTCCGGGCACATAATCAACCAAATTCCAAACTTGGTTATCATACATGGATTGGATCTCGCTATCCATTGCCTCTTTCCACTTCGCAGACTCCGGGCCTGCCATGGCTTCCTTATAGCTATTAGGTTCATTAAGATTTACTAGTGTACCATCGCTAATATACGTGTCCCCTTCGGTAGTAATATCAAAACCATAAAACTGGGGATGAACTCTAACTCTATCGGAACGTCTAAGAGGTAATGACTCGTCAATTGGTTCAACCGGAGTTTCCTCCTCGGGTTGAGTGCCAGCGGTAGAGGTTCCTTCATCTATCGACTCTTGAATCTCTTCAAGTTCGATTTGCCTCCCACTGTCTCCTTGGCTTAGGAGTTCTTGCTCTCGGAAAACTCCTCTCCTCGCAACAAAGACAACATTGTCCTTCGGTCTATAGAAGAGATATCCAAAGGATGTCTGCGGGTAGCCGATGAAAATACATCGCTCACTTTGAGGTTCGAGCTTGTCATGAGTATCTCGTCTTACGAAAGCGTCGCAACCCCAAACCTTGATGTGTGCCAACGAGGGAGCTTTCCCTGTCCACATCTCGTGAGGTGTTTTTGCAACCTTCTTAGTAGGGACTCGGTTAAGGATATGGGCAGCAGTCTCTAAGGCATACCCCCAAAAAGAGATAGGTAGTGAAGCACGACTCATCATAGAGCGAACCATATCCAATAAGGTTCGATTACGCCTTTCTGCCACACCATTCAACTGCGGTGTCCTAGGAGGCGTCAATTGCGAAACTATTCCAGACTCCTTGAGATAATCGTGGAATTCAAGACTTAGGTATTCTCCTCCTCGATCGGATCGAAGCATCTTGATTTTCCTGCCCAATTGATTCTCCACTTCATTCTTGAACTCTTTGAACTTTTCAAAGGTTTCTGACTTTTGCTTGATTAAATAGATATACCCATATCTACTATAATCATCGGTAAAAGTCACGTAGAAGCGGTTCCCATCCTTCGTGGTTGATCTAAACGGTCCACATACATCGGTATGTATTAGGTCCAATAGACCCTCAACCCTTTCACACGTACTTGTAAAGGGTGACTTAGTCATCTTTCCAAGTAAACAAGACTCGCATGTGTCATCTTCCCTAAGGTCGAATGACTCCAACACTCCATCTTTTTGGAGTTGGGCTATGTGTTTCTTGCTGACATGTCCAAGACGACAATGCCACAAGGATGCTTTATCCATACTAGTGGAAGAATCTATATTCAAAACATCATTTCCTAAGTTATCAACAATCATAACAGTTTCATAAATTCCATTACATG
The DNA here is from genome assembly GCF_002870075.4 of Lactuca sativa. NCBI lineage: Eukaryota > Viridiplantae > Streptophyta > Magnoliopsida > Asterales > Asteraceae > Lactuca > Lactuca sativa. Next base: position 300,049,861 of record NC_056627.2, on the reverse strand, counting down.
GTATAGCTTCAAAGTAAAAGACACCATTTAGATAAGCCAAAATAGAACCATTCTCGTTATTAAAAGAAAATCTAAATCCTTGTCTATATAAACCATGAAATGAAATGATGTTTCTAGCCATTTCTGGCGAATGGCAACAATTGTTCAAATCTAAACACAAATTATTCCTAAGCACTAAAGAATACACTCCAATCTTGGTCACAGGCGACGATCTTCTGTTCCCCATGATTAGATTGATCCTTCCTTGCTCCACATCCCTACTTCTTCTTAGTCCCTGCACATTAGAACAAATGTGATAACCACAACCGGTATCAAGAACCCAAGAAATAGCATGATTAGAATCGTTAGATTTAATTGTGTATATACCTGCGAAAGATGGCTTGATCTTTCCTTCTTTGATTGCTTGCAGGTACTCTGGGCAGCTTCTCTTCCAATGTCCTATCTTGTGGCAGTGGTGGCACTCTGCCTCCTTCGGGTTAGGACAGAGCTTAGCGGGATCAACTTTGGTCCCACTAGAAGATGCACCATCTCGGGCTTTGACCTTGCGATAGTTCTTCGATGAAGCCTTCCTCTTCTTTCCCTTTCCTTGACCAATAGCCAAGACAGGAGCAGCAGGTGGATTGGGAGTTGGTGCAACAGACTTGTCTTTGAAGTTGCTCTCAGCGACCCTCAAAAGACCTTGGAGTTTGCTTAGGGTGACCTCTTCTTTGTTCATGTGGTAGGTCATCCTAAATTGGTTGTACACTGGAGGCAAAGAGTGAAGCACCATGTCGATCGCCAAGTCTTCCCCAAAGTCAACATTTAACTTGCGAAGGCGGTCGACATACTTTTGCATCTTTTGCAGGTGCACGGTAAGAGATTCTCCATGACCCATCTTAGTGGAAATCATGTTAGTGAAAATCTCATAACGCTCTTGTCTCGCGTTCTGGTGGTATCTCTCCAATAAGTCTTGGTGCATCTCGTACGGGTACATGTCCTCGTAGGACTTTTGGAATTCGGAGTTCATGGTGGCAATCATGATGCAATGTACCTTCGTTGCATCTCGCTCATGAGTCTCAAAAGCGGTGATTTCGGCTGGAGTAGCGATTTCAGGGTTGATTTTCTCGAGCTTCTCATCGAGGACATACTCCTTATCCTCATAGCGAGCAATGGTGCGAATGTATCTTATCCATTCGCTAAAGTTCGTTCCATCGAAGGTGACCTTTTGGAAAAGGCTCATCAACGTGAAAGAACTAGCAGCAGCGTTGTTTGCGTTCGACATCTACAAAAGGAAAAAGGACAAAGATAGATTAGAACAAGAATCCCTAATTATCACCCAATAAGAAAAATTAGGGCTATGATCCAACAATAACATTTACATACTAGAAAAGGGATGCCGTAATCTAACATGCAAATAAATTGAAGGTAAGTGAATGACGATTCACTAATTCTCCATCACAAAAATTTAACTATTAGTCCTAAGTGTATTGAGAATTCCTAGGTTCGGATGAGATTCATTGAAACTATTCAATGGCATGTTTAAATCTCGATATGCCCCTCTTGTTTGTGACTGGGATACCGAGGATCACAAAGCGGGTGTGAATTACCATGCAAATTCACATGGTGCCTTCATTGTAACGATCACCTATTTGATGTGCCGGTAAACCACACACGCTCCATCGAACTATGATAAACAGTGAATCACCCTTTGCCACCTTTGCTTAGAACCAATTAGTGTGCCGGTAAACCACACACGCTCCACTAACTTCTTAGCAAGGGTGCAAAGTGTAATTTCATGGGATTGCATCAATTCACTTTTCCTAAAGTAACTAAGATTGGGAAATTTTAAAATTGTGTAGTTACTTTGTATTACTTATTATACTTTTGATGAGAGGATAAGGTTGCCCTATCCTACCCGTTCGGCTAACGACCCTCCACCAATCAAGCAAGCGGTGGGTGTGAGTATACACCCATTAAGCGCCATTTTATAGGCCGCAACCTTATACCCACCTTATAGATCGGCTTCGTGAATGAGGCCTACTAACGGTAAGACTAGCATTTAGTTATACATACATACATATATATATATATATATATATATATATATATATATATATATATATATATATATATATTATTCTAGTAATATCATATTAGTATAGGGTTGTATTTTAAACCTTTTAAAATCTAGGGTTTGAAATTTAAGTTGTCTAAATTAAAACTTTTTAATCACAAATATAAATTTCAAAACTTGAGGGCAAGTTTTAAACATTTAAAACATGGAGGATCAAATAACAAATAATTCCAATTAACAATTAATATCCTAATTATCTATATTTGATTTTATTCAAGATTTCTTTGAAAGATAATTACCAAAATAATTAAAATAAATAATTAATTATCATATAAGGAAATTAAATATTTTTATTAGTTGATAAATACCTTTAACTAGATCAAGATAATAGTCATATATATAAAAAATCGGATTTAGGTTGATCTATTATGATTAAGGTAAGTTTCCATAAGATAATTATGAAAAAATCCCGAATCTGGCCATTCCTGACGCCTGGACTCGCCGAGTCCATGACTCAGAAACCAAAAAATCAAATTTTGCAGGTTTGTTTCAGTTAATCAAGCAACAATTTAAAGAAAACCAAGCTAGGCTCTGATACCACTGATGGGTTTTACCCATAAGAACTTTCCTATGTGCGCATGCAAAACCCTAATGCTTGGATCTAGGCTTTCTAATTAAACATGCTTTGAATCCAAGACTTCTAATGGCTAATTAGGTTAAATAAGAACATTAAAACAGATCTAGAACCATACCTTTGAATTCCTTGTTGATCTTGTAGTCTTGGAGCTTCTAGAGTCACAATTGTCACTCCTCTAATGGCTTACAAACACCAATAGCAAGGAAGATGATTTAGGAGAGAGGAGAGGGGAGGAAATCGGCCAGGGTTCTCTTACTTTAGGTGAGGTGCCGATTTCCCTTGGCTATGGGGTCTATTTATACTTGTAGACTCCTTAAGGGTTACAACCTAAACCTTAATTGGATAATCTTCTCTTAAGGCTATCCAAATCCTTTCCTTAGATAAGTCATGGACGATTTTGAAGCTATCCTAGCTTCTAGAATCCGTCCACTATATATCTATAAGGATTTATAGTCTAAAGCTCAACTATCAAACAATTGACAGTTTATACCCCTTTATTTAATTAACCTCTTTAGGTCACCAAATTAATTCCAATTAATTCTATGACTTATATTAATCAAATAACAATATATTATTCTTTATATTATTCTCATAATATATTAATAATATTTACTCTCTCTTAATAAATCATCCTATCAAGTTGCTATGGTGAAGGCAACGCAAAAGGACCATGCACAACCGGGTCAAATACTTGCCTAATATAGTTGCAGCCTTAGACACTATTCCAACACGAATAAGGTGAATCTAGATCTTTATTTAGGATTGACGTTTCAATCCTCCTTATCACCCCAAAACGTTTATATGCTAGTTCTAATATCGTAGTTAAACGCTTATAATCCTAAACACATAAGGCTTCCAGATCCAGTCGACAATAGACCATAGATCCGAACAAATAACATCATATCAGGCACAAGCATTTAGCACATAAAAGAATTTTAGGCACAACCCCTAAAATAATCTAGTGCTCACACCTCACAATCATCGCTTAGCATTCTATGTTTAAGTCTAGAAATAAATCCATATTCCTAGTTCGCTTAAACTAATGCTCTGATACCAACTGTGACATCCCCATTTTCACGGCCAGAAAAGACCGATTTTATTTATGCTTTATAAAAATCAGAGTACTTCTTTTAATAAAAATGTTGGGGAATTTGTTCCTAGTAAAACATGATAAATATGTTATCAAAGCATTTTTGAAGAAATGTATTTTTAAAACGTTTGGGATGTTATCGTTAATACAGATACATAAGCATAAACACAACTTACATTCATTATCACTAGTGATCTACATCTCTTTAATCTCTCAGTGTAATGTGACTTCATATCAACACCTGATTAGGTGGTGAGTCGGCACTCGGACAGCACTTCGTTACTCTTAAAACAATTTCCTCGACAAAACCTAGTATCAATATGACTAGGGTTTAGTTTGACGTTAACCACGACTAATTAATAGTCTAGCTATTATTATTATATAAGCGTTAAATAACGCTCTATATAACTCATAATAATAGCCCAAATACATATTATAAATTCCTAATAACATTACTATATTAAAACATAAGCTATACTAAAGATAGGGTAGGCATAACTTACTTACAATGGGTTTTCTCGAAAACCGGGCTTCGCTGGAGCAGCGTTCCCAAGCTGAAAGGCTCTTTTATTGGGACTCCAGGAGCCTCGGGGCTTCCTTCGGGTGCTAGGGGGTTTACCTAGACTTTAGGGGAGGGGGGGGGGGGGGTTTGGGAGGCTAGAGAGAGAAAGAATGTTGGAAAGGTGTGAAGAGAAGTGAATGCCCGACACCTCTATTTATAGGCTGAATTCCTGATGGACTCGCCGAGTAGGAGGACCTACTCGCCGAGTTGGGGCATGTGGCAGCCTTCTGGTGGTGCCACGTCACCCCCTATTGCGTATCAGCCTTCAAACTTAGAAAAATCATAACTCTCGCATACGAGCTCCGTTTTCGACGTTTTTTTTCAACGCGTAGGTAAAATCAAGATCTACAACTTTTATTTAGACTCTGTCGGCTAATTCTCGACCAATCTCAAATTTAATAGTAGGAGGCGTTTAGACTGTTAAATGACTGCAAAGAATTCGTAACTTCTTCATACGGAATCCGTTTTCATCTATCTTTTTACCGTTGAGTTCCTATTAATGAGATCTTCAACTCTCATTTAGGTCGCGTAAGCCAAAAACAGCTCGAACTAAAATTCGAGTTTCGGGTCGTGCACTGCTAAGCCAAATCTTAGAAACATCATAACTTCCTCATACGAAGTCAGATTTGGGCGTTCTTTTTATGGATGTTCTCGGTTTAACATATACTACAACTTTATTTTATATCACCAAGGCTAAAAATCGCTCCATCGTAAATTTACTATTTACGCTTCCCGGTGTCATGTCGGTTTTGCCGTAAAACTTCGACGGGCCATAACTTCTTCGTTATAACTCGGATTTCTGCGTTCTTTATATGTACGGAAACCCTGAGAAATATTCTACAACTTGGTTAAGACTATTTATTATAAATAATCTTTTGCCGAAAAGTCGTTTTCGACAGTTATTGCCTCTAAATTGACTAGCCCGGATCTACGGGCGTTACAGTTGCCGACCAGATCTGGAAACTTTGTATGTTTAGATTTCTAAACGTTCGACTACGATATTGGAACTAGCATGTAACATTTTTTAGTGAAAATTAGGATTTAAACGTCTAATAAAGATCTAAATTCGCCTACTTTGGTGTATAGATTGACATGGAAAGAACCCGAAGTGGATTTAGAAATGCTAATGGAAATGCTAATCAATAGCCTGTGATTGCGCGTGCACCAGAAGTAGCAGTTGCACCTGAACCAATCACGATTGCAGGAGTCCAAGCAATTATTCACGCTATGATGGCCGAACAAAGAGAGGAGATGAGACAAATGTTGTAGGATAATAGGGATGAACCTATTGTACCCATCGTACAGCCTGAGCTAAACATTGAACAATCTGATGAAGGAAACTATAATCAGACTGTCAATCAAGCTGAACCACGAGTGGTTAGAAGAAACCACCCTAATGGAGGAAATGATGGACGTGGATGAAAATACAAGGATTTCATGGCATCCAAACCACCGAGTCTTTCTGGAATCCCAACACTGATGGAAGTCATGGATTGGACCTCCGAGATGGATATGATGTCTGAAAGTTACGACTACAACAACAAACAAAAGACTGCTCTCGCGGTTACACTGTTAAAGTCTGGAGTATTTAGCTGGTGGAAGCTACTAGCTGATACTATGCCCAAGGGAGAAGCTAGCAAGATTTATTGGGAAGACTTTTTGGTGCAACTGAAAATGCAGTACTGCTCTGAGCAGGATCTTCTAGAAATCAACAATGAGTTTCAGAATCTAAAGAATGGAAGAATGAGCGTCGCCGAGTATGCCAAGTCATGACCTTTTCACTCAAAATCCCACATGAAATGTGAAGACCAAGCTTTTCTTGACCTTTTTATGAAACACCAATGGTGCCTCCTGAAGTTACTGTGATTACAATAACCAAAAATCCTTTGCTTTTCTTAAAACATTACGTGGATTTGACTGCCTGATTTAAAGAGAAATTCTAATTTTCAATGACTTTCTTTATTTCTTTCACATTAATAGAAGAGTAAATTACTAAAATTGTCCCTATAGTTTAGTCAAAATTGTGTGTTTGGTCCCTAACCCCTTTTTTTGCACTCGGATCGTCCATGTGGTTTGATTTTGTTGCGTTTTTTGCCCCTATGGTTTGGTCAAAATTGCACATTTGGTCCCTAACTTTATATATGTAAGGGACGAAAAATGCAACAAAATCAAACCTCAGGGACGATCCGAGTGCGAAAAAAATGTTAGGGACCAAACATGCAATTTTGACCAAACCATAGGGACGATTTTAGTAATTTACTCTTAATAGAATCATGAAACATAAAAAACATTGAAAACCAATGAGAATGAACATTTCCCATACTCTTGTTGAAAAATAACAGAAATACCCCTACAAACCAGCTTTTGCTTCATTGACAATCTGTTAAAAACAATAAAGACCGAAATGCCCATGTTTCTTTGCAGAGATTACTTCTAATAATAACACACAAAGCTATTTCAGCTTTTTGGCATTCTTCCTTAGCAGCTTTAACTTTGTGAAAGAAACCAACAAACTAAGAAGTTCAACTATGCATAACTCCTACGAGTCCAACTATTCATGAAATCATCTAGACAACCATATGTCCTTTTTCCATTTGGACAAAACTACCCTTGTTGCTTTCTTCCCTTGGATAGCTTTGACAGATCCTTTAAGCTCTTGAGAGAGACTTTCATCTTTTTCTCTAGAGTTCTAATAACCCATGCGCTTGTACTTATCTTTTACCCAAATATAGCTAGAGAAACCATGCTTCCAATTTGATGCTAAAGCTGACAAAACCTGCAAAAAAGAGACTTGCAAAATAGATGCAACACCTCTATTAAGTGGTGTAAAACATGGTTTATTGGTCAAAATTAAATTCAATGATTCGTATTTAGCGACAATCTAATCAAGGAATGAGAAACTCAGCTTAAACCAAAAGTGAGTAGCATCAAAATGAGGATCAATGTCAAGAGTTGTGGAGCATCGACTTATAATGTCATCGACTAATCTTCTTCCAATGATCCACTGACTTAAGCATAGACCAAGCTACCCCTACATTCCATTTGGAATCACGAAGGACTCAATGGATCACTTGTTGCACCCACTCACTTTAAGCTTTTGGGTGTTTTGACCAATAAAATCCAAACTCACTCCTGTTAGCCCTCCTGGCTAGAGATATAGTGCAATCTTCTAATTTGTTGACACCCACTAAGTAAAGATCAACCTCCATTATTGAGTGGCAAATCTATGATGACTTCTCAATTCTGCAACACTTGATCAATGTGAAAAATGTTTTAGCTGGAGATTAAGATATTAAACTGATCATGAAGTTGAAAAGGATTTTCTAAGGCCTTGCTTCACATTTAGAACATGAAAACAGAGTGCATAACACTAAAACACGTGAAGCTGATGAGTGAGAGATGTATCAGCATGAAAAACGTACAAGCATTAAGCTGGTGGAGTTTCTAGAAGCTAAAAGAAAAGAGTTAGGAATCAGCTTGTGATGTCAGCGCGATAGGTGTATTAGTGTGAAAAACGTATGAGAAGCTAGTACATGAACTTTGAGTGAGACACTGGAGACTTAGAAGGCATGAAGACACTGGTGAATCTCATGATGCTGATGGAAGTAGTTACATCTTTTATTCTAACATTTTTCAGCGAGAGACAAAACTGATGAAACTTTAAGTTATAAATTCCTTTTTGCTTTTATGAACTGAATCAAGCTACCCTCATAAATTGTATCATGAGTCATCATTGATCCCTTACACTCTTTTTTCATCTTTGATGTATTTTTCTTCAAAACTCAGATAATACAACTTTTCTATTGTAGGGTTACAAAGTACTCCATGGATGACGACAATAGGCCCCCTTGATGAAGTGTAGGTTAAAAGCCCAAGAATTATCTTTTCCCTATAAATAGTCATGTATTATTCATAATTAGGGTTAAAAGTGGGGCAAAATGTAGCCGCCACGTTGTGAAGTTTCTTATGTAGTGTTAGATTCTTTAGTTTATGCTGAAAGTATAATTTATTCCTCATGTTTTGAATAAATCGAGGATCATTTGCATATCTTCATATTTGTGTTTGTTCTTATTTTCTGTATCTTGTTCATCAAATCACAATTAGGGTTTTTAATCCCAACAAGTGGTATCAGAGCGGGTCTTTAAAAATCTATTGATTTTTGAAATATCGGTTCTTGATTTGATGATAATTTGCACGGGTTATTGAAGATTATTGGTGTTTTAGCGGATTGGAATCAAGGTTCTAGTTCAAAGTTCTGCTCATGAAGATTTATAAAGTTTGTATTGTTCGTTGTGGTAATTTGATCCAATTCTCTTTCAATTCATTATTTTCCATTGGATCTAATATGATTTGAGTTCAAAGTCTTTTGATTCAATAGATCTATGTTTTACCCCAAGTCATGTGTTCATACTATTCACTGTTTTTATTTGGATATGAAATCCAACTATTCCAACCGATGTTAAGCCCAGTTTGTTACTGTTCATCGATTTATCTTGAGTCTAAATCGATTTTGCTATTTGTTCAATTTGTTACTGTGAGCATATTTTCCGTTGACCTAAAGCTTTGACTATTATTTCTTCTTTTCCATTCTTCCATTCTTTTTGCGTCCTCTATTCAATGAATCGGATCCTTAGATCACTAAATTGTGATTATCAATAATCGATATCAAGTTTTTGTTCAAGATCGACAATTGATTCTTTTCAGTTTTAATCCTAGTTTTTTTTTTCAAATCGATTTTCTCATTTATCGATTAATTTGAGTTGTGTTGATCTTGAAAATTTCCGATGATTTCGTTTATCTGTGATTGAAATCCATTTATGGAAGTGGCGATTGGGTGTTTGTTTGAATGCAATCTCGATGTCTGATGATGAACGGATAAACAACACCGTATGTTGATTTGGAGAGTCAATCTAAAAAGGTCAAAATTGGAATTATTGATCTGAGAACGAGTGAAATCGGAGCTGGACTTCAATTGGGAAGAAGATTGATGGTTTATTGTTAGTGATGGACCTACAAGCAGAATGTGTTTGTGTATATGTTCGCAATTGATAGTCAAAGGCACATTCAGAAGAGTCAAAATTGACTGTGATCAATGGACGAATGTCCTTCCTGAGGACGATATTGGTTCGGTGATTGGAAATTTGGGCTCGCATGCTTGATACATGCGAACCTCTTACCTGAGAATGTTTGGGCTATGGATTTGTTGTTGTGTTCTTATTCGCAATTGCTAGTCAACAAAAATAGTCAAAATTGTGAGCTTACTTGCGAACATTCGTTGTCCGCCACTCGCAGCGAACCTGTGTTAGGATTCGTCTCAAGAACATGTGATTAGATTCGGTTTTAATTCACTTCATGTTTTCGATGGGTTCATTCGGAACGAAAGGAATCTAAGAATCAGAAGTTGGTCTCGGGATCGAAACTCACATGGAGGATCGAATGTTGTTCGGATTTCAATGGTGTTTGGAATCAAATTCGTAAATGGACCATGGATAATCAGGAAGGACAGTGGTCAATGCAAAAGTCAAACTTAGTTTGAAGAACCTTACCTGCGAACGATCGAACGAGCATCTGTGAAATTGATTCGGAACGATTGGGTTGACCAACGAAAAGTCAAAATTGATTCACCTGCGAACGTTTGCTTTGGGTATGATACTTGGCGTTCAGAACTCAGGGCTCGGTATGAAGGCTTGTGCTCGAAACGAACCTGGATTCATGTTTGTATCCATGTGCTCGGAACGAACTTGGATTCGCATCTTGGTGCTTGGAACGAAAGTTTAAATCGGAGTTATTGGTTAATCGGAATCAAATTTACGGTCTTTTTATTTGGGAACATTCGTTTAAGTCACTGTATTCGTCTGTCAAAGTCAAAATAGGGAAGAAGATAACTCAAAGTTTCATACTTGGTCCCTACAACTTCAAGAATTTGACAATCTGGTCCTTGAACTTTTCGTGACTTGGCTATTTTGGTCCATTTCAGAAATTGTTCCAATTAAAGGGGGAATTGATGCAGAGTTACATGTTCAGTCCTCGACTTTCAACAGTGTGACAGTTTCAGCCTGTTTTTTTCGAAAAGTTTACAAATTTGAGGGTTGGTGAACAGTTTTGGATTTTTTAACGCACATATTTTTTTTCAGAAAATTAAGGATTCCATCAAGTCTTGGCGGTTCGGAAAGTCGTTTTTTGCAATAAAGTCAAAATTTTTCGACTTTTTCGGATTTTATACTTCATTGTGTATATAATTTTGTCACGACGGAGCACAACAATTATTTGTCCATTCAAGATCATTCTCATGACCATTTGAAGGCTTTATAATCACGTTTTTTATTATAAATCGGGGGAGAATTTGGCATGTCCATTCGAAATTGGATTTGTGACTTTTCAAATTTAAAGATTTTTGATAATGCTTGTGGTAGAATTATGAAGGTAGCTTTTACAGTAACAGTTCTTCATCGAGCTCTTCTAAAGCTTTTACGGATAAGTATCCTTTATAGTAGCAGTTCTTCATCGAGCTCTTCTAAGGACTTGTTATATCTCTGACTTCTATTATTTTCTCTATCAAGTGGCATTACGAATCTTAAAATTAGGGTTGTTACATGCTAATTTTTGGTGGCTTATATCATTAGCTTATTTGAAGAACATAGTGACTTGGAGGGGAGTTCTTCAAAAACAAGAAGTGATTCGGTTTCTTAATTCTGAAATGGGTTTTTATTGTGGGTTTGGTTTTATTGAAGATCTTTGGGATTACATCAAAAATGAAGTTTAAAAACATTACTTCAGTGCTTGGTTTTTATATATATATCCTAGAACCCGTGGTTGAAGGCTATTGAAGAATCAAGATTTGTGGATTGCTTCAAATATTCCTCGTTGCAAGATCATTTCTTATTTACTAGATGCCTGTTTTGGAAGTCGAAGCATTGTCATCCATTCCATATTTTGAGGGAGATATTATAGGGTTTCAAAGTACTCCATGGATGATGGCAATGGGCCCCCTTGATGAAGTGTAGGTTCAAAGTACTCCATGGATGTAGTCATGTATTATTCATAATTAGGGTTAAGAGTGAGGCAAAATGTAGCCACCACATTATGAGGTTTCTTATGCAATGATAGGTTCTATAGTCTATGCTGAAAATGTAATTTATTCCTCATGTTTTGAATAAATCAAGTTCGACATATCTTCATATTTGTGTTTGCTTTTATTTTCCGCATCTTGTTCATCAAATCACAATTAGGGTTTTTAATCCCAAGATCTATTGAGTACCTGCATATGAATTGAAACTATGAGGAAAAGTAATTACCATTTAACTATTTGAATAACCTAGAAAATAGAGGATGATGCTTTTCCTATTGGTTCATATGTCTTTCACCTTTTGATGTAACGAATAATTCTTTGAGAAGTACCACACCTAAGTTCGACTATTTCAACAACAACACATCTTGAAAACAAGCATGCAATTTGTTTGAATTTTCTTGAACCAACACTCAGACATTTAGATATGGAAAAATATTAGATGTCTCTCACTTTATCTCAGAATTCTGCTTGCTGATCAAATCTTTTGCTAAAAAAATTTAAGCATATAAAACATTGGATTATAGACACAATGTTTCATTAGAATGAGAGAGAACAATATATATATATATATATATATATATATATATATATATATATATATATATATATATGTATATATATGCTTGGGAATTTCAACATCTCTCTCATATCTCAATATTAACTAGAGGTCTTGGGTACCCAAATGAGATTGAATGTTCAAACATACCTCACTTCTGAATATTTTGGATCAAATTGTTTCCATTGAATCATTCCAATATTCACTTGTTGACTTCAATTCAGAAACAGGAGATGTACCATTTGAAACCCAAATCTTGTTTGGTTTTGTGTGACCCGGCATCCTTTTATTTTCATGTTTGACTCTGCAAAAGATTAATTTAAGCAAGAATATACATCAGAGAACTTATCTGATTGACCTTTTCTTCTTCTACTACTTCAGATTTTTGAGGTACTGAATAGGGGTTGAACTTCTGAATCTTCAATAGATCTTAGAACGAAAGTTCTAACATTACATTTGAAAATTTTTGATCAGATAAAGAGATATTAGTTTTAGACGTATGAAATATTTTCTTTTTCTTCTTCAACTGATTTTTCGAGTTTCTAAGGAGAATCTAGCAAGATTAGAGCATGCTAGTGTGGGTACTTGCATAAGAGAAATCATAAAAGGAGAATCTAGCAAGATTATTGGTGTGTACTCATTTGAGAGCGGGTATATGTGATTAGATCGGTTGATAGTGGTCATGAGCGACTTGGGAACCTTGATACAATTCTTGGGACAAGTACGGAGAAGTCTGGAAGGTAGTATGGGCTCGTACTACTGAAATCACATGATGCGTACTAGGATTAAGAAAAGGTCGAAAAGGCTTCTAAGGAGATGGTTAAGGGTAGATAACATGGTTTGACATAATGATTGATTTAAGTATGTTTCCTTGTTTATCGATTTATCGGTTACGCTTGTTCAGGATGAAGAGGATTCCATCAATTGTTTGGGCTTTAGTGGCCATGGCAAATTGGGTCTAAATGGTGTAGGCCTATGTGAGTTAGCAGAATCTAAGGTCTCGATGGCCTTGTTCGAAGTAGTGACGGTTTGATTCACATGACTCAAGTGGGAAGTGATTGTGATGATTGAATCAAGGATTACAGCCTGAGGCTAGGTGGTCGGTCGATGGCTTGAAATGTAGACTCAACGTAGGATTCGTAAATGGGTGCAAGTTCAGGCACCACCGAAGTATGATATTAAGGCTTTGGATATTCGTTAGATGGACCAGATAGTCGCGGTTGGTGCGGCAAATGTGGGAATGAACAAGAGGTTTCTTGCGGTATGGTTATCTCAAGATATTTCAAACAAGATCAAGATAGTAATTTCTTTTGATACTGTACTAGGAGAGATCAAGGGTATGATTTCCTTGAAATCAGTTAGATTATGTTCTACCTGATTATTTCATGTAATCAGTAGAGGTGAATTGAGACCAACTAATTTTGTTGTCTCTAGTTTGTCCCTACAATGAGAGTGATGCATCTTGTATTATGTTGATTTTGCGAGGAAACATCTGATGAGAATTTGTAGGCGAGGTGTGTAGTTAGTCCATGTATGCTAACTAGAGAATTGGTGTTATGTTAGGACTGTTAGAGTTATTTCTTGTGCATATGCATGGGATTCTTAATGTTCAAGGAGGTAGTGCTAGGAAAAGTTTTGGGGGTCTCCATCTAAGATTTAGATTTTCCTTGAGTTTGAATAGTATTTATCTGAAGGATCATCTTCTGTTGTGTTACACATTCTGAGACTCAGGATTGGTATGTATCTGGTTGAGCCGGTTTGAGGCTTGGTTGTTTGCAAATGTCAGTTGGTTGTAGTTCGAACTATAAGCGGGGGGAGAAATGACTATTTTGATCGGAGGATCGACGGACTGCCCGATTTTATGGTCTCAGTGCAATGGGTTAGAGGAATATGTTGTTCACATATGCCAGATTTTAGTTCAAGTTATTTTTTGTATAAAATAAGGAAAGTAGACTACCATCAAAGTGCTCGTGGTTATGAAGTTTTCTTGATGTTTTTCTCAAGGACCAGTCAGACTCCTTCATAGTCGAGGATTGGTCGGATTATGAGTGCAGGGAAATGTTCCGTCAAGCTTATGCCTTTAAGGATGCATGTGTTGCCCTCACATGATAAAGTTTTTGGGAAAGGAACTCAATGCGGTCAGTAGATCCTTATAGAAGCATTATGGATCTTGATAGATTTTGAGTCGATCAAGTTGTGAATCGGATATAGAGAGCATGGTTAAATCATGGTACTTGCTAATTATAGTAGATCAATATGTGAAAATGGTTGATCCGTTGATCGGATTTAGGGTTTGGTAAGTGTATTTCCATATGGGCTTCTTCAGCAGTATATTAGATCATTGGGTTTAGTTTGTTGATCCATTTCAATCGTAGGTTCTTCCATTCAACGTCAGCAACTGAGGTTATTTGTAACATCCATAGTTTTAACCCGAAATTTTCATTTTTATTTATTCAGTTTATCATAGTATAATTACACTGTGCAGAAACATGTTACGAATGTGTGTGTAGTAGAACCTTACTCTTCTCATGAATCAATGAAGTATCTGAAAAACATTTATATTCACTTAGGTAGCACGAAGCTTAGTGAGTTCCCCAATATACCATATACTATAAACATATACATCCAAACAAATAATGGATCATGATCTGCCAATAATATGTGTACTTACGGCCTACATACCATTTCATTGCCATGGGTCTATGTGTACTTACGGTTTACACGTCATTTCGTTAACACGAGTCTATGTGTACTTACAGCCTACATGTCATTTCATTAACACGCGGACCTATAGGCTCCTGACCTCTTTAACCGTTCCACCATCATCCCCAAACTAAGTCTCTAATTACAACAATTATGCATATAGAGACTGCACTTTTAGACTCTACTAGTACAGGTACATTTATACTCTCTACTCTACCAGTTTCAAATACATTTAGACTTAAGCATATCGAGATTATACTATCATATCTACTCTACTAGCTCTCTATCCAAACATACATGGACATGTATTGTAATACATAATATAGTTAGATAAATCACCTGAATAGTTTCTCAGAAATTTACAGCTTTCTGGGCGATCCCACTAGCGGGTGACGGTCCGAACGAGTATTAACCTACAATATTTTTACTTTCTAATCCTTATGACAATCTGGTAATGAAAGCTTGATCTTTAATTAATCCCAATGAATACTGAGAGTTCAATTAAATAAGGATCAGTCAGGCAGGATAGTTGGGAGGCAATACCATTTCGACATATAGGCTTTTTGAAATCCAACAACCAAGCTAACATGACCATTCTAGACACCTCTCTCGTATGTAGATCAATCAGTATTATAACTAGAATTAATGATAAATCTTATTTATACATTCATAACAACGACTATGAATATAAATATAAGTTACACTTAAAGCATAGCTTCACTTACAGAGAGTTTCTAGCAAAACATGGGATTTGTGCATGAAGAACTTTGATACCGAGCACTCCTTTTTGAATGGTTATCAACTATCCCAGAGCCTTGCTAAAAGGTAGATTCTTCAGAAACCCAAAACTCCAAAAAATCGGATCTAGAGAGAAGAAATGGTAAGATATGATTGTGTAAGAAATGAAAAGGGCTGAGCAACAATTTATAGGCCAGGGGAGGAGGCGCGTCATGCAAACTCTTTGTGTGCATCGCGCACTTAGTCGGCTGGGTTGATGTGGTTCCAGTCGTGCACTTGGTCGGCCGCGTTAACACACTCTTATTCACAAGATCTTCAACTCTCATTTAGATTGCTATACCTAACAATCGACTGATCTTAAATTTGATTTTTGTATCGTACACAGCTACTCTGTAACTTCTAAAAATCATAACTTCCTCGTACAAAGTTAGATTTAGGCGTTCTATATATCTACAACAATTATATTGACGTTTCCTACATGTTTATGATGATTACTTTGGCTAAAGTGTAATATATCTCTACTTCGAATTTTATTAACAATATTTTATATCGTATTCTATTGAAATGTGAAAACGGGGTGTAATATATCTCTACTTCGAATTTTATAAACAATATTTTATGTCTTAGTCATACTCCCAAACTCCTTGCGATGTCTTCCGAAACCAGGAACTCGTTGGCCTGGACTACCAAAATTTATATTTTACGACGAATGCTCATCTTCAGGCGTGAAATGTCAATTTATTCTTTTCACTAGGAACACTAGTAACTCATACATGCTCCAATATGTCATGTGACAACCGAGAAAATTCTCATCACAAATCACCGTTAGGAAGTAGTAGAGAGCAATAAATGTAATAGCTTAGTATTGTAATGTTTGATTTAAGGATAGATATAATCAAATATGATGTTACATTTAGAAATAAATCAACGTTTAGATTTAAAAATAAGTGTCCAAAAAGTTATATTGTATTTTAAAACGGATAATATATTCAAAAATTACTCGTTGATGTGATTCCAAGGATATAAAAATCTTAGAAATCCAACTCAAATTAGAGGATTTATGATTTTTTTATACGAAATAAAATCAATAGCGTAAATAATTATTACAATTTTGAAACGGCACATAGAGATCAGTTGAGTTTTGACTAAAGTTACAAAAAGGAGAATCATAGTACTCATCGAGATAAGAAATTTAGGACAAAGAATGTCAAAAACAGAGCCCGTATGAGAGAGATATGATTTTTGTAAAATCATTTATTTTTACCCCGTTAGGCAAAAAGATGAAACTCAAAACTAGCTAAAACAACCTAAAGGAAAGTTGTAGTACTAGTTTAGATCGACACATAAATATAAAGAGGGAAAAGATCAAAGCTTGTACGCATAAGTGTGACATCCCCAATTTCACGGCCAGAAAAGACTGATTTGTTTATGCTTTGTTTTATAAATCAGAGTAATCGTTTAAAGAAAACGGTTGCGGAATTTGTTCCCAAAACAAGATATGATAAAAACTTATCAAAACATTTCTCAAAGGGAATGTATTTTCATTAAATAATAATACATCGGGATGTCATGTTCCGATACAGACACATAAGCATAAACAAAACATACATCCATTTACTCTAGTGATTTACATCTCCTTTAATCTCTCAGTGCAAAGCAGCTTCGTATCGATACCTGTGATACAATTAAACAGAGTGGGTCAGGCTTGGGAGCCTGGTGAGCATATAGGGTTTTCAACCCACAATAATATAATTATTATATTTAATCATCAAGCAATCAACCCAATTACTTATCCCCATTATCTTCTTTATTTCTTAAGGTTTTACCCTAAGAATCAACTATCCTTTATTCATTCGTTCCTAAGGATTTACCTAAGGAATCGACACGAAGTCCATTGCTGCCAAAGTTTATCTATCAGGTACTAAATCCATAGTTATCAGGCGCTAACTCCGTAGTCACCAAGGTTCACTCAACAATAAGCGCTAACTCTATAGTCACCAAGGTTCACTCAACAATAGGCGCTAACTCCGTAGTCACCAAGGTTTACTTAACAATAGGCGCTAACTCCATAGTCACCAAGGTTTATACAATAGGCGCTAACTCCATAGTCACCAAGGTTTATACAATAGGCGCTAACTCCATAGTCACCAAGGTTTATTTAACAGTAGGTGCTAACTCCATAGTCACCAAGGTTTATACAATAGGCGCTAACTCCATAGTCACCAAGGTTTACTTAACAGTAGGCGGTAACTCCATAGTCACCAAGATTTACTTAACAATAGGCGCTAACTCCATAGTCACCAAGGTTTATACAATAGGCGCTAACTCCATAGTCACCATGGTTTACTTAACAGTAGGCGCTAACTCCATAGTCACCAAGGTTTACTTAACAATAGGCGCTAACTCCATAGTCACCAAGGTTTATACAATAGGCGCTAACTCAATAGTCACCAAGGTTTACTTAACAGTAGGCGCTAACTCCATAGTCACCAAGGTTTATACAATAGGCGTTAACTCCATAGTCACCAAGGTTTATTTAATAGTAGGTGCTAACTCCATAGTCACCAAGTTTTATACAATAGGCGCTAACTCCATAGTCACCAAGGTTTACTCTAACAGGCGCTAACTCCATAGTCACCAGGGTTTACTCATACCATCTCTCATCACACACCAACTATTCCATCTACCCATGTTCTACCAAACATATTTGTAGATATAATTTACATATATAGTTTAAATTATATACAAACTTGTAAAAAACATTCATCCAACATCCATCTCAAATAAGCAAACAATATATAAACACATAACACGTATTTCATAGCAAATACTTCATATCTATGTGTTAGAAGAAAGTAACCACACACTCACACAAAATATATACTTGATACATTCAAACAATACTTGTATAAAAATCGTGTTTATGAAAGGGACTATACACTCACTTGATCAGAAGATGATCGGACAGCACTACAGCTCTAAGAGTAGTATTCTTCGGTGAAACTAGAAGATCTTCACACACCGGGCTTCTCGCAGGCAAAGCTTCGGCTCGGAAACTCTTTTCTTCTCGGGATCTTCGGGGCTTCGGGACTCACTTCGGGTCTTGGGGTTGATACCGGGGCTTCGGGGGTACTTATTTACACGTAAATCGAGGTAGAACGGGAGAGAGAGAGGAGAGAAAATAGCAACCCTAAATGGCTGGCCCTTCAAATCTATTTATAGGGCAAAATTGGCCCTTGCCACGTCGTGGTACCTTTTTCCACGTCGTGGGCTTGGTCGTCACTGCATGCGTCATCGTCCACTTGCTCTGTCAGGCTCCACAATGCGTCAGAAGTCATGCCACGTCGTGGTCTCTGACACAGCTTTGGGGTTCGCGCCCCGAACTTCAAAAATTCATAACTTTCGCATACGAACTCTGTTTTCGACGTTCTATATATCGACGCGTAGGTGAGATAATGATCTACAACTCTCGTTTAGACTTTGTTGGCTAATTTTGACTTTATTTTTAATATATAAAAATATATTACTTATATATTATTTTTAGTAGGCCGGGACAGGAAAACTCCGTTATAAACTCATAACTTCTTCATCCGACGTCCATTTTCGCCTATCTTTTTATCGTTTCACTACTATCAACGAGATCTTCGATTCTCGTTTAGATTATTTCGGCTAAAAACCGTTCGGTCTCAAATCGAGTATTCGGACTGTGTACTGCTAAGTCGAAACTTAGAAAAATCATAAATTTCTCATACGAAGTCAGATTTAGACGTTCTTTTTATGCACGCTCTCGGTTTAACGAACTCTTCAACTTTTGTTTAGATTACTAAGGTTAGATATCGCTCTAACGTAAATTCACTATTTACGTCGCGCTGTGTTGTGCCGTTTCTCTCGCGAAACTTCGACAGGTCATAACTTCTTCGTGATAACTCGGATTTCGGCGTTCTTTATATGTACGGAATCCTTGTAACATATACTACAACTTAGTTAAGATTATTCACTCTAAATAATCTTCTATAAAAAGTCATTTTTGATGCTTATCGTCTCTAAATTGAATAGGCCTGATCTACGGGCGTTACAATAAGATATGGGATTTTCAAAATCCTTTTAATGCACGCGGAGTGTGTGCCATCCCGCATCATTTACCTAAAATCGTGTTTGATCGGATTGCGGGTTCGATCGGATTGCTAGTGACGTTTCCCCAAGAGAGAGTGACACCTGATGACGGCTAGATGGACTTACGATGATTACGTGCGACACGCATCGCTAATTGCACTACGCGCACCCCAAAATCTTGACTATAATGTAGTCCCATTATTCATCCCTCGAGTCTCGACTTTCACCCTCTTTTGTGGCCACTTCAATCCCGAAGCAACTTTCGGAGTCCCGATCCCCGATTATAACCTACATCAGCGGTATCACGCGTCGAGGGTGAGTTCACGACTCCATTTACTATTTTAAAATGTTTTATAGGGGATACATGCTTCCTAACTACTTTATTAACTTACAAAAATGTATTTATTTTATATCATTAGTTTATGCAAAGCATGAAACGTTAGAATAATATGTTGCTAGATATTTTGCCTAGTTTTAAGCAATGATATTATGCCTAACCGTTATACTACCAGATATGCTATTAAAAGATTATACCAAGATGTTATGTTGGCCGTTTTCCTAGGATAACATAGTACATATAAGTAATGATGGCCAAAGTTTAAGGATATGCACTATACTTAACTATTACTCTGCCATTATATATTGTTATCTAGACAACAATCGTAATTATATATATATATATATATATATATATATATATATATATATATATATAGACACACACACAAGAATAATTATGGAATATACATTTATTATAATTACCTTTATATATATATATATATATATATATATATATATATATATATATATATATATATATATATATAAGTTTAGGTTCTATGGAAAACAAAAAAATTTAAAAATCATTAAAATGCATAAAGAAAATATTTAAAAATCACAAAACTTTTTTTTTGACTTTATAAATGAAAAAATCCCAGCTTATTCTTCAAATTTGTTGAAAATTTTTTTTGAAAAAAAACCAAAAAAAATCATTTTTTTTCAATGAATTTGAAGAAAAAACTGTGATTTTTTCATATTTAAAGTCAAAAAAAAGTTTTGTGATCTCTAAGTATATTTTATGCATTTTTATGATTTTTAGGGTTTTTTGTTTTTCATATAACCTTTCTCTCTCTCTCTCTCTCTCTCTCTCTCTTTATATATATATATATATATATATATATATATATATATATATATATATATATATATATATATATATGGAAAGGAATTTGGTATCAAAGAAAAGATTAAATGATAATCATACTTAAGGGAAACAAATAATAGTAAATGTGTTGTTATTATTAATCCTTCATTCTGATTAAATTCAGCTAACCCCAGTCCTATAATCATTAATCTTGCGAGAGCTAGAAATATATGTAAAGATCCATATGAGGTGGACACGCCCACCTACGATTGTTTGCTACAATCTCATCTGGATAATTTTCTTAAAGGTATAAAAGTATTATTCGACATCTGATGAAGCGTCGTCCAGGGAAAATATCAGTACATAGCGTTGATTATAGGGCCTCATTGTAATGTAGTCCATAAACCTTAATTTAAATTGCCTATTGGGACGCCTTCATGTAGTTGTATAAATCAATAAAGATTATAAAGATTTAGGTTATGTAATATATCCTAAAGGCAAGAAATGATTTTTTTAAAAACAGAAATAGTTTTCGATCAAATAAAAGGATAAAAAAAACTATAAAACATATGAACTCACCAAATTTATGTTGATGTTTTTAAAATACATGTATTCTTAGGAAGATAAGTGTGGATGATAGTTGTGGAAGGAAGGAAGTGATCAAGGAAGTCGTTGGAAGTTATTTATGTTTAGTTATGAATAGGAAGTGTGCGTGAATATCGAACAATGTAATCCTATAATAAAATTATAATAAATAAAAGTAATGTATGTGTTATATTTATGTGTATTGTTCGATATACATGTCACCGTGATCCTGTATCCCTACATCGCACAGCCCGACGTTTCTGCCGCCGACTGGGGGTGTGACAAATTGGTATCAAAGCTACAGCTTATAATGAACTAGTAATTCATTAGGAACTACTACTATAACCTATGGCATATACTCTAAAATTAGTTAAATCTAATGAAAAGTTGTATTATTAGTTACCATACATATATACTACTTACGGGAAAGGTGTCTAGTTTGAACTATTGTTTAGGTTGTTGGATTTCAGAACGGCTATATGCTAAAATGGTCCTACCCACCGACACTTCTCGCTTGACCAATCCTTACTTGATAGCCTCGAAGTACAAAACATAGAATTAATAAAATAACCTTAATCAAACAATAATAAGAAAAAAAATTATATATAAAATCTTATACATATACCTCAATGTCATAAAGATCATCCATTTTAATCACAACTTAAGATATTAGATCAAAAACAAATCCTAAGGTTAGTACAATACTACGGTCATACCACAACTAGACCTCCAATGCACAAATAAGTTCTATTGTGAGGCATCCTTAAATTTACACTCATTTTAAAAGTTTTTGTTTATACTTTATTTAAAACAGATTTTATTAAGGAAATACGGAATTTGGTCTCGTAAAGTATTTCCAAAGAAATGTTTTTCATAGATTTATAAAACTTTTGGGATGTCATAATAGATACAAAACATAAGCATAAACATGCATTACATTATATTAGACTAACAACCTACATTCCCTTGAATCTATCATCATGCATTTAACTTTGTACCACTACTTGTGATACAAAGAAACTCAGTGGGTTAGGATGGGAAACTTGGTGAGTACATACGGTTTTCAACCCATAATGAAATAGTTAATATGTTTAATTATCAAGCAGTTAACCCAATTCCCACCTCTATTTTCTTATTTATTCTTCTCTAAGGATCTATCCTAAGGGTCATCCTCGTCATCATTGCTGAAAAAATTTAAAGTGATTTCTCCGAAATACCTGTCACTAGGTTTTCGTTCTATATTTATTCCTAAGGGTTTGTCCTAAGGAATAGGCATGAAGTCTATTGCTTCTTGTGTTTATCTAATAGGCACGATGTTCATTGCTGCCATTGTTTATCTAATAGGCACGAAGTCCATCGCTGCCAGTGTTTATCTAATAGGAACGAAGTTCATTGCTGCCTATGTTTATCTAATAGGCACGAAGTCCATTGCTACCAATGTCTATCTAATGGGCATGAATTCCATCGTTGCCTGTTTCTATCTAATAGGCACAAAGTCCATCACTACCACTGTTTATCTAATAGGCATGAAGTCCATCACTATCAGTGTTTATCTAATAGGCACAAAGTTTGTCATTGCTCGTGTTTATCTAATAGGCACAAAGTCCATTTTTGGTAGTGTTTATCTAATAGGCACGAAGTCCATCGTTGTCAGTGTTTATCTAATAGGCATGAAGTCCATCGCTTCCATTCTTTATCTAATGCTACCCTTAATTACCCAATGTATTATATTTAGAAAATACATATATGATATAAATCACAAAATTTATCTTTATAATATTTCATCTAACACATAATATCTTTGCATATAAGCATATATATATCAATTAATTAATTAGATATTTCACATCTATGTGTAAGATGAAAGTAACTATGCACTCACTTGATAAAAGTGGGTGACTGACGATTTCGGATGAGCTTCGCTTCATATTTTGAAATGACTTACACGCATAAAGTACTAAGCCTTAGTCTAGTTTTGTAATCATGGTGACTATTATAGTCTAGATTCCTCATTAATCCCAATGTTTACGTCAAGATCTATCAAGTAAGGATCAGACAGGCAGGACAATTGGGAGGCAGGATCATTTTGGCATATAGCCTTTCTTAAAACCAACAAGGAAGCCAACGTGACTATTCTAGACACCTCTTCCGTAAGTAGATCAATCAGTATTATGACTTGGAATTATTGATTAATCTTATTTATAGATTAATAATAACGACTTATGACTATAAATATAAGTTACACTAAAAAGACTAGAGTGTAGCTTAACTTACAGAAATTTTCTAGGAAAAAGTCTGGAAATTGTACTAAAAGAGCTTATACTTGCTAGCTACTACTACTTCAGGGATCGCATGGCTTTGCCACAGACTAAAAACTAAGGGAAAATTAAGCTAAAATTGAAAACAATTCGAGAGAGAAGAACTTAGTAGGTGTAGGATTCAAATATGGGTTGAAAGGTATTTATTTTGTGAAAAATGCATGTGCACGTCGCACCTTGACTAGGTGCGAACTGTGCATTGGTCTGGTCAGTCCTCCCAGATGTTGATACGTGTTCGATTTTGGTTGGATCATTGTGGAGGCTTCTATAAGGTGCACGTCACACCTCTATTGCGTGAGGTGCACTCAGAAATCTTTTAAAATCCGTAATGTGTTCATAAAAACTCCTTTTTGATGTTCTTTATACCCACATGTAGCTATTGACGAAATCTACAACTTTCGTTTAGACTCTGTCAGCTAATATTGAATTTATTTTTAAAGTTATATTTTTAACAGGCTTAGATTGTTAAAGTCTGTTAAAAATTCATAACTTTCTCAAACGATATTTGTTCTCAATTGCCTTTATATCGATAAAATTATATGGATAAGATATTCAACTCTCATTTAGATTGTTTTTCCTAACAATCAACCGATCTCTACTTTGGTTTCTAAGTCGTATAATGTTGCGCTGATGCTTCGAAAAATCATAACTACTCCTTACGAAGTCAGATTTGGACGTTCGTTATATCCACGCTCTCGGTTTAACGACTACTATGACTTTTTTTTAAATAAATTAGGCTAAAAAGTAATTTATCAAAAAATTACTTTTTACGATACGTAGAGTCATGTCGGTTTAATCGCTAAACTTCGAAGCATAACTTCTTCATACGAAGTCGGATTTCAACGTTCTTTATATGTATGGAACCCTTGTCATCTATACTAAGAATTTGGTTAAGATTATTTATCCTAAATAATATTCTATTAAAAAGTCATTTTTTTAAGTCTTATTCTATTTTATTTGACTAGCACGAATCTACAAGTGTTATAGTTATCTCTCCCTTAGGATGATTACGTCTTCGAATCATCAATAAAATAGGGTTTGTATAATGACTCCACATGTTTACTTTCTATCCTAAGTGGTAAGCGTAACTCTTATTTCCTATTGAGTTTCTAACTCTTAGACTTCTTAACCGTTGACGGTGTTATACCTACTCTTCCTTCGAAATTCGATCTTCACTAGAGACTACTCCTCTTCCTAGAATAGACTTAACCTAAATTTAAGTTCCTTACTTAGAATACCATAACAGACCGACGAGTCATGTTCTAATGACCTCTCATCATATGATGCAACGGTTAGACTCTGGTCTCTTTAAGTCAAACTCTAGCACAAAAGATACCTCACTTCATATTCTAACATGATATATTCACATTTTAGCATGTAGCACTTCTAGCTACAGGCTACTTAATCTTAATGAAGAATGCAATACTTATATCGATTGCTTTGATCATCTTTTCTTATGATATTTTAACTAAATTTGGATGCTACATCGAACTTACTTCATAGATTAGACGGACTCGATTCAATATGACCACTAAGGTTTGAATATTTATCTTTGTATTCATTACCGAAACAAAGGTAATGATGGAAATGAACAAAATATCTTAACTACTTAGTGATTTAGTAACCTTGTGACTTTCCCTAATCCAAGTGCGAGTCATGTGCTTCCGTTGGTATAGGCCTCTACTACCTTTCACACCTACTCACACTTGTCCCAAGAATTGCGTAGTAGTCCCAAGTGATTAATCCTAAAATCATAAAAACAATTGAACTCATACGAATGTGTCCAAACAATCATAAAAATTTTCCTAGACTTCACTAGAACTTCTTCCATGCGTATATTCAACAACGATTCTTCTTCTACTTGGTTAGTGGTGGAAATGCCAGACGATGGGACGACTTTAGGGATTACACCAAAAGTAATATCATCCCGCCATTCGAAGGTGTATTTTAGATGTACCATACTCCTCAGACATATTCTACAAGCAATATACCACTTATGATATCTTTCAGTAGGTATCATTCAGTATTGTAAGCCTCCTCGTTTGTTTCATTTGCTTAGTCTAGCATGGTTCTCATCATTTCATGAACTTCTGCCATTGTGAAAGGTTTGGGTGCAAGTGCGATGACTGGTGCATAACCCATCACATGCTTAGGCTCAAGTTGTTGTCTTCCGTTGATATTTCCTAGTCCACTATGAGTCTTCACCATGACGTTATGTACACCAGTTCAGACGTTCGGTGTACCAAGACGAGAATTTAAGATACAGAAGGTTTAGATGAATATTTATCCTTATCACTCCGAAAATTTATATGCCAGTTCTAATGTCGTACTTAAACGTTTAGAAGCCTGAACACATAAAGTTTTCTAATTCTAGATCGGCAACAGACCTTAAACCTAATAATACAAATTAAGATAGGTGACCTAAAGCATGCTATAATACAAACCATTTAACACACAAAAGCAAATTAGGCATCTAGTCCTAAAGTAAGTTAGTGCTTTTGTTAACTCAGGTGTACTACCTAAATTATAATAGACACACATCTCATGATCATTGCTTAGCATTCTAAATTTAAGTCTAGAAATCCTCTAAATTCCTAGTTTGCTTAAACTAATGCTCTGATACCAACTGTGACATCCCCAAATTTATAGCCATTTTAAATTTTTTTTGTTTATGATTTATTTAAAATAGAGTTTATTTAGGAACTGCGGAATTTGGTCTCATAAAGTATTTCCGAAGCAATGCCTTTCATTGATTTATAAAAATATTATAATGTCATAATTGATACAAAATATAAGCATACACAAGCCTTACGGTATCTTAGACTAACATCCTACATTTCCTTAAATCTCTCATCATGCATGTAACTTTGTACTGCTACTTGTGATTCAAAGAAGTTGAGTGTTTCACGATGGGAAACGTGGTGAGTACATAGGGTTTTTAACCCACAGTAATATAGTTAATATGTTTAATTATCAAACAATTAACCCAATTCCTACCCCCATTTTCTTATTTATTCTTCCATAAGGATTTATCCTAAGGGTCATCTTAGTCATCGTTGCTGACAATATTTTTACAGAGATTTCTCCGCAATACGTGTCAATAGATTTTACTTTTGTATTTATTCCTAAGGGTTTGTCATAAGGAATAGGCATGAATTCCATCGTTGTATGTGTTTATCTAATAGCCACAATGCCCATAGCTGCCATCGTTTATCTAATAGGCATGAAGTCCATCGTTGTCAGTCTTTATCTAATAGGCACAAAGACCATTGTTGCAAGTGTTTATCTAATAGTCACGAAGTCCATGGCTGTCTGTTTTTATCTAATAGACAAAAAGTCCATCGATGCCATTGTTTATCTAATATGCATGAATTCTATCGTTGCTAGTGTTTATCTAATAGGCACAAAGTCGGTCGATGCCTGTGTTTATCAAATAGGCACGAATTCCATCGCTGGTAGTGTTTATCTAATAGGCACGAAGTCCATCTTCGCCACTGTTTATATAATAGTCGTGAAGTCCATTGCTTCCACTCTTTATCTAATACTACCCTTCATTACCCAATGTATTATACTTATAAAACACATATATGGTATAAATCATATAATTTATGTTTGTAATATTTCATCTAACACATAATATCTTTTCACACAAGCATATATAGCAATTAATTAATTAGATACTTCATATCTATGTGTAAAATGAAAGTAACTATGCACTCACTTGATAAAATTGGATGACTGACGATTTCGGTAGAGCTTCTCTTCATACTTTGAAAAGACTTGGATTCATAAAGTACAAAGTCTTAGTCTAGTTTCGTAATCCTGGTGACTATTATAGTCTAGATTCCTCACTAATCCCAATGTTTACATCAAAAATCTATCAATTAAGGATCAACCAGGAAGGATAATTGGGAGTTATGATCTTTTCGGCATATAGCCTTTCTTAAATCCAACAACCAAGCCAACGTGACTATTCTAGACACATTTCTCGTAAGTATATCAATCAGTATTATGACTTGGAATTACTGGTTAATCATATTTATAGATTAATAATAACGACTTAGTACTATAAATATAAGTTACACATAAAAGAATAAAGTGTAGCTTAACTTACAGACATTCTCTAGGCAAAAGTATGGAAATTGTATCGGTAGAGCTTCCACTTGCTAGCTACTACTACTACTTCAGAGATCGCAGGGCTTTGTCGCAGACTAAAAACTAAGGTAAAATTAAGCTAAAATCAGAGAGAAGAACTTGGGAGCTGTGGGATTAAAATGAGGGTTGAAAGTTATTTATAGGGTAAAAATGGACATGTACGTCGCACCCAGACCTGGTGCACGCTGCACACTAGTCTGTTCGACCCTCCCAGACGCTGAAATAAGTTCGATTTTGGCTGGAGCAGCATGGAGGCTTCTAGAAGGTATGTGTTGTGCCTCTATTGACGTTCTTTATATCTACGTGCAGCTATCAAAGAGATCTACAACTTTCGTTTAGACACCGTAGGCTAATTTTGACTATATTTTTAAAGTTATATTTTTAACAAGCTTAGACTGTTAAAGTCTGCTAAAAATTCATAACTATCTCATACGATATTCGTTCTTGACTGTCTTTATATCAAAGAAATCATATAGACGATATCCTCAACTCTCGTCTAGATTGTTTTTCCTAACAATCAATCGATCTCTACTTCGGTTTCTAAGCCATATACTATTACGCTGAAGTTTCGAAAAATCATAACTTCTCCTTACAAAGTCATATTTTGACGTTCCCTATATGTGTGTTCTCGGTTTAACGACTAGTAAAACTTTTGTTTAGATAACTTAGGCTAAAAAGTAATTTATCAAAAAATCAATTTCTGCAATCCGCAAAGCCGTGTCGGTTTAATCGCTTAACTTAGAAGAAGCATAACTTCTTCATATGAAGTTGGATTCAACGTTCTTTATATGTACGAAATCCTTGTCATCTATACTATGAATTTAGTTAAGATTATTTATCCAAAATAATCTTCTATTAAAAATTTATATTTTAACGCTTATAATATTTTAATTGACTAGCCCGAATCTGCGGGTTTTATGTATTATGGTCTGACTAACGTACTTCTAAACTTGGATGTCGTAGTTGACAATATGAATGGTTGTGGATTTACGGATCAATAACGTAGTTCGATTAGTTGATTTAAGAATTAGACCAAGACCTACTGCTTGAGGATTTTTGGATTTGTGACCTAGATCGACTTCCTAAGGATTGAAGACTCAGACTGAGACTTATTACATGTGGATTCAATACTTAGCTTGATTTGTACCCTTGAGGATATCTGGATACCCGCTCCCCCCACCCCATATAGAGAATCATAGGAGATACGGTACTATCTACTACATACTTATAATAAGAAATTATTTGTATTTGATGATTCTCATACTATATCTCACAAACATCTTTCATGTTTGATGTCTTATGTAGGGTATCAGAGTGATACATATGGGCTAGGGTATCGTATCCTTCACCAAAAGAGGACTAGTTTGTGCCATACACACCAAATACGGAGAGTGACTATGATCCTATGATGCCTTTACCTCCTACCATAGTATCATTCAAAGAGGATGATAAGCCATTCGATGATGCGAAGGAGCCCATTACAAAGTATGAGTCGTTCGAGGATGAAGAGGAACCCATTAACGAGGATTTGCAGCATGATTAGGAGTTTTGCGGGGATCCAAAAAATAACTAACCTTACCCAGATTCATCATCCCATGATGACCCTATCGAGCATGCTTAGACTCAGGAAGAGGACACTGTTAAGTCAAAGTCATCCCTGTATGTGGTGACACCACTACCCCCATCTTCTAGTTGATCCTTTGGATTTCATGCTTCAGGGCCTAGGACGATAAACACCCCAAGAAAATTTGTCCCCATTTCATCCTAAAAGAGAACAACATCATCTCCATCGTCACCAAGGGCATCAAAAAGCCATACCCTACCCATAAATGGACCCCTCAAGTGGATGAATGGATTGAGGAGGGGAACGTTGGATTTTATGACATTGGAGAGTCCTCACATGCACCACTACAAGACCACATTCTAGAGGATCCTACTGATAGGCCGATTTTAGTGTAGGTTCTACGGGTAGCTGTACAGAGATAGATTTGATAACGTTGAGGAGGGATGTGAGGATGTTGAATGATAGAGTGTAGAAGTTACAACAGAGTAGGGATGCTAATATATGAGGATCTTTCATGCATACGACCATCTGGAGGAGGCTCATTCTCAAGTTCAACTTCAACAGATTGAGATAAATGGATTGGAGCAATGTGTGGGAGAGTTAGAGAAGAGGGTGATAGTGTAGAGATCATTGCGATTACTGTAGAGGTGATGATCGTTTACCTATAGTATCATATAGCACAACTAATACCATTGGTAGTGGTTTATTTTGGTATATGATAGATAGTTTGAGCTAGGAAAGTTGGGAACTATATTTTTAAGTTTGGAGAATGGAAAAGTTAGCAGATTATAGTATATTGGTTTGTCTTTTGTCTATAACATAGATACTTTTCTTGTTCAAACCACCCTTTTGAATACTTTTGGGAAATCTTGATGTAAAAATGTAACCAAAATTAATGAAAATTAATGAAAATATGATCCTGTTGCATTATGAAATTACCGTACACTTGATTTGTTTTTCCTTATCTAGTCAACTCTTATAACTAATTCTCAAAAAAAAATCTCAACAAATTATAAGGATCATAATAACTAACACATACCCTGGATATAAAGTAATGCTACGCACAAGAAGAAACCCAGGACCACGAGAAACTAACCCTGAACCCATGAACTTGGTTGCGGCTGATGCTTTAGTGGCCCAACGTATCGCTAATGCAATCATGAAGTTAGAAACCAACGCGAAAACTAGTTCAGGAGGTAACGGATGAGAAAGTTCTCATAGAGAAAACCAAGGTCCATCCGGAGCTTGTTCATATAAGGATTTTATGAACTGAAAACTGAAATACTTCAATGGAATATATCTTTGAGAGTAGATTATGTGCAGAGGACTACAAAGTCTCACTTGATGGAATAGTTATGTGAAGAGGAGGGGTGTTAGAATTTCTAATGCCATTTCTTGGAGAAAACTGAAGAAGCTCATGAAAGAACAATATTGTCCGCGTGAGGAGAGACAGAAGTTGGAACAAGAACTATGGAATTTGGAGATGAAAGAAACTTGTATGAATGCCTACACGAACTGTTTTAATGATCTAGCTACCCTGTGTTTAGGAATGGTCACTCTGGAATAAAATAAGGAATAAAGATACATTTGGGGTCTACCCTAGCCCATTCAAGGTTTAGTTACAGCCTCAAAGCCAACCACGTATGATCGTACTAAGAGACTAGCTTTCATCGGGATGAATCAAGAGATACGTTGCAACACAATGTTCCAGAAGGTTGATCTCCCAAAGGCAGAGGGTAAAAGGGAAACTTTGGAAAGAATTCCAAAGGAAAAACTAGACAATCATCAGAAAAGATACGTGAAGTGGTTCATGCATAAGTGCTTACAGCAACCCCAGCATGGACTACATCAGGAGGTTTTCCGGCGTGTAATCGGTACGGATATCATCATACTGAAGCTTGTTGGATTTGTACTAGTTGTGGCAAAAAAAGGTCATCTTGCCAATATACGCATAGCTCCAACAAACCAAGGACCAACAGCAGTAGCAGTAGAAGGTGGAGCATGTTTTGAGTGAAAAGATGTTGGGCATATCAAAAAAAATTCCAAAGTTGAAAGGACAGGGAGGAAATGCTAGAGGTCGAGCGTTTGTAATAGGAGCTAAAGAGGCCATCCAGGATCTAATGGTAATCACGGGTACGTTCCTAATCAATGACTTATATGAAAATGTACTTTTCGATACTAGTGTCGATAAAAGCTATATTACTCTTGAGTTTAGGAAGTTATTAAGCCATTCATCTAGTAAACTTAGGGAAGCTTATAGAATAGAGATGGCTAACGAAGAAGTCGACTGTACCCAGGAAGTACTGAATAATTGTACGTTAACGTTAAATAATCATACTTTTCCCGTGACTCTCATGCATGTTGTCATTGGAAGCGTCGATGTCATCATCGACATGGATTGGTTATCCCCTAACCACGTCAACGACTTATGCTTTTAGAAAGTAGTGTGTCTACCCATATCAAGCGGAGAATTCTTAATCGTCTACAAAGGCAAACTTAGTAAAGACCTTAAGATTATTTCCTACATGAAGGCCAAAAAATACTTGCAAAAAAAGTATTATGCCTTGCTAGCCCAAATTGTCGATAGGAAAGACAATAAGAGAAGGATCAAGGAAGTAACTCATGTGTACGATTACCCTGATGTGTTCCTTGAAGATCTACCAGGATTACCACCAGCACATCAAGTTGAATTTTAGATTGATCTAATTCAAGGAACTTCCCCATTAGCAAAGTATCCTTATAGATTGGCACCGTCAAAGATGGAAGAGCTTTCCAGCCAACTACAAGAACTTCTTGACAAGGGTTCATCAGACCAAGCTTCTTGCTTGGGGAGCACCCGTTCTATTTATCAAGAAGAAAGATGGATCTTTCTAGATGTGCATTGACTATAAGGAATTAAATTAGTTAACCATCAAAAATCAATATCCACTTCCCTAAATCGATGATTCTGAAAGGACACACCTTATAATCTCATGACTCAAACACAATTACATGCTGACCACCAGCATCAACGCCAGCGTCACCACCAGTGTAGCGTCAGCTACAGAATAATCAGCGTCAGCATGATCCCATGATCTTAGTGATCTTTGTACTTTAGGAAGACATCATTTAGGAAGTTATTTTTGTATATTACATAGTTATACTCTGTAAATATAGAATAGAAAACAGATCCAATATCTTGGTGATACTGATCTATTTATATGTAGATTAGATACAATCCTTTGATTAAAGGGATTCTGGTTATATTAGTATCATTAGGGTGAAACCCTAATGGATCCCTACGACTTGGTGACGTACATGTCTTTGTGACAACCCTATTTTCTTGGTGAAAACAAAACTTTTCTTGGTGAAAGACAATTTGGTGAATTCTTTGTGTTCTTTACTTTTCTATTCTTTATTTTGATTATTTAGTTTGTTATTGTTTATTATACTTGAAATGCATCCGATCTATACAAACCTGTATTTGGTTATCAGAGCAGGCTTTCTGATACATTCAAGTTATCATAGTTGGTTAGAATTTTCGCTCTAAGATCTATTCATAGAAGGTTTGAAATTGTTTTTCAGAGACCATGAAAATCAAAAGAAAAAGAAGAAATTTCCGTTATTTTATCATCAACCAGATCTGATCACTATTTCAAAGATGCGGAAGAAAGATGAACGAAAAAAATGTTGTTACTCCTCTGCCTTAATTTTCATATCTGATAAAAGAAGATCCATATTCTTATGTTAACGTAACACCCATAAAATTTTGAAAATTTTAAAACTTTTAAATAAATCCAAAAGCCATCATTCTGTACAAATTGTTTTCAAAATAAGTTCAACATCAGAGAAATCCTAGAAATCATGAAACAAAATATGAGGATGTGCACGATCATGCCTTCACCTTCCCGTGATCCTCTGAGGTACCTGAAACATAGTCCAAAACTGTAAGCCCAAAGCTTAATGAGCTCCCCCAAAATACCAACACAATATAAAAACCAAAATAGCAACACAAACAACATACATTCAGAGACTTCAGTCTGATTGAAACTCCCCACCGGCCTACAATCTATCTCGTACGCTCACAGAACCTACAGCATGATCGGTACACTACCTCAGGCCTTCAGCCTATCAGGAACGTTCTTCGGGCCTTCGACCCAACTGGTACGCCCCACTGGCCTTCTATCTATCTGGGACGCCCTGGGCCTATTGGCCTTCAGTACAAAGTAGGACCGCCTCAACCCACCCATTATTACGCATCATCATATATCATATCAGACACTAGCTAGCATGCAAAGACAGTCATACATGCCTAACAAAATCATTAATAATAGCATCATCATATATACCAGGATACATATCTATTATAACACTACACATACCATCATATAATAAAATAGGATAACAATCCATAGAGTCAGCTTTGGTGCCTTAGACCCTGTTAGTACAGTAAGGAAAATTGACCTCACAGCCAGCGCTGACTGATAAGATCCAACTCCATAATCTCAACTCTTGAATCAAATTTATTCAACCACCATCTCACCAGTTCCATCAAACTCTGAAAAACCCAAAATGCCCTCAAAAATCAAACTTGGTCAACCATGGCCAAAGTTAACAGTCAACAGTCAAGGTCAACAATCCATGTTGACCCAACTCATTGAGTGCACCTACCAACTCGTCGAGTTCCTACGATATTTAGAGAATCGGGAAAACCCTAGCCAACTCGTTGAGTTGGCTGGAAAACTCGTCGAGTTTTCCCAATTTAAAACATTCAGTCCTTTTTCATCAAGTTTAACACTTAAAAAAGTAAATTTGATACCCAAGGGTCGGAAAACCACGTAAAGTTGCTAACTTTATGTCCATGCATGTCACAAAGAGGCTCCAAAACTCGAGGAAGGCTTAATAAGGGACCTAAAGCACGAAGGAGGCCTAGAACTTGATAAAGCTTGAAAATGTAAGTCCAATGAGGCTACAAACGTCCATATCTGAAGTGATAACTTCATGAAATACTCAATCCATGAACAATCCCAAAAATGATCCAAATCTGACAATAAACTTCCAAGGAAGAAATCTAAGCAACAGATAGGCAAGTTGTCGACTTTTTACCTCAAAAGAACTGCAATACTCAAAGAGTTTATGGATCTGAAGCCTAACCTTCAATCTAGACACTTCCAACCACAAGTTCCTTCAAACGAACACCAAAAAGACCAACTATTCAAGCTCATACACTCAACTTGAGAAAGGATGCATGAAATTTAGGGTTTCTGGACAGAGGAGGCAAATAGGGAGGCCATTCATGGGACTTAAGGCCTTTAAATAGGGTGCAACACCCTAAAAATTAGGGTTTCATAATCAACCACCAAATCGTCAAGCTTGCCTCTCCAACTCGTCGAGTTCGTCTGAAAAGATGCGCGGCCCAAGGCCTTTCAACACGTGGAGTTGAGGCCATCAACTCGACGAGTTCCAAGGGAATCTTTCCTTTTGAATAAAATTCTCATACCTAGAAATCAGGAGGTTACAACACTCCCCCACTTGAACTAGGCTTCGTCCTCGATGCCTGCTGTGGTGAACAAATCCGGGTAATGCTCCCGCATTTGGCCTCCGACTTCCAGGTCCACTCAGATCCCCTTTGATGTTGCCACTATACATTTACCAAAGGTATCTCCTTGCTACACATGACCTTTACCTTCCTTTCTAGAACAGCTACCAGCCTCTTAACATTGTTCAGGCACTCATTAATCTGAATATCATACAACGATACCACTGCATCCTCATCCAATACACACTTTCACAAATGCGAAACGTGGAAAGTGCTATGAATCTAACTGAGCTCCTCCGAACGATCCAATCTATATGCAACCTTGCCAACCCTGGCAACAATCCGGAATGGTCCGATATATCGGGGGCCCAATCTCCCCCTCTTCCTGAAATGAATCACACCTTCCAAGGTGAGACTTTCAGCAACACCATGTCACCGACCTAAAACTCCAACTTAGATTGGCAGCAGTTGGCTTAACTTTTCTGCCGAATCTGAGCAGTCTACAACCTCTGACTAATCTATTAAATCATCTTTGTAGTCTGTAGAACCACCTCAATCCGACCCATGACCCTGTGACCAACCTCCCCCCAACAGACTGGGGTATGACATCTCCGCACATACAAAAGCTCAAAAGGCAAGGAACCAATACTGGAGTGGAAATTGTTGTTGTAAGAGAACTCTGCAAGAGGTAGGTAGGAGTCCTAGCTCCCACCAAAATCTATAGCGCAGGCTCACAACATATCCTCGAGTGTCTAAATAGTCCACTCGCTCTGGCCGTCGATCTGCAGATGATAAGTTGTTCTGAAATGCAGCCTCGTGCCTAGTTCCTCATGGAACTTCTGCTAGAAACGGGAGGTGAACCGAACATCACGGTCTAAAACAATAGAGACTAGAACCCTATGGCGAGCAACGATCTTGCGAATAAACACATTGGCCAACTTCTCGGTCGACGAGCTCTCCCGAATTGCCTGAAAATGGGCACTCTTGGCCAATCGATCCACGATGACCCAAATAGAATCAAAACCCTTTGCCATCTTCGACAACTTGGTAATGAAGTCCATCGATATATGCACCCATTTCCACAGGGGAACCACTAGAGGCTACAGCTTCCCATGCGGCCTCTAATGCTCGGCCTTAACCATCCTACAGGTCAAGCCCCTCTCAACGTACCAGGTGATCTCCCTCTTCATGCCTGGCCACCAATAACTCTACCTCAAATACTGATACATCTTGGTGGCCCCCAGATGGATAGAGAAACAAGACTTATGAGCCTCCTCTGACACAATCTGTCTGACCCCACCAGACAAAGGAACCCATACCCGACCGCAACGAGTCAAAAACCCATGACTGTCCGAGACAAATATGGTAATCTCACCCCTGATCCTCTCAGTCTTCCATTTTTCCTCTCGGATGCCCTCAGTCTAAGCCTCCCTAATCAAACTCATAAGTGGAGAATCTACAAATATCCTCATACATGTCACTGGAATAGAAGATCCAGCTGACTTGTGGCTCAGAGCATCCGCCTCCACATTCACTTTACCTGGATGGTAAAGGATCTCACATTCATAATCCTTGACTACGTCCAGCCACCTACGTTGCCTCGTGTTCAGGTTCGGTTGATCCATAATATGCCTCCAACTTTTATGATCCGTGTAGATAGTACAGCGGACCCCATAAAGGTAATGCCTCCAAATCTTGTGGGCGAAAACCACTGCTCCCAATTCAAGATCATGTATGGGATATCCCATCTCATGCGGCTTTAGCTGCCGCAAAGCATAAGATATCACTCGTCCTTTTTGCATGAGGACCGCTCCCAACCCAGTGATGGATGCATCACAGAAAACCAAAAAATCCTAGATTCCCTCGGGGAGGGTCAAAACTGCGGCCTCGCAAAGTCTCTGCCGAAGGGTCTCGAATGTTGATTGCTGCTCAGGGCCCCACCATAAATCCACCCCCTTCCTTATAAGATGAGTGAGGGGTACTGCAATCTTTGAGAAATCTTGAATGAATCTCAGTTAGTACCCTGACAAACCCAAGAAACTCCTGATATCCGAGGGAGATTTCGGAACCTCCCACTGCATCACCATCTCGATTTTGGCCGGATCGGCCAAAATCCCATCCTGGTTAACGAGGTGCCTAAGGAACTGAACCTCTCGCAACCAAAAATTGCATTTCGAGAACTTGGCATAAAATCGCTATCGCCTTAAAACCCCTAGAAGCTCGTGAAGATGTTCCTCGTGCTACTCTCTGGTCTTGGATTACACCAATATATCATCAATAAACACGATAACTGAGCGATCGAGCATCGGTCTGCATACCCGATTCATCAAATCCATAAATATAGCAGGCGCATTGGTGAGCCCAAATGGCATCACCAAGAACTCTTAATTCCCATAACGAGTTTGGAACATGGTCTTCTCCACTTCCTCCTCCCTCACCCTAACTTGATGGTATCCAAACCCCAGATCTATCTTGAAGAACCAAGATGCTCCCTGCAACTAATCAAAGAGGTCATCAATCCGCGAAGGGGATAACAGTTCTTCACTGTTAACTTGTTCAACTCCCAGTAATCAATGCACATCCGGTGTGAACCATCCTTCTTCTTGACAAATAAAATCGATGCTCCCCACGAAGAACTACTTGGACGGATGAACTGCTTGCCTAACATCTCCCGTAGCAGAGATGATAGCTCATGCATCTCAGGAGGTACCAATCGATAAGACGCCTTGGCAATAGTGGCCGCACCTGGCACAAGGTTGATCCTGAACTCGACCTACCTCACATGAGGCACACCGGGTAACTCATCTGGGAACACATCAGCGAACTCTCTGACGACTTGAATATCTAAAAATGAAACCCGATCCCTTTCCCGCATATCCACCACACACGCCAAATAACTCGCACACTTGTGCTAAATATACTATCGAGCCCTGGCTTCCAAAAAAAACCCTAAATCCATCCTGGTGTCCTCTCCATAAATAACCAGCTCTCCCCCACTGGGGGTTTGAACCACCACATGCTGACCCTCAAAGTAGATCATAACACCAAAACGACTAAGCCAGCCCATACCAATAATCACGTAGACATCACCCATAGGATTACGGGTCAAATCAATCGGAAAGGATACCCGGAAGATCTACAGGATGCAACCCAGATACACCGAAGTTGCAGAAACCCTCTGTTCGTTGGCGATAGAAACTTGCAATCAGACACTCCAACTCTCATATGGGAAAAGCAAACTCCATACTAAAGGACCGAGAGACAAAAGACCGACTCGCACCTGAGTCAAACAATACAAGAGCAGGCAAGGAGTTCACTAAGAACATACCTAACAGAGGTACAAACATATGACCTGATCACAATGATAGCAAATCCTCATACTCTGAACTGGGGTGTGTAAGGTCCTAAAACGAATCTTTACCAATGATCAAGCAATCACACAATCACAGAAACAAGAATATGAGTAGAAGAATAGTTGAAACAATCTTGTACACGTTTTATTACTTGAAACGCCGGGTACAACTCATTTACACTTAGCCGTGAACTGTCTAGCATCAACAACCAATAATAACCTAAACAACCCCTATATATAATGGACTTGGGCCGGAAATTGGGTTTACGGCCGTAAACTCACTAGTGGGCCGTAAAAACCCTAACAACCTACCAAAACATGATAAAGACTCAAAAGAACTTATTACAATGAAAGCCTAGACCAAACCACTAACTAGACCGTTCAATCTCCCCCGTGTTTTGGTGCTAGCTTGAGCTCAGTCTTTATCGACCACCATTACATCTGACTTCCCCATTGCTCCATTCCACATCCGCTTGTTGATTATATCAATAACCATAGTCGTATATTCTTTCACAGTTGGCTTAAAGATGTCTTCTGCAACTTTAATCTGATGATGGCTCAGCTAGGGATGAGATTTAGAACCGGAAAACCGCACCGGAACCGGACTCGTTAGAACCGGAATATATAGAACCGGGTCCGGTTCCGGGTTTAAAAATTGGCTTTATCCGGGTTCCGGGTAATCCGGGTTTGGGTCCATTGGGTCTGGGTAAACCGGGTCTAAAATCCGGAACCGGTTTTTGGAACCGGAACCACTTTTAGGGCCGGAACCACTTTTTGTGAAACGTTTACAAGATGCATATCTTATTCGTTTCAACTCCAATTGACATACGGTTTTTTC
The DNA here is from genome assembly GCF_002870075.4 of Lactuca sativa. Classification (NCBI taxonomy): domain Eukaryota; kingdom Viridiplantae; phylum Streptophyta; class Magnoliopsida; order Asterales; family Asteraceae; genus Lactuca; species Lactuca sativa. The sequence continues at coordinate 300,010,866 of NC_056627.2, read as the reverse complement.
CAACATGTAGTTTAGAGTTTGTACATGATTCTAGACTATAAATTTTTTATTTTTAGTTTTATATTCATTGACTTACAGTCCTCAAAAGTTAAGATACCAAAGCTGAAAGTTTTTAGTTTTTTATTTTTTTTGTATTCAGTGAAAGTTTTAAAGCTTGCATATCTAATTCGTTTGTAGTCGGATTGACATGTGGTTTTTTCCAACTTCTAGTTTACAGTTTGTACATGAGTTTAGACTATAATTTTGTCATTTTTGGTTTAACATTCAATGATTTACAGTCCTCCGAAGTCGGGATATCAAAACTGAAAATTTTCAACTTTTCAGCTATTTGTTTTTGTACTTTGTATTATGTGAAAATATTAACACAAGTATATCTCATTCGTTTAAATTCGGATTGACATGCGGGTTTTTCCAGAGTGTATTTTAGAGTTTGTACATGATTTTAGACTCTAATTTTGTTAATTGTGGTTTCGTATTCAATAAGTTACAGCCCCCCAAAGTGGGGATATCAATATGAAAATTTTCAAAGTTCAACCCACTAAGTTGTAAGTAATTACCAAAAAATTCCGGTTTTTTCGGGTTTTCCGGGTCTAAACCCACTTTATCCGGTTCCAACCTACCCACTTTGATGTTTCCGGGTTTTCCGGTTCTAGACCCACTTTACCCGGAACCATACCCGGAACCGAACCGGAACCGGTTCCTATATACCGGTTCGGTTTCCGGTTCTATAAAATCCCGTTAACCGGTTCCGGGTTTTCCGGGTCCGGGTCCATTGGGTCCGGGTTTGGACCCACTTTCATCCCTAGGCTCAGCTGATGTATATCCCACTTTCCAAACTGCAGCAGGTCTCTTCTGTCATATAAGCGGATACATACCTTTTCAAGTTTGATGACAGCAGATACAGTAGTTTCATCAAACACCCAGTACAGCATAGACCGTAGAGATCCATCTGGATGATTCTGAAGGATAGGAATCTGCTTTACTTGATTGGTAGCAGGCCACATCACAGATCGAAGAGGTTGATTGGTTTTGGGATCAATTACACTTGGGTATACTTTAATAATAGACTCTGCAGTCTTCATTGAAGGAAAACCCTTGAGCACTTGATCATCCAAGAAATGATTGAACCGTGTAGCCATGGGATTCTGAGAGGGATTGGCAAAAGGAGCCTTTGATAACTCTGAAAGATTAAACCTGGTCCAAGAGTTGAAGTCATGAGCATCTTTATACAATTTAGTGTTGCCACTCTTCCGTCTCACGATCCACATGTTTAGAGTATCGTGAAATCCCCATGAAATGATCCCTAGCCTATCACCATATACATTTTTAAAGCGATCCTCATCAAGATATGTAAAGGTGATGGTGGGCTGATCCGCAAGAGCATTCTAATCTGAGCTCCTCTTAAACAAATACTGACCTTTCTCAGCAGATTTGGCCAGTTTGGCACGTTTCAAGGCCACAACACTTAGAGCTTGAGCTGGATCTTCCTCAAATCTATCAACAACATGTGATGTTTGAGCAAACGTCACAATGGGGTGAGCTTGGATGTGCAGATTGATCCTTGACTCATCATCGGATGTCTTGAACATGTCACCAAGTTCCTCTTCTAGCTTTTTCTTCAAATCAAAGTAACTTGAAGTGAGGAGATTAAAGTGCTTTTGGAGGTCAGAAATCTGCTTGGTTTTCAAAGCTTTGTCCTTTTCAAGATCAGAAACTTGAATTGTCAGCTGTACATTTTCGCTCAAAAGATCATTAACTTGGATATTGAGCTCAATGTTCTTTTGATCAAGCACATTTACTCTCTTCTGAAGCTCATCAATGGATGGATTATCTTCTCCTGAATGACCTTCTCTAAAAGAAATTCCTTTTGCTCTAGGAGAAGGCATTGTGCTTTGTTCTTGAGCTAGATGCATGGCAAGCCGTACAGAGGCAGCATCATGATCTGGCATGGGAGGAGAAAATCCTGCTTGAGCAGAAGATCCACCAGCCTCAAAGGTGGTGCCAGGACCTTCACTGAAAGGTTCTGATGAGACAATAGTAGGAGTGGATGTTGGTGTAATTGGCAGGCCTTGAGATAAATCAGAATCCAGAAGTCCATGTCTAGGATCACGTCTTCTTCTCTTTGAAGGAGGTTTGTAAGGTCTGGATTGTTGCATCATCACTTTGAAGTGGTTCAGTGGTAGGTGAAACAACATCAAGGGGAGGAATCCCTGACACTGTCACCATAGGATTCGTCGTATCAACCACTTGTTCGGTAGTAAGGGGTGTTGACTCAAGAACGTCATCGGAGTCCCGTATCTCCGTTGTTGGATGAGCAACATCATTAATATTGTCAAGTAGCCTATTGAGATTGACATTTGACAAAAAATCTTCATTACTTCCAAAGTTTGTCAGAATTTCATCCTTATAAAAGCCCATAAGATCAAGGTCTTCATATAGATCAATCTCAGTCACACTCTTTGAAGACCCTTCATTATAGTCACTTTGGACTTGAACTAAAGTCTAAATCATGTTCCTCTACTACAGAAACATGTGGAGTAACCGTCTCTTCTCTTTCTTCTTGGTCTAACATAGTGATCACATCCTCTTCTGAAATCACTCTTTCTGAGGAAGTAGGCTCAGAGGATACTTTATCAGAGGATCCATGAGACTCGGATGCCTCATTAAGCTCAGCAAATCTTCCGAACTTCACAAGTGGATACAGTCCTTGGAAAACGACCTTTCCCTTGCGATTTTGCTTGATAAGCCCAACGATGTGAGGACCTAATGATTTCATGTCTAGGGTTTCTCCCTCCTTGACCATCTCGGGAAATTGTCTGTTAATAAATAATTAAATGAACCTGGGATACATCAAGAAAGTATCCCGGGTTATAGCGTTGATGTTCACCACGAACTCGTCCAGAATAAATCTTGAGAAGTTGAATTTTATTCCTGCGGCAAGTGAAGTGATGGCTCCTATATTCCTTAATGAAATCTCGTCAGCCCCAGACCTTCTCCCAGAGATGCAGCTCACAAATACATGAGCTAAGAATCTCCAATAGGGTGGTAGAAGCTTCTTCACAGTAGAAGGAGAGTCACCTTCATACCCCATCTTCTTGAGAATCTTCTGGGCATCTTCAATCCCGATCTCAGTAGGAAAACCAGGGTGATCATTAATCAGCAACGTATCCCTGATGAATTTCTCAGTGATCACAATCTTGCATCCTTTAACAGTTGCATCAAAAGTGACTGCTCCATTGTCATCTCTCTTCATCTTAGCAGTCTTCCAGAATTCCCTTATGATGTTCTGATAGACCACGGTATTCATAGTGATAGCAGAAGCTAGGCAGCATTCTCTCACCCCGTGAATCATCGACCTGAATTCTCCATGAGCAACTGGGGGATCTGCCAGTACAATGGCCAAGTTGTGCATATTTGCAAATCTCAAGTTAGTCAATTGATCTGCACTAAAACGAACCAAGTGAGAAAGAAAATATAATAAAGCAATTAAGGTTTCATGGTTCTCTTATTTAATCAATTTAATTTGGGCCCCAAAATAATTTTGACCAAAAGGAGTTTACGGTCAACTTTGGGTTTACGGCCGTAAACTCCTGGCCGCAAACGGAGTTTACGACCGTAAACTCCTGCCTGTAAGCTTCGACCATAAACGCCGACAATTCCTATTTTTTTCGATTTTAGCCCCAAAATCCTTTGATTTGATGAATAAAACACATTCCCACAGTCGATTTTGATGTACCTTTCAGATGGACTGAACGATTTCGCGAAACGAGAGAAATTTTTTTCGAGAGGAGAGAGGATGGAGAGAGTTTACGGCCGGAAAGATGAAAGAATGAGAAGTGGAGGAGTTTCCGGCTGTAAACTCCCTTAAATACCCTTGACAACTTTACATGTCTTCCACACAGTACAAGGCACAGTCCAAATTCCAAATTTTTATAAAAAATATAATCTTTTGAGGATTTAAAAATTAAAATTAACATAAACAAAAATAAAAATTAAATAAAAATAAAATAAAATAAATAAAAAATAAAATTAAAACTTATTGGCTCCGACTGATCGTACACATCACATCCTCCTCGAATATTTTCAAAACCATTTGAAAATTCATTTTTAAAATCTTTTTCCTTAGTTTGAGACTGGATTCACATGAGTGTTCCTCTAATTCAATCATACCAAGGCTCTGATACCAACTTGTAACAACTATAAAATTTTGAAAATTTTAAAACTTTTATATAAATCCAAAAACCATCATTGTGTACAAATTGTTGTCAAAATAAGTTCAACATCAAAGAAATCCTAGAAATCATGAAACAAAATATGAGGATGTGCACGATCACGCCTTCGCCTTCCCGCGATATTTTGAGGTACCTGAAACATAGTTCAAAATTTAAGCCCAAAGCTTAATGAGCTCCCCTAAAATACCAACACAATATAAAACCCAAAATAACAACACAAACAACATGCATTAAGAGCCTTCAGTCTGACTAAAACTCCCCATCGGCCTACAATATATCTGGTACGCTCACAAAACCTATTGCATGACTAGTACGCCACCTCGGGCCTTCAGCCTATCTGGAACATTCTCTGGGCCTTCGGCCTGACTGGTACACCCCACTGGCCTTCAATCTATCCGAGATGCCCTGGGCCTGTTGGCCTTCAGCACAAAGCAGGACCGCCTCAACCCACCCGCTATCACACATCATCATATATCATATCAGACACTAGCTAGCATGCACAGACAATCATACAGGCCTAACAAATCATTAATCATAGCATTATACTATATACTAGGATACGGATCTAACATAACACTACACATAGTATCATACGATAAAACGGGATAACAATCCATAGGGTCGGCCTTGGTGCCTTAGACCCTATTAGTACAGTGAGGAAAACTCACCTCATAAGCAGTGTTGACGGATAAGATCCAACTCTCAAATCTCAGCTCCTAACTCAAATGCCTACAACCACCATGTGACCAGTTCCAGCAAACTCCAAAATGCCCATAAAAGTCAAACATGGTCAACCATGGTAAAAATTAAGGTCAACAATCCATGTTGACCCAACTCGTCGAGTGCACCTACTAACTCGTCGAGTTCCTACAATATTCAGAGAATCGGGAAAACCCTAGCCAACTTGTCGAGCTGGTTGGAAAATTCGTCGAGTTTTCCCAGCTTAACATATTCAGTCCTTTTTCATCAAGTCTAATGCTTAAAAATGTAGATCTGATACCCAAGGGCTGGAAAACCACGTAAAGTTGCTAACTTTATGTCCATCCATGTCACAAAGAGGCTCCAAAACGCAAGGAAGGCTTAATAAGGGACCTAAAGCACGAAGGAGGCCTATAACTTGATAAAGCTTGAAACTTTAAGTCCAATGAGGCCACAAAACGTCCAGATATGAAGTGATAACTTCATGAAATACTCAACCCATGAACAATCCCAAAAATGAGCCACATATGACAATAAACTTCCAAGGAAGATATCTAAGCAATAGATAAGCATGTTGTCGACTTTTTACCTCAAAAGAACTGCAATACTCAAAGAGTTTCTGGATCTGAAGCCTTCCCTTCAATCTAGACACTTCCAACCACAATTTCCTTCAAAAGGACCAACTGTTCAAATTCACACACTCAACTTGGGAGAGGATGCACGAAATTTAGGGTTTTTGGATAGAGGAGGCAAACAGGGAGACCATTCATGGGACTTAAGGCCTTTAAATATGGTGCAACACCCTAAAAATTAGGGTTTCATAATCAACCACCAACTCGTCGAGTTTGTCCAAAAAGATGCGCGGCTCAAGGCCTTTCAACACGCCAAGTTAAGGCCATCAACTCGACGAGTTCCAAGGGAATTTTTCCTTTTGAATAAAATTCTCATACCTGGAAATTGGGGTGTTACAGTTAAAGGCGTCAAGGTTAAACTAGATCTGAAAGACGAAGTTATAAGTCTGAAATAAGAACAGCTAGAGGTTCATTGCTGGCAACTTGAAGAAAGTAAGAAGATGATAGCATATCTAGAAGAAAATGCTTCAGAAAATTCGTCATCACATAACCCTAGTTCACATTCTGATGTGAAGGCAACCAAAGAAACTAAAGAGGTGCACAAAACTAAAGAGGTGCTTCACACTTTCAACCCTTAAATTTAATAACATCTATCATTATTGTTTTTAATGTTATTTGATTTTATTTTTATTTAGGTTATTTTATTTATTTATTTATTATTTAATCACTAAAGATTTATCGAATGTATTTTATTCGTTCTATTCACCCATATAATTCTTTAGAATTTTTATCCAAAATTATAAATTTGAACTCGTTTACATAAACGAGAAATAGGGTGTTATACTTTTATTTTTAGCAGGGTTTGGGTCGGATTGAGTTTTACCGATTCAGTCAATGTGTTGACCACATGTTGACTTCACGGATAAGCTCGCAAAAGCCTCTAGAAGCCTCCGGGAAAGTGTTGTTGGAGAGCAAGGTGTCGTCGCTAGAGTTTTTGACCGAGTCAATACATGTAAAAAATAGTGTAACGTGATGAGGATGCAGTTGTCACTTTCTGTGGAATGCCTTATAAGATTTCTACGACTATAAACATAGCCCTCATGGAGTCGTGTTCCAAACACTAAAAATAAATATTTATCTTGGTTATCCTCTCTCCCTTTGCGTCTCTGCATTCTTCTTGTTTACACATAATAACTTTGTGTTTATCGGTTCTTCCATAACTATTGGAACGAACGATAATCTGCACAATATCTTGGGAGATTATGTTGACGGTTACAATATTTCGAGCGTGTAAATTCTTTTAAGGACATGAGTTTTTCCATGAAGTTACATGTCTAGAAATCTCTAATCTTCAGGCTAGTTTTACTTTTCTATCTTGTATTTTAATTAGTCTAATAACCGAAGAGAGTTTTCTTCTATAATTGTTATAATCATATCCGATCATGAAAGATTATTCTGATTTTTGGACCAAAATCAGTAGTAGTAGTAGTAGTAATAATAATAATAATAATAATAATTAGGTTTATTATATATTGTGATGGAAATTATCGACGTTATAACAACTAGATATTTAATAATATTAATATTAATTATTCGATCATTATATTTTGACAGTCAAGTAACTAGCTTAAATATTAATTATAGGCTAAAATTCAAACAAAGCATGTCATGCTTTATTTTATAAGCCATAGTGTAGGAATTTATGCGAAGATTTCATACACAATATGTCCATTTAGGACTTTCAACAAACAAAACTTTTGGTTGTAGGAGATTGAAGAATGACCTCACCTAAGCCATGTGCCCTTAGATGGACTTTATCGATCCTTTGACTCTTGTAACATAACATCGGATTAAATTCTAGCTCTTGTGTTTAAATGTCAAACTTTTAATCTCTTTGGTTTGTTACAATAATAGATAGGTATTTTTGTGGATCTAAGCATAATATCAACTCTCTTTAATGGTCCTAGAATAAGTTTAATTAAAACAAACCTTGTTTAAAACTGTTTATTAGCTGCATCAGTCGGTTGAATTGCCGTTAACATCAATTATTAGTCATTGCAAAATTCATTTCCTTACGTCCTTAGACCCTTGTCCGCTTTTGGAAACTCTCATATTCTACTTCAAACAGTATTTTAAATAAAGTCAGACGACTTCTTAATATTTATAATGTATTTCTCATATATAGAAGTATAAATTACTTATAGCACATTTGGTTAAGACTTAAGACACATATTTTGAATCTGCAGTGTCGGTTTTGACTTTTGATAGAAATCCAAAATTAATGTTTAGCTTAATTGGTTGAGATGCATGATATATGTTTGGATTGGCTTTATTTCTGAATTTATTTCTAAAAGGACATGAGTATTGGATTTTCCATCCTTGAGTGCAAATGTTATAGGACGTTGATGCTTATACATGATCCACTCATGTAATCATTTGGTTAAGGGTTCGATTGGTGCTTTCAGTAGTGTATTCATGTCGGTAGAATATTACTATATTAGGCAAGTTGTAGGTACAATATTATACACGGTGCCCATATGGTTTATGAAGTTATATTGCTTGGAGCATCTTAAATACTTCTTACTTGTGCATCATATTGCTTCTCAAGTTCTCATCTTAGTTATGTGCTATTACTTTAGGTTGTTCACAAACTTCACATTCTAATCAGTAATGATAGTTTTTCTATCTTTGTTGCGTACTTGATTCATTCATTAATCGCACTCAACTTATTCCCTTAATGACTTAGGCAAAATCAATTACTTTCTTGTGTGCAAGCTACATTTCTCAATAGCATCATGGACCAGTTATATGTACTATACATATATCAATGGTGATTTGACATCACAAATAATAACATACATAAAAGTGGTTCCTATAACATTATGAACCAATTATATGTACTTTTCATATATCAATGGTGATTTGACAAGACGAATAGTAAACATTGTAAATGGTTTCTCTACAATTGTCAAATTAGATAAATGGTCTTTTAACGTATATTTATAGATTTTTTTTTATGTAATAGTCAAATGACGGAAAAGTTTTAATACAATTTCAACCTTAGTTTGCGGCTAAGTATGATAAATAAGGGACAAAACTAACTTTTAGATTTAATCATGATATATAAATTGTTTGGTTCATTTTTGTAGCGGGGGACAATGTGAACGAAAGATTATATGCAATATATTGCTTTAGACTACAAATGGTAGGGTGAAGATTTCATCAATGATATCAACTCTTTTGGGTTGATTAAGTTGATTATTTCGAAATCCATGTTACATACTAATAAGATCCATTTGTTTTTTCAATATCATGGATCAATCAATCAAACATAGTTATGAAGATTATTAATGGATAGTGATACTATATACTTTCTTAGTTTAGTAACTAGTATACCTCCAAATACAGTACAATTTGTTTTGAATCATGTTCTAAAAGGTAGTGTTAATCAATTTGTTCTGGTGGCATTCGGTGACGGAAGTAACCAATTATATAATTTATTAGCTAAGAGTCTAAGACATTGAATCAGGTTCCTTGGAGGGTATACTAGATGGATGAACACATATATTAAGTGACTTGCAAGGAGGGTTTAGTCTATTTTCAATATTTATTTTCAATATTTGTATATGTAGAAAATGAAGTTAACTGGTATATTCTATGGTCATACATTAACAAAATACTTGTATATGTAAGAAATGACAATTGACTAGTATATTGTATGGTCATATAATAACGACCTTAAAAATATTGAGATAGAAAAAATATAATATTATTTTTCTATTTTTTATTTTTATAATTAATTTAAGCTGCTTAGTGTGATTTCTATGATTCTACCGTAACATTTATTATGTAATACTTGGTATAAATCTAAATATATCATTAAGACCATCTCAATTTATCTACATAATAATATAAATTTGTTTCAGTCCGACAAATTATGATTTCTATGTTGTTATAGAGTACATTTTTCGTATATCATACTAATGAGATATGAAGTTACACGGACTTTTAAATCCACAGTAATTTAATAAATTGTATATCATTTTCTGTTAAACCTATATCATAAACTATTAAACTTCATCCAATTTCAAAACAAATTACACTGTTATAATCTTTTATGTAGTTTTTGTTGTATCGTGTGGGGTGCAACACTTTATTATTAATAAATATTGCTTTCATAATTAATTTTTACATTCTATCACAGATGTTTTCAATTAAACTTCAAATGACGTGACCCTACGGTGTTCGAGTATAACTTTTTGGTAAATAATAATATATAGATAAGTTTTGTTTGGAAAACAGATATAAATATCAATAGATAGTTTGTGTTTTAAAAATCTTGAAACGTTCCATTAAAATATTTTAGTAAACAAAATTCAGGTTTAATAAACAAATAAATAAAGCTTTTCAAATTCGTTTCATTATATATATATATATATATATATATATATATATATATATATATATATATATATATATATATATATATATATATATATATATATATATATATATATATATATATATATAGAAAAGAATTTGTTGTAATTATTTACTAGATTATGACCTATGTTTAACACGGAAAACATAAATTAAATAAATATCACATTAATAGGTGATATTGTCTTTGGTGAAATTTGAATTTTGATAAAGGTGAATTATCTGTTGGAAATTTGGGTGAAAAAAGAAAGTTGATGGTTAATTTTTTGGATAGCTGAAAGATCTTGTTATCATTTTCCTTAAAAAAAATTGTTTCTTCTGTCTAGGAATCCCCAGATAATTTTGCAAGATATTTGTACAACAGGACACTTAAAATCTTAAGCGTAATAAGTTAAACAAAAACTGGATTCGTAATTAAGTTGTTCCAAATCTTCGGAATATCAAAAAAGGGAATAGAATTCATATTTATACTAATGATATCCATAAAATGGACAACGTTTACGAAATTTTTTATAGTTACAGAAGTTACAAAATCGCATTCAGAAATTTATGCAAAAAATGTGTAAGACCAAAAATTTCTTTCAAGTCCTTAACCATCGATAGGATAGTTAATATTTTCATTTATACTTTTTATTCATCCACTTAAAAACGATACGATTTGACCTTTTATATTTTTCATCATGATTCTTTCTCTTTAATTAAAATAAGGATATAAACATAAATTACCTTGTTTTTTACATTGATGAATAAAAAACAGAAATGAAAACATTATCTTCCTATGATAGTCAAATTAGTAGTTTAGAGTGTTCATGGATATATGTTCAATTTTAATAGAAACCCACAAAAAAATAGGTGCAAAATGTATTGGTATCTAACCAAATTCGTATGTAAAAAGGTAAAGATAAAATTGTGTTACATATTCATTGAGAATCGAAGTTTTACAAGAACTCAACCAAAAGGCGAAGTTTTCACCTTCGAACTAGATGCAAACTTTAAACCGGAGTCATGATACAACAAAAAGGAAAAATCTATTGCCCTTTACTTAGCACTCTGCATATGGCAAAATATACAACTTTTAGGTCACGAAAATAAAACATTGGGTCCAAAGACTACTCAATTGATTACTCATAGATTAATTGAATAGACTTATACTATTTATCTATATGTTTTTATTTATTAAATCAAAAATTTTGGGGGACAAATTACAAAATAAAAATAACTTTTTAAGAATATTTTTTGGAAGTGTTTACGTAAATCAAAAAGTTTGGGGGATAAATTACAAAATAAAAATAACTTTTTAAGAACAGAAATGGTCCCTGTGGTTTGGTCGAATTCTCAGTTTTGGTCCCAAAGTTTAAAATTTGATAGATTACATCTCTGTGGTTTGTGAAAATTACACTGTTGGTCCTTGGCCCATATAAAAAGACCAAATTCCCCTTTCTTTCTTTTTTCTTTTTCTTTTAACAATATATATATATATATATATATATATATATATATATATATATATATATATATATATATATATATCAAACCACAGAGATGTAACCTATTAAATTTTAAAACTTAGGGACCAAAACTGAGAATTCGACCAAACCACAGGGACTATTTCTGTAATTTAGTCTTAAGAATATTTTTTAAAAGTGTTTACGTACCATGGGTTCATTACAATGTTGCAAGAGGGGATCCCGCTTCAGTGAAATAAGATGCGAGATCAACCGCCATGTCATCATACATATTTATGAACGGATGTGACTGGATAATTAGAAAGAAAACAAGTTGTGTCATATCAATATCATATCTTGAATGATTCTAAAAAGAGTAAATTACATTTTTGATAAACAAGTGTAGTTCATTTTTGCAAATTTGGTCACAAATAGTTTTTTCATGCAATTTTGGTCCTCATTGACATTTTTGTAACATTTTTTTGTCCATGTTCCAAGAAATTCCTATAATAAACTTCGTCACCAAAAATAGTTATTTTACTTCAAACATGAACCAAAAACGTTACAAGAACCCTAACGATGACCAAACATACAAAGAGTCACTTATTCAGACCAAAATTGCAAAAAAAAATAAAATAAATACACTTTAAGGATCAAAAATGTAATTTACTTTTTCAAAAATATTTTTTTCATTTAGCAAAATTCGGTAAATGTACCATAAGTTCATTAGCCGATGCTCTATCCTTGGGTTCTTTCTGCACACTAAAATACCAAATTTTGTACTAGTTAATAACAGAGGTAACAAGGACATGGCCCAAAAAAGGGATTGGGCCTTTGGGCCCAAGCCCATATACCATAAGAGAGATTATAACTTACCATGCTTCAATAAAGGAGCAAAACTGAGGAGAGAATTGACCAAAAGGTGCCCGAGGTGGTGGTTGACCAACAATGGTTTCCATAAGCTCATATACATTGACCCACCCTTCACCTGCTTGTGGTGGAGTGTATGGAAATTGACCCGTTGCACACTCCAACAAAACTAAACCCAAGCTCCATATATCACTTTTATAACCATAGCTTCCACCAATAATTCTTTCCGGCTTAAATCACAAAAATAAAAACCAAATTTCATCAAACTTTGATCCATGCTAAAAAAAAAAAAAAAAAAAAAAAAAAAAAAAAAACCAAACCCATATACTCATATGGCCTTTGTTTCTATTTTCTACTCACTATCTCGATAAAGGTTGTGTTTGGGGTGCCACAGCTAGCTGATAAGCTAGCTTATTTTTCGAGCTTTTTTATGTTGTCGTGTTTGGTAAGCCAAAAAGTGGTTTATAAGCTAGCTTTTTGAAAAGCTACTTAGACTAGCTTTTTAGGAGCTTTTTAAAATTTTCCAAATACACCCCTTAATTATTTATAGAAACACATACTCTTACATGTCCCTTTACGTAATTTTATATATTTCAGCTAGCTTTTCAGCTAGTTTTACCAAACGTTATTTTTTAACAGCTAGTTTTTCAGTTATCAACTAGTTTTTTATTTAACATCTAGTTTTTCAGCTATCAGCTAGCTTTTCAGCTAACAGTTAGCTTTCAGCTAGTACGCCAAACAAAGTCTTAGACTAGAGTTTTAAAAAAAAAAATCAAATATACCCCTTAATTAATTATAGAAAACATATTCTTTTAAATGTCCTTTTATGTCATTTTATATCTTTCAGCCAGTTTTACCAAACGTCAAATATTATATGCTAACTTTTCATATAACAGCTAGCTTTTTAGCTAGTACATCAAAATACCCAAAGTGTTAATGATGTTTAGGAATATCTATCTGAGCAAAGAACAGCGCACTTGGGGAGAAAAAGTAAATGATGGCAAATTTGTAAATAGTTAGAAGTTATGGTTAAAGATTGCTCACCGACATATAATTATAAGTGCCAACAAACGTATTAGCCAATCCAGATGTGCTCGCGAGTATAGCACTAACACCAAAGTCAGTGATCTTTACTTCACCTCGATGATTTATCAGCAAATTTGATGGTTTCATGTCCCGATGAATAATATGTTTCTCATGATGAAGATACAACAAACCTTTCAACACCTAAATTTCATTATTTTTTATAAAGATCAAGAGTTAGAATTATCTTTTATTAAAAAAATTGAAGATTTTTTACCTGTTTACAAATGGAAGCAAGATAAGGTTCGGGAATGGATCGAACGGTTTTTAAAAAATCAGCTAAAGATCCTCCATCCATGTACTCCAAGATTATTGAAACAGCTCCATTATCGTAAAAAGATTGGTAACATACAACAACATTTGCACATTGTGATGATTGGTTGATTTTAAGTTCTTGTGCAATTTGCTTTCTTGCTGATTCTTCTACGTTCATTTGGATTACCTAAATATTGAATTAAAAAAAAGTTATTGAAAGCCTTTCATGCGTATCAAAATAATCTTTTTTGTTAAAGTTGTTCTAATTTTTAAGATATACTGAAGTTAGGGGTTGTTTGTCTGTTTGATATGCCTCTTAATCAGATCTGACTTGAAGGCTTTAATCAGATCTGACTCAATCAGCAACTATCAAACAGCCCTTTAGCAAATGACTAAATTCCATCCAACTTTCAAAAAACGATGTAAAAACCACATCACTATTTTATAGGTTTCGCAATCAAAATGAACCAAAAATAATCAATTTAAAAAAGGTATAGTGGTTTTACAAACTTTTTAGGAAGTACCAACAAAGTTTTTTAAGGTATATTTGATTAAACAAATTAGAAATGAACCTGATAAAGACTACCTTCAAAGCAAAAAATTGTTCTGTCCATTTGTGTCGAACCAATCGAACGATTCCACCGTTTCCTTTTCCAACAACTTTAACCGCATCAAAATCAGCTAAGCTTAATTGGTTGTCTGATGGCTGAATAAGAGGTGGCTGAACCAAAAATAATATCACAGTAAGAAAAAATTAAATTATTTCACAAATGGAAGTGTTGAATTCTAACTAAAATCCGAGTGTCTATTGATATATGATACCATAAGTCCATAATAACAATGTTTTAAGGAGTGAGAATCAGAACTAGATAAAGTTTTGAATTATGTGGTTTGTAAAAAGTAAAGCTTTGAAGTTTAAGATTATATCAAATAATGCATTGAACCTTTTGATGTATATTGAATAAATTTTTGATGTTTTTTTTTATGTGTACTGAATAAAAGCTTTGATCTTTGTGATGTATATCAGATAAAGCTCTGATCTTGTGATGTATAGCGAATCAAATCTGTGATGCATACCTAATAAATGTATATCAAATAAAGCTTTGAACTTTTGGATTAAACTGATTGGATAACCATTTACTTAAAGTTAGGGAATTGGATAATTTTACATTAATCGAAATAATCCATTTTTTACATCATATTTTGACACTAAATGATACGTTTAAATAAAAAAGATGTCTAAAATGGCCTAATTTTAGCCATCATTTGGGCCCTACATCCACCGTTTGCACAATTTCACTCATCTTATTTACATATTTTCAGGCAAACCAACATTCTAACCTAAAACATATCAATTCTTAGCATTTTCCTGTACAATTTAAGTGTCAATTTCGAAATTTTGGATCAATCAAGACTCACAAAGTTCATGATCGTTATCGATTAACCCTAAAAAGGAAGCAACTTTAAAAGGTATAATCAAGATATGAACTAAAGATCAAATGCGAAGAAACCCAGATCCATAAAAGCAAGAAACTTACAGTCTCAGATTGGCTTTGCGAAACAATTCGAACACCATCTCTGTTTACTAGCAGATCACCATCCATAAACGTCCCAGATTCGGTCCTACAATATGCATTCAACACAAAAAAAGGGCATAAAGATACAGTAATTACATCAAACCCACATAAATAAACACAATAAAGAGAGCAAAGAGGAAGATACATACAAGAATTTAGCGAGAGAAGTTTCATCAGGAGGAGGGAGATTTAGCTTGAGGAAAGGGGCCAAATTTCCCTTATTCATGATGCTGAAAAATGCTTATTTTCAGAAATAAGAAAGATGCAAGCTTTCTAATGTTGTTCTTTGGGTTTTCTATTGAGGTTGTGAAAAGTCCTTGCGAAGTCGTCTTCCCCAAATGAAAACCAAAAGGGGTTTTCAACAACACATGCTTGCCGTACTCATTTTTAAAATACGCAGCATTGAATTTGATAATTTAATTTTTGTAGGGTTAAAATGTGAACTATTAAAAGAATAACAAAGAATTTTGTATTTTTAAACATCAAAACATTAATTGTTTAATTTATTTTTTTAATATTAAAAATATCTTTATAAACCCTAAAAATATAATATTTGTCGACATCTTTTTTTACAATATTTCTAATAGTTTATAATAAACTTTTTATATCTTAAATTTATTATAATAATTAAAAATTTTAACAATATTATTCCTATATTTATAATAATAGAACTTATATTTCTAAATTGTTCGAATATTTTCAGCCCTCTCCATATAATTTATACATTGAATGTTTTGTTTTTGTCATTGAATATTGTCATGAGGTAGACGAAGGATATTTTAGATATTATCATTGATATTTTGATATTTAAAAATGATATATATATATATATATATATATATATATATATATATATATATATATAATGTTTAAAAAGAGCATATATGATACTAGGTTATAACCGTGGAAACCACGGTTCATATGTTTATAATTATTATATATAAAGATATATATTAAATGTCAACAAAAAGTTGTAGCGTAATTAGGTTTGACTCAAGTGCTCGAGGCCTAGGAAATGTCTTTAAGGATAGGGGAAAGAAGCTTGTAAGATTCCTTATACATGTTTTCCTAGTTATACCCTTTGATATATTGTATTGGCAAATTAAAGATAATTCTATACTTCAAAAATATCATAATGCATAAAAAGGTAATTTGATTACGGATAATGCATTGTAGCATAAGAATATTAGCCCGATACAGTATGTTTTTGGATTTATTTAATTAAAAGGAAAAAAATTAAATTTTCCAAAAAATAAGACATTTTTAAATTTTCAGTAAAAATAACAAATAAATATTTTATAGTATATGCAAATGGAATTAAAATAGTCATGTCCTTGTTAAAAATGTATTTAGATTAATTTAAAGTTTCATTTCTTCCTATTACAACGATGTTTTTTTTAAGATGTCTTAATACTCTAAAATAGCAATGTACTTTCAAAGTACATTGCTATAATTCACAAAATCCTGGTTGTTTGGTCATTTAAAAAAAAAGCAAAAAATAAAACAAAAGTGTGGGAATTTGGTATTCACTGCAAGAATAACATATTAACACACAAGTTTTTACAGGTCTAAAAGCAAATAAATGGTGAACTAAAGACATAAACATAAACATATCCCTATTCTGAACGTTTTTAATCATAAGATGTTTATGGATGGATTAAAAAGTGTGTATGTGTAGAAGGCTAGAAGCTAGTTTACAAAAACATCCATAGCCACCAGGCTATCCGTTTTCTTTTTACTTCAATTGTGTAAAGGGTGAGGTGCTTGAGAAGTAGTGATCAACAGACTGCCCAATTTTATCAACCAAAAACTTTGTAGAGTTCTATTTACTTTATGATATCTTTTTGTTTTTATTTGGTAGCTCTGTCATAACATTTGGTTCACACAACTCTCAAGTAGATACGATTTATAATCACTTGGATGCAAGTCATTATGATATATTTTCATGATTCCAATAAATGATTAATAAAATTCAAAAAAAGAAGTCTAAAGAAGTTAGGACTTAATAGAAAGCCTCATTTCACTGTTTTTTTAAGTTATTCGTTTGCTATTTTAGCATCAAGTGAAAAAGAAACATATATAGATTAAAATTTTAATTATGTCCCCATTAAGCAATAAAGAAACAAGAAAAATATCATTTTAATTAACTATATCCCAAAAACAATAAAAATATCATTTTTTTCTAATAAGAGATATATGCCATTTTGTTTTTGTTTTGTTTTTGTTTATATATTTTTTTCAGATTATCTATTTACCTGCTATTTTCGTATTTTTTCCCAAAAGATAGAAAATTGGCAATTTGTACGATGTTATTTTCAACACGACTCTTAATGATAGAAAAAAATACGTAGTTGACCATTTAATGTGAAAAATACAAATTTGGTATATGAATAGGTGACCATGTTAAACTTAAAACTACATAAAGTAAGTGTATGATTGGTCCTTATTAAACTTAAAACTACACACATTACAAAATATACATAAATGGTCCCTATTAAACTCAAAACTACATAAATTGTCCTTGTATTCAACTATAATAAAAGTAGGATGTAAACTCTTTTGTTTTATTAGTTTTTCTTTGTGTTTCGAATATTCTAAATATTGAGAGGTTAGCTTCGTATAAATTATAGCAATGTACATCTGAAGTACTTTGCTATTTATTGGATTTTATAGCTTTAAGAAGTTGTCAAAATAGAAACGTACTTTATAGAAGTGTGTTATTGAACACCGACTCTTAATGAGAAGAAAAAATCATATTTGACCATTTAAAGTG
The DNA here is from genome assembly GCF_002870075.4 of Lactuca sativa. NCBI lineage: Eukaryota > Viridiplantae > Streptophyta > Magnoliopsida > Asterales > Asteraceae > Lactuca > Lactuca sativa. The sequence continues at coordinate 299,992,920 of NC_056627.2, read as the reverse complement.
AAGCAAAAAAGAATGCCATTTATTAAAAGGTAGGTCAATTTTATCTTAAACTCATGTGAAAGTACTATGTTATTTATTGAAAAAAAAAATTATACTTTCACATGGCTTCTTAAATTGGAGTTTAAAGCAAAGAAATTGGAATTTGGTAGTAAAATTTGATTATATAGGTAAATAAATTATTGTATGTTCTTTAAACACTAATTGTTCTTTATACTTTTAAAGTACAATTGCTTTAATGAAAATATGAATAAAAACTATAAGGATAACTATTATAAACATAAAAAACGAAACATCAAAGTACTAACATGTTGTTGCTTGCTGTTTGTCTTTGTGTTATTGTGGTTGAAGACGTGAAGAAAACGAAGATAGTGAGAAACATAGAAGAGGGACGATGGAGATATATCTAATGAGAGTCAAAACGCTTTTTTGATGTAAAAAGGTAAATACTATTATGCAGACCTGATTTTTTTGGATTCATATTCAGTTACACGATTGAAGGCATGTTTCCAGCCTAAGGCATTTCAGTTACTTGATTTTTCCAAAATCTTACATAAAAATAATATTATTTCTAGAAATCTTGCCTAAAATGCATATTTTTGAAAAAAGAATAAAAAACAATAAACAAAAAACACACCATCAAATACTTGACAACAATATTAAAACAACCATGGCCTCACTATAGCATCATTGCATTTCTGAATATATAAAAGTTAGAGCTTCCCATCAATGTTGATTTATGTGTTTTATAAGCTTGTAACAAATGGCACAAACCGAAGAAATTTCAATTATAAAAATAAATAATATTTAAATTAATTTTTGTTTTTTATAAGAAAAACAAAATAGATAGAAAATCTTACCATGATAGCACCACTCCACATAACTATCAAACCACATTTTAACATAAAAAATAAATCAAATTTATCATTTAGCGGCAAATAAAACTGAAATGTAACATTTTAAAAAGGTAAAAGAAAAAATGAAAAAAGTTGAGATATTCATAATGTGTAAAAAACCTGTAGACAACAATCGTTCCAAGAAGCTTGTAACGTAAACATTCAGCCTAAGAAAATGACAAAAAGCCATCTGAGATAAACCTTGAACATGTAATCTAATTGCCAAACAGAAAGTAAGTATCACAATCAATTGTTACTTATCTCCCATTGTATTAGTAAGAATACCGTAACATCAATCATAGGAACAATAAAAATAACAAAAATATTAGTGGCAATGACATAAGAGTATGCTAAAGAACTTCAAAAGCTAAAAGATGACTTGATTATAGAGTCATACAAGTAAAAGAAGATTGTTTTAATTTTTAACTCTGAAAGATATAACATCTTTTCGAAAAGTGATTGGACTACAAGCTTTCTCCTTAAGCCTTTTTCAGAATATCTTGATATATGCATAACAACTGGACCTGCAATACGTAAGAAATAATTTTTCAGTAAACAAAAATGCACCAATCAGATGTAGATATGCACCACATAAACAAAAGGTTGGTTTATCAACTGAACTATTAGAAGTTAAATTATCTTCATAACCATGATATTTCTTAACAATTTGATACAAAATACTTTCAAATGTGGAATGAATCGTTTGGGCTTGAAGTAACCTTAACAACTGCAATGAATTCAGTTCATTGTGAATTACTTAAGGAAAAATTTCAAACCTTGTGATGAATGAAATAGGTTGGTAATCAGATTACCATTTTCCTGCATACGATGATCACTAACAACCACCTACAAGTAAAACATAAATCAAGAAATACAAGTTTATACATATACAATTGGCATTCAAGTCAGGAAAATATTGTTTGATACATGTTTCAAAAAAGAAATACAAACCAAGATAATTTGTGATCACTTTCTCGATTCTGGATAATACTTGGAGTGAATCAATTTTATAACTTCATCTATTTCCTTGAGTTTTGGTCCCATTATTATACTGAAACAGAGAATAAAATCAACAACAAAGTCGTATTTAAAGATAGTGATTTTGGTGTAGGATTAAAATAGGTATTGTCACACCCCCGAACTAGACGGAGGAAACGTCTGAGGGCTCGTGTGACTTTAATTGAATATCATCACAATGAATATACATGAATCATAATATAAACATCACCATGCATCAATATATTACAACTAGAATTGTTCACATCAAATACATTGTTTTAACGTTACACATTCATAACATCAATTGTTTGAGTGTTTTCAACAACATAACATCCTAACATTACTTCCTATTACTCTTCCGCTTACCTATTACCTGAGAATATAAGTGATTTTGGAAAAACGTCAACATATGAAATGTTGGTGAGTTCATAAGCAATGTTGTGATAAAATATATTTATATAGTTTGTAAAACCCATAAAATCTGATATTTTCTGAAAAGACTTTTGTTTATCAAAGTATGAAGATCCATAAGTTGATGCATGAATGATTTCAAAAACATGTATATATGAAGGGTATTTTGTATTACAGTTATAAAAATTTCGAGCGAGTAGTATTGAATTCCCCGGAAAACCCGATGTTTTCCGATGCTGACAGGTATCCGTGATTACTGATTTTTATATTGTCATATCGAATGAATATTGATTACTCCACATTGTATATCGTCCTAATTTCGTCTACTTTGATTTCTCATAAGCCTTAGTGAACGAAGAGAAGAGGAGCACTATGTCCTACTACTATCGTAAGTACCTTAGGCTGTCAGGAATGCGAAAGACACGATGGTCCAACTCGCATTTGATTACTTTGACCTTACTAGCCTTACTAATGGCCACCAGGGCCTAATAGCACATAAAAGCTATTGAAAGTCCTTTTCACACGGAATTGGGTCATAGGAGGCCCAATAACACATAAGCGTTATCCCTTTGGGCCTAAAGATCATTTTGATGGACTTGCAAGATCCATCAAGCATGATTTGAAACTCTCAAGCCCAAAGTTTGTAACTTTACTCATCGTAGTTATCGTGTATCTATTGAAGTGTTTGATTTAACGGTTGTTGTTTTTGTATTGATTCGAGACCGAATCAATTCGTTTATAACGATATTTGGAGTTAAACGTGTATTCGTTTTCCATTTTGTCAGTAGTCGTGGATTTTGTATTTTGATTTAATGAATTAATTTGTTTAAAAGTAGAAGTTTGACCTTTTCACTACCTTTCTTTTTATAAAAATAACAACTTTAGTCCTTTATATAAAAGAATTTCATTTTTAGTCCTTAAAACATTTTCTTGACACTTTTGCATCATAAATTTGTTGAAAAGACAATTTTAACCCAAAATTTATTTTGTTAACAGATTCAACCCTTCCAGAATGGTATTTCTCGGTTAAAACCCCATTTTTTGCAACTTTTACAGTTTTGACCCAAAATCCAAAAACTTTACATTTTTGGTCCTTTTTTATAGTGAAAAGCATTTTGACCCTTGAAATAGTTTTATTACGCTATTTATCCCCTGTTTTGAAGAAAGTTTCATTTCAGCCCCTTTAATTGTCATTTTTCACAATTTTTGGCTTATTGGGCTAAAAAGCCCAAAATTAGCCCATTAAGCTAAAAATTTACATTTGAAGTCCTTTGAAAATTTTATTATTCAGAAAAACCATTATGGAAACTGTTTGGACTCTTTTGGCCCTTAAGAAACCGTGACTTGACCATTTTAACCCTAGTTTTGTATATTTGACATTTTAAGCCCAAAAATGGGTTTTTATGTGGAAATATGTTTATCATAATCTTATAAGTTATTATCCTTGACTTGTTTAGTGTAAAATAACTTAGATTATGTTTGTTTCTCTTCTCATATCATAGATCTCGAGATTCACCCCTTTTTAGTTACATATTTATCACAAAAACACACACGCACACACACACATATATATATATATATATATATATATATATATATATACATGCATAAAATCACACATAACATACATATACACATAGATCTACACATTTTCTTGTATTCTCCCCCATAAAACACATGAAAACCGAAAAGAGAGGGGTATGAAGCTCACCTTGAGCTGTAGTTTTGGTTTTGAAGAGAGAAAGGAAGAAAGTTTCGATCCTAGCAAGTCCTCTTGGTAAATCTCGAATTTAGTGGCTTCTTGGATGCAAGATCACAAGTTTGAATAGATTTAGAAGAGATTTTTGATAAAACAAAGAATCTAGATCATAGATCTAAACATAAACTTACCTTAAATGATGATTTTTGTGGAAGAAACTCCTTATCAAGCTCTAAATCTCGAAATTTTTATGAAGAATGGAGAGAGTTTCTTTGAGAGAGAGTTTGAGTGAAATGTGTGTGTGTGTTGGTGTTGTGTTCGGCTGAGAGAAGGAAAGAGAGGAGAGAAGAGAGAGTGGATGAGGTGATGTGTGCATGGGGACATGAGTTTTGCATGGAGATCCAAGAGATAATAAAGAGGTAGCAATGGAAGTCAACCCTCTTCCATTTTGGTGTAGTTAGGCCGAGAAAAGGAGAGGGGAAAAGAAAGGAATTGGGCCTTGTATGCTTAATCCCATTTTATGGTTATATTAGATGATTTTTGGCCCAATAAAACTCAATGAATGATTTTTATGACCTATTAGGGCTAAATTAAATTGGTTGTGACCCAATAAGTCCCATTAAAGCTAACCTAGTTTATTTTAGGCTTATAAGGCTCAAAATATTAAGTTTCATGTATATGGGTCCACTTTGGGCCCATTTGAGAGTTCGATGTTCAAGTTAATTAAACTGGAAGCTTAATGGTCCATTAGGTCCAATAGGAAAATCCTAGTCCAAAATGGACTTAACCCGGGATTTTATGGGTTTTCCAATTCTTTGTTGACATGAAGTATTTAATGAAGTTTTGTTGTTTCTGAATGAGCATCATACATGCTTTCACATTGTTGGCTCACATTTGTTATCATTGTTTAATGTTTACAAGGCATCAAATTCCTAGTTGTGACAGGTATTAAGATCCATAACTACTAACAATATAGATATAGATCAAGAAGTACATAGTAATTATCAGAAATGGTACCTTCTTAAAGTGTCTTGCTTCACGGATTCAGATCCATATCTTAAAAAGATCCATGATTCAGAAACCCATGATGATCATATAAGTGTGATGGTGGTGAAGGAGGTGGTATGTGGAGGAGAAGGCAGAGCAGGGGAGAAGCATGTATGGACGTAACAGTTCCATCTTCAATGTCTTCTCTTTTAAGGAGTTGTAAACACATACAAACATACACATACACACAACACTATTAGACAAATTTTATGAAGAGAGATAGAGACCCGATTGTGAAACCATGGTATAGAACCGGATCCAAGAAGAAATCCCTGTGAGAAGAAAAAAATTATTGACATAGGGGGTTCAAGAAGAGAAGACAGTGACAGTTTGTGTTGATAAGCGTTACCTCGAAGCTAAATAAAAAATCAACATATTTGTCAGACTTGGTAAATAATATATGAAACCTCAAACCCTAAACCATATGATTTCACCTCTCTTCAAAGAATATTTGTTAATTTATAGAGTAACTTGAACCCATATTTTTTTTCTTTCAAAAATCATCCTTTGTTGTTATTATGAATGAAACCTTAACGTGTATCAATTGATGTAACCAAGAATCAAAATCTTTATAAGATTTGAGAGAGAAAAAAGATGAAAGTGTTTTCAAAATCTGAATTTCAATGTCTGATTCATTCAAAGAAAATGAAGGATGAAGCAAGGTTCGTAGATTTTAACTCAGGGTCAATGAAGCGTACCTGAATCGAGGTTACAGTGAATGTGAAAGGAATGGAAGGGAAGGGCCAGCCATGAGCAACTGCTTCGCCTTGAATTTTGCAGCAACTGAGATTGAGATGGAGAAAAAGTAAGTTCTATGTATTTTACAACCAAATGAATTTAGTGATTTCGAAATTAAACTGTAGACCGATTCAAAGGATCGAATTTTGGGGCGAGATTTGGGGCAAGATATGATTGAAGATTGTGAAGATTAATTATGGATTGATTGAAACACCCGATTGAGTGGAAAGTCCATGAGCGGGAAAACATAACGTAGAGGCTCCTAAAAGTGACATGTGGTATGTTTTGGGTTTAAAAAGATGACAAGTGTCAAGTAAAAGAGTCTTTTATTAGAAGAGAGATTTTAAAATTTTATTAAGTTTAAATATGATATTTAAAAATTACGTTGGACAAATATCATATTTTGATGTTTAAAAAAATATATATACAAGATTCTACCTTAAAATTATTTTTTTTAAAGTTATGAATTCATTATTTTTTGTTTATAATAATCATCACCTTTTGTGTTTTTTATTATTATTCAATTTTTTATTATTACTTATGGTAGTTAAACTTTTTTTATTTAAGGTCTTTTATATGCTTTTGATAATTTTGATAATTGATTTTTGCAATTTAATTTTTTTATTTTGTTTTATATGTTTTTTTAATTTGTTTTTACGACATCAGTTTTATATCATTTATATATGTTTTTCTACCATTCATTTTTTAACTTTATTTTTTATTTCGTTTTAAAATTTCTTTCACAATATGATTTTACAATTTCATGTTTTATTTCTTTTATGATGTTTTTTATTCACGATCTTTCTGACAACTTTATTTCTTATTTCGTTATGTACATGTTTTTTAATGTTTTTTATAACTTTATTTTTTTATATGTTTTCTTACAGCGGAGTAAAAAAATAAAGTTAAAAAAATGGATCATGCAAAACAAAATAAAATAAAGTTGCAACAAATAATTGAGAAAAACATGTAAAACCAGATTGTGAAAATATGTAAAAAAATAGATAAATAAATAAATAATATAATTGTAAACACGAATTATGGAAAAACATGTAGAAATGAAGTTTTTTTTTAAAAATAGTTTTGCAATCTATAAACTGTTAGCGGCCCAACTTTCTATATGTTTGCCTTCCAATGTAAAAAATTTTATTAGATTTGTTTGAAATTACTATAAAAAATTTAAGATTTTTTTTTGGAACGGTTATATTTATTATAAAAAATCTAGCAAAAAGCTAGAAAAAAAAAATCATGACAATAATAAAGTAATGGAAACAGGATTATTAAACCAAGAACCCCAAATAATCTTGGCTTTACTATACCTATTATAAATCCAAAAAAAAATGATCTATAAACGACATCATCAAAAAGCAAAAATCACGAAATTACAGAAGTTCTAGAGACACCAAAAAGAAGTCGTAACCACAGCATCAAAGGCATGCCGTTTACACCTTCTCAACGTAACAGAGTTAGACCACATGATAAGTAATGGAGCAGGAATCTGACTCGGAAGCTGAATTCTCCACCAAATAGTAATGTGTGACCAAATCTCAAAGAGCTCACTACATCTTGCAAAAAGGTGATCAACTATATCAACCGTATAGGAACAAATAGGACATAAAATCGACTCCACCATGATTCCCATATGAGTCTCTCTCTCTCTCTCTCTCTCTCTCTCTCTCTCTCTCTCGTGGGAATACAAAGTAACCGAATCTTCCATAAAAGAACATTGAGCTTTATGGGAACCCCAAATGTTCCATCTAGTCTCAAAACCTCCAGAGACCAGAGAAAAGCATACTCTCACACAAAAAACGAAAAGCAGAAGAAACAAAAAAAGGTGTCAGAGACATCAACAATCCAACCCAATCTATCTGTAATTGACAGCAAGTAAAAATCCTACAAAAGAGAAAGGAACCCATCCCACTGCTCCTACTCAATACCTCTTCAATGACCTCGTCTATGACATCTCCTATTTTTCAGAACCCAAAAAAAAAAATTTACGCTTTAAAATCATAGTATTTTGTTTGCGGAAAAACTTTGTATAATAAAACATTTTGCTGAAACTGTTTCATTTCATTAAAATATATTTGAGTAAATATGTTGTTCCAAAATACAAAAACTCTAAGGATGACATTATAATTAATACATAACATTGTTACAACGTAAAGACCAAATGGTCATGAACAGTATTGCAGGTTATCTCTTAAATCACTTGGCATCCTAAACAAGTTCTAGAAGTTTTATCATTGTTACTTGTGATGCATATAAATTGATTGGGTCGGGTTGGGAAACATAGTGAGACGCATAGGATTTTCAATCTCACAATATTATTATGATAATAATTTATAGTTGTCAAACCTGCAAAACCAACTGTTACCAAACAATATATATATATATATATATATATATATATATATATATATATATATATATATATATATCATAACTTAGATATCTATAAAACATTACTCTCATACATACTCATCCAAATTGATTCTCACAAATCCCAGTCCACGATTAATAGGAAGAATCAACTTACCAGATGGATCGCTTAGAGCAATGGTTTGACTACACAGCTAGGGGCTCCTTGGTTGGTATAAGTCATAAAGACATTTAAGCCGTCATAGTTTTTGATGAATGATGATATCCCATTTCATCTACGTTTGTCGTTTATAAATCCACACTATAAACCTAATTTACAAGACCGTCTAGAATAATCAAGTGTTGTCTTCGGCTGTCAGATCTAGACCTACCAATACTGATTATCCAAAAAGAGGGGGACTACTGCACTCCACTTTAAATCTCACACCTTACCCAACTATGAGACTATTCAGATTTCCAACTTACTTTGATCTTATAAGTCTTAGTTAAAATTAAGCAACACTATAATGCTTATAATGGATTTCCAAACCATTTTCCTGTTTATACCATACTATCGCAATATAGTATATGACTATTCTTTTATCCAACTTAACTGGATCTAAATATTCTTTATATGTCTTGCTTTAGAACTTAGACGAGACTATAATCCTTGTAATCGACTTTTAATATTAACTTTTGTTTAAATGACACTTATCGTAACATAGTATATATTCTTAACACATAGTGTATTTTAACATACAGTAATCTTTTAAGTAATTATACTTATTTTTAAGATTATCAGGTAGTAATATCATATAAACATTTTAACAAATAATTAACCATAACTGGTTCACACAATACATGTTATCAAATACACATTTAACAAATATTTCAAATAATAAACATCTAATTTCACATATAAACTTTCAAAATATATTTAATACCTTTTAATAATTATTGGTATTAAATCATGTTCATGAAAGTAACTATGCACTCACTTGATTTAGGTGGAAGAATCGCGGGAAAGTCAGATGTTTGACTGACACTTCAAATTCCCTTTTAAAATGACCTAAACAAGAATATTACTAAGCCTTAGTACTTGATCGTATATATAATGTATAATCGTTATAAGTTTTTGTTAGATTTATTAATAATCACAAATTAAACACTAACATATAGCGGATAAGAAACAACTAGGTAAGATCGTATAGGAGGTAGGATCCATTTGGTATATAAAGACATATTGTTTGAAAAATCCACTTGAAACACCTCATAGATCTAGCATTGTCATTATTCATGTAAGTAGACCAATCATATAACGACTGCTATTACTGATAAATCTTATTTATAAGTTCGTAATAATTATTATAAACATAAATATAGGTTATCCTTAAAGTGCGGTAATCATAAATCAACTTACATGTTGTTTGAAAAAAAATCGGACATTACATGGGCAGAACTTCAAAAGCAAAAGCTTCATTTATCGGAGCTCTCTGGCGCTCTAGATGTAACACCATATTCCAGGACGTTTCTTAATTCATGATTTTGGACCGTAATTCGATCCTGTAAAGGCTTTGTGCATTGGGGAAATAAAGTTTAGACCTTATTAAATGTTGATAATATTGATCATGAGACCTAAGCCCTTGATTTGTGTGTTGGAACCAAAGGGTAAAATGGGAAATTTTATATGTCATGATCATTTCATGGATTATGACTTTATTTCGACCTGTTTTAAGCCAAAGGTAACTAGATAGGATTGTGGGGTTCGTCAATACCTTTTCGTCCATATAAAGAATACCAAAAATGGAGTTGAAACGAAGAAGTTATGGTTGTTTGAAGTTGAATTGGAAATTAGGAGTTTTGCCCTATGTTATGCATATGAAATATATGTTGGGCGTAGATGTTGAATTCCGGACGCGAGTTTAATGACCTACGTTGAGCGTAGGTTATGTTACGCGGGGTGTAGCCGCTGCTGACCAAAACCTTAACCCTAAGATTTTAAGCCCTATTTAAAGCCAGTAACTTCTTGGAATCCTTCTAATGACCAACCTCCATCACCACATATCATTCCTTTGAAACCCTAGCCACCAATCGTGAGTTTTGGAGCTTTTAGAGAGTTTTGTGTGCTCTTTGAAGGAAGATAGTGTTTGTAGAATCTAGTAGGAAGCTACAAGGTGTGTAGATTTAGGATTTGCAAGCCAACATCTATCTCTGTGTCACACCCCAAAACCATGAACGGCGGAAACGTTCTGGGGCGGAGGACGTCATGTACAGTATCACAACAATGAAAAGTAGTAAACAAGCAACAACAACATCCATTGCATTAATAATATAATTTTAATACAAGTGTATTCTGTCAAATTATAATAGACACTAAAGTATAAATCAAAATGAAAGATGAGTCTTGAACGAGCACCATCTTCTCTGAACCTTGCATCGGTACCTGTCTATGGTTGAACTGAGGATACAAGTTATTTTAAAAGAGAGTATCAGCTTTAAAGCTGGTGAGATCATAAGTATTTTAGTGTTTTAATTTGTATGTAAGTATTTGTATGTATATGAATTGTAAGTATTGAAAATGTATATGAACTGTAAGTATGAAACTGTTTTGAACATCCTAGAAAACCCTATGCTTCCTACTGGTAGTAGCCTTCTACCAAGGCATCTAGTATCTCCGTGTGTGCCTCTTGTAAGAGTGTGTATTTTCCCAAATCTGACTATCATTAACCAAAAATATAGTTTCTACATTACCGTGCATCATGTGAATGTCCATGAAGTGAATGTAATGGGAAAATGAAATAGTACTATGGTGTAGTATTAAATAACTACAACCGTAGTAACTACCTTAAGTCTATTGTAATCTTGTAAGTACTGTAGTATTTATAATAAGTGACTACTTCTGTACTAATATTGCCTTATTTGAGGGATAAGGCATAATGTGATGGCTAGATCCCAGGCTAGACACTCCCCTGTCAAAGGGATTTTGGGACGCATACACGACCCCTGCATATTTGCAAGCCGTGAACATCCACATTAATATGATCATGTATACCCAATATAACTATCACAATGCTTTGTGATTCATTGGTATAGTTAGATCCTGAAATCGTTCCATGCTATAGCACCTAGTGATGTCTGTCCTATTATCGTATGTGTAAACGCACTCATATAAACGTATCTATGTAAACGTACTCATGTAAGCGTAATCCTGTAAACATATCTATGTAATAGTATAGTAATGTAATGTAATGTTCTGCGTGTGCTAGCTGTAACGTGTGTTCTCTCTATCTAGCATGTATAATAATGTACTGTGTGTACTAGCTGTAATGTGTGTTCTCTCTCTATCTAGCATGTATAGTAATGTACTGTGAGTACTACTCGAACTGACTCATGAATGAACTGACTCATGGTATGTTTCATTGTTCTAGTTATAGTATTAGTATCCTCCTGTGCTACCCCTATGGTAACTTATTAGTGAAGTAATTGGTACGTATGAACATGGAAGTATACCCTTGCTACCCAAGGGTATTGAATGGACTGGAAGAACCTTTATGACTATATATGTACACATGATATATAAATAATATTTAAACGACCTTCGGACTGATACCCGATACCCCACTAGACCACATCTCAACGGCGAAAAGGAAATAAGGCGGATAGCTTTCCTAAGTCCTTTAAACATTTCTTATATAACTATACATATATATAGGCATGCAATTGACAATATAAAAGCATACAATAAGATTTTTAACACCTTTGAACATGATTATTATCTAAGAAAAGGTCGACATGATGTCAGCCTATAAAACGGGTTTGGAGTACTTGTTTGATAAAACAGTCTAAGTATAAAGAAACATTTGTTTGAAACATAATCGTAAATGAGTTTGAAACGAAACCTACAATGTACAATGAATAGTTTAATAAGGAGTTTTAAACATATAAAACGTTTATGAAAATCATGTGAAGAAAGCTGTTTGGTAAAACAACTAATGAGTAGTAAATCATTTGAATGTTGCTTATTAATCACATGTGATTGATATAATAACTAGCATGATTCTACTTGTATCCCCCCATAAAACATTTAAAAACATTTAAAACATTGATTAAGGGGTATGAACTCACCTGTTGTGAGTGGTACGGATGAACTGAAGATGTAGGATTGCTAGGTGTCAAATGAAGTCTTAAACACACTCTAAGATCCAAGTTAACATATATGTATCAAATTAGTCTTTGAACAACTAATAAACAAGTCAAGACACCCTAGGACATGTTAAACACCTTTAACAAGTGTTTTAAGCCTCTAGGATTGCATCTAAGTGTTGTAAGGACAAGCTAGTGTGTGTAGGGTTCAAGGAAAACTCCTTAATGGAGTTCACAGCCCTAATGTCATCAAAAAAGGAGTTTACGGTTGTAAACTCATGGGTTTTTGGCCGTAAGCTCCTACTTACTTGACCACTTGATGTTTTGAGGCTTTATAAGACCCTAAGAAGCATTTCTACTTAATGGCATGGTCTTTGGAAGAGTTTAGGGCATCCTATAACTCCTTTGAGGAGTTGACGACCCTGGGACCAAACCCCTTGGAGATTACGGCCGCAATCTACCATGGAAGGGTGTTTTTGGTGATTTCAAGTCCCTAATTTAACTAAGAACTAATCTAGGCTAGTGTCTAAGGCTTTAGGAGAGTTTAAAGCACCTTTTGGCCCTATTGTTTGGAGTTCACGGTCCAAGAACTTCTTGGGCCATGAACACCTTACTCTTGGTGTTCTAGGGGTGTTTTCTAGTCCTAAACACATTAGGGTACAAGTCTAAACTAGTTTCATTGCAAGAGGAAGGGACTAGGGCACTCTTTGCCCTTTGAAGAAGGGTTTACTGTCCAAGATGTTCTTGGGTCGTAAACTCTTTAATCTTGATGGTTTCCTATGATTTCTAGTGTATTAAGCACATAATAAGCTCTATAATACAACTAGATAGAAGTACTCACATTTTGGGACGAAAGTCCGAAGATCCTTGAGAGAGAATTCGGCTTTTCTCTAGTTGGAAATGTAACTAATGAATAATTATGGCTCAGAATCATATATATACTCCTGGGGTTTTTGGCAGAAAATATTTTTATTCAGGCATTGAATTCTAATATCAACGAGTTTTGGAATAACAGAGTTGCACAATACCCTAGTGCATCCTTTCTTCTGATATCTCTTCAAGTGTAAATCCTGAAATACTCAAACTTATACCAAAAGTCTGGAAATTTACTGCAACTGTTCTAACTTCTATTGCCTTGATATGTTATACATAATGGAAATTTCGGGTTGTCACACTCTGGAAGGTATAAAGCTTTCATCTTGATTATTCTATGTGTTAGATCTAGTATGGTTATGAGTTTTATGCTTTTGTCCTCATAATCTTGGTCCTTGTGAGTAGGGCTGGCAATTCTCGACACGACACGACCCGCGACACGACACGAAATAAATGGGTTTGGGTTGAGTTTTTCAACCCGCCAACTCGCTAACCCGTCAACCCGCCAACCTGTTTATTAAACGGGTCATATATGGGTTTCTCAAAAAATAAACGGGTTGACCCGCCAACCCGTTTATATTCTTAATAAAAAATTATTTTATTTTTAAATGTATTTATGTATCAAGTATGAATATTTAATAAGTATTATATAATATATATCATTGATTCATAGACCATTTGACTGTTTTGACATTTTGACTCGTGGTGAATGGTCTAAGGTCGTAAGTCGTAACCTATAAGGCTAAGTCTGTAACATGTTTCTATGAATGTTTATAATTTTCATTTGGATGTTTAAGACTTAAATGTCTAAAATTCGGACCCACAAACCCAAATCTGACCCACAAAACAGCCAACCTGTGAACCCGTATAAATAAATGGGTTGGCGGGTCATATATGGGTTTATGTTCCAAACCCGCCAACACGTGACCCGCCAACCCATGACCTGTATATTTAAATGGGTCGTGTTTGGGTTGGCATATTTTGACCCGCCAACCCGCCAACCCGCGACACGCCAACTCGAACACGACACGATTGCCAGGCCTACTTGTGAGTATGGGTTACTCATGTGACATCCCGAAATTTAGGTCAATGATTGTGAACGGTCAAGTTCACAATAAATTTATTTGTAATTTGATTCATTGCGTTTTAGTGCATCTTCTGAAAAATAAATGAGTTCATTTCAACTATTATAAGATATCAGATGGTATCTTACCTCCAAATGTGTAAACTGACAAACGAATCAAACAACTCAAACCGCAACCTTAGGAATGCATCTAAAAAAACTAAAATTTCGTATTAAGCAGTTGTGAGCAAAGAAAACATTCTAGTCTCGTAGTACATATTTCCATATTTCCAAAAATATAAATAACGTCCAAAACGGAGTTCGTATGCAAAATATATGACAGTTTTTAGAATCCAAACCAATATAATATTGATTTTCTTAAAACTATTAAAACCGTTTCTATCCGTTGAGGCACTTGCAGACCTCAGATGGAAATTCCCAAAGCGTTTTTGGACTCGGACTATAGTCTATATTTAATTTGAACTCGGAATATTTTTTAGTAAAAATATTTGCAAAAGTCGAAAAATCGGACGTTTGGGTCATTTAGACTCAAATCTTTAAACACGATTTCCCGGAGTTCTATAACTTGAAAAATTAATCTGTTCGGGTTTTTAGAATTCTTGATCTCTACTCTATCATTCGACACTTTCGAAAAAAAATATATTAGACTTCGGGATTTTGGCACACAAAACTATAAGGACTTTGTAACACCCCATTTATTTATTAGATAAATAAATAAATTAATGAGCGAATAGTAGCCCTAAAATAAATAATTGAAAGTTTTGGGGGTTAAAAATATAATTTCAGATTAGTTATAAAGAATTTTTGAAGTTAGGGGCTCCGTGGTAATTATTGGAACTTTGTAAATTATGGCCTAATATTGAAAGGAACTCGGATGGGAGGGACCTATCATGTCATTATGGAAAACTTATAAGTGGGATCGGGTATAAAGGTTTATGAAACCCTAACCCTATAGAACCATACAGCCGCCACTTCTCTCCACCCTTATACGTCCCATCTTTGGCGCCACCTCCCCACCCTTGCCTCTCTGCCACCGCTCCCTTCCAGCTGCCGGAGCCAACTCTTCTACGTCAGAAGTAAGCAAGGCCACCGGTGGTTGTTGCCCTGGATCGTTGCTGCCGTCCGCCAGGGAGTTACAACCGCCATTCGCATCTCTTCAACCCCTAACGCTATTGTCACCTCCATCGAACCACCGTGACCATGTCGCTTGTAACGGCCGAAAAATACAACAAATTTTAACTTTTTCAAAAACATCTCGATTCCATTAAATCTTTACAAAAAGGTTTTCAATACAAAACATTTAACGTGTTCCCAGAATCACAATGCTACAAAATCATGAGGAGCGGTACGATCACGCCTTCACCTTGCCACAGTCTCCTGAAGAACCTGAAAAACATGAAACCACAACTGTAAGCGTGAAAGCTTAGTGAGATATCCCCAAAATACCAACCATAAATACCATACATGCATAACATGCCATAACATATCCGATCATAGAACAGCCATGCACTTCGGGTCTACCGTGTGACTGGTCCGCCGCACCGGCCTACAGTCCACCTGGTCCACCCTCCGAGTCTATCCACATACATCGAGTCTGCAGTGTGATTGGTCCGCCCGCTCCCGGGCCTTCAATACACCTGGTCCACCCTCTGAGTCTACAGTATGACTGGTCCACCCGCACTGGGCCTTCAGTCTATCTGGTCCACTCTCCGAGCCTTCGGCACGTATGGTCCGCCCTTTTGGGGCCTACAGCCTATCCGGACCGCTCGCTGGGCCTTCGGGACAACCGGTCTGCCCTGGGTATCTTGGCCTACAGCACGCAGCAGGACCTGCCTCAACCCAACTCCAGTCCAAACAACCATGTGCACATATACATACAATCATATAGCAACTCACAGTCAACAAGCAGATCAAACAGACCACATAGCATATCATCATCCTAACCAGGATACCGACCTAACAGGTCGCTAGCATAGCATCTCCCTATCTCTCAGGATACCGATCTCAATCAGGTCTCTAGCATATACCATCCTAACTCACAGGATGCAAACATAACATAGCAACAACATAACAACAACTATCCGGATCTCAATCCGATAAGGGCCGGCCTTGGTGCCTTAGACCCTGTTGATATAGTGAGGATAACTCACCTCGAAACTGCCGACTGAACAGATAACCCAAGCTGCTCTGATCACTGATACGATCTCCACTACTGGACAACCACCAATGCACTGAACTCAAAACAATAATCAACAATTACCAAAATGCCCCCTGGAAACCACTGGTCAACCCTTGGTCAAAGACAAGGTCAAAGTCAACCCCTGACTGACTCTACTCGCCGAGTCAACCCGATGACTCGCCGAGTCCCCATACTCAGAACTTCCCTCCATCCGCGACCTAACTCGCCGAGTCACCCCGAGACTCGTCGAGTTCCAAAACTCTGAGTCCACTCGCACACAACTCACAGAGTCATCCCTTGACTCACCGATTCTCGACTCGACCAGAAAATATTGGGACTCTTCGACAAGACTCGCCGAGCCCAAGAGCAGACTCGCCGAGTTCCAGGCCATCTTCATCCGACTCGTCGAGTTGTTCTTCCAACTTGTCGAGTTCCAGCTCATCTTCAATCAACTCGTCGAGTCCACCCATGTGACTCGCCGAGTACCACCGGTCTGAATCCATACAGAAGCACTCCAGGCCATGCAATTGATCCAAAACATAGATCTAGCCTCCTACAACCCATCCATCACGTAAAGTGGCAAACTTTACGTGAATCCAAAGAGATCTAGGCCTTTTGCACATTGGGCTAGGGTTTGGGACATGATGGCTCCACTAAACACTCCAATACAGGGACTTTCATGCTCTCTGATCCTTCTCCATTCCAGATCTGAGGTAGCAACCTCATATCTAACCTCTAGACTCCAATTACATCCAAGGACAAGCTCCCCACAAACCCCAAAAATGAAGAAACAACATAACAACAGCCCAAGAACGAGATATTACCTCCAAGGAACGCCCCAACTGCAATGAAACGTGAATATAAGCAAAGCCCCTTGCTCCAAGCCTTCAAACTCCCAAAATTCCTTCAACAAACACCTCCTTCAAGCTCCCAAATGAGATATGATCACTCACACACGAAGGCTAAGGGTTTCTGGACTTAAGGATGAATAAAGAGGCTGAGAGAGGGCTGTTATGTTCTTTATATAGGGCTCAACCCTGAGAATTAGGGTTTTCTCCACTCAGCGCCTACTCGCCGAGTCCATCTTACTAACTCGCCGAGTCGGCTACTTAACACGCGTCCCAGTCGCGACTCTACTCGCCAAGTCCACCCATGGACTCGCCGAGTCACTCTTTCCCAATTTACTCTTTTAACCCTTCTACTCTACTCTTGATATTTCGGGATGTTACAATTCTCCCCCACTTAAATTAGGCTTCGTCCTCGAAGCCTACTGCAATTCTATCCCAACGATACTCCCACAACGCGCCACCTGGCCTTAACCGGGCCAAGTCCCTCAAGGCATACCCATCGAAACTCAAACACACCCTCTCTTTCCTTACGGTGTCCTGACCACTGTTTCGAGCCGGGCACCGGCTGTACCCTCTGATAATCACCCTCAACAACCGCGAATTACCCATGACGCATCACTGCCCCAAATCTCAACAATCACTCGACCCATAAGGGCTTAGAAAGCCATGAACCATCGGATCCCCGATCCGAATCCCACTCTATTTATTCCGCGACGACGGAAAGACCCATTCTCAATCTCAGAGCAACTCCCACGAGTTCTCCTCTTGCAATCACACACACACATGCTGAACTTTCTCTAGCACCCTCAGGTTGGGAAAACCTGATACACTGATGATATCCTCCAACATCCCCCAGGATGAATCACTAATACATATCCAATACCCTGATCAGAATCACACTGAGAGCCCAAGGCTCTCTCCCTGCATCCCTTCCGAGTCTCTTGGCTCTACATCTGCGGAATTCCTCCGCAACCTCAGCAGACATCCCAAACCAGATGAGCTCCTATTCCACTGCCGCAAACACGCTGCTCAAACACCATACTCGAATTACTCTAATCATAACTCTGCTCTGCCGCTTTCACTTCCGTGAACTTGCACTCCCTCTCGGAGTCACACACCTCTCTTACTTCCTTTTCCAAGGAATCCACTTGGCCGCATGCCACCCAACAAGTGCCGCGGTGCTCGCTCAACGCTACACCACCCTTTTTAGCGTATCCGCTATCCATCCAACACACATACTCTGACTCTCATCGCAAGGACTCTCAAGCCCATGCATTATCTCCACTAATCAAGATCACTACCCGGGGCCAGACCTTCTAATGCAATCACACTGCAACATGCACAATCCATATCCTCAAACTGATCCTACAATACCTGCAGAGTCTTCAGCATGACTGGACCGCCTCACGAGGCCTTCAGCCCATCTGGACCACTCTCTCAGAACCTTCAGCCAATCTGGACCGCTCTCAGTGTCTTCAGTTTGACTAGACCGTTCTCCGAGCCTTCGGCCTGACAGGTACGTCTACCGGCCTTCAGTCTATCCGGATCGCTCAACTAGCATTCAACATTTCAGGCTATCCCCCCGGAAATCCTCCCATGCATACCGTTCTAGCCCTCTAGGGGTTCCAAACTCTAACTCCATCATTCATACTCGATCCCGGCCTGCTCCCAGGCCCTC
Source organism: Lactuca sativa (assembly GCF_002870075.4). Classification (NCBI taxonomy): domain Eukaryota; kingdom Viridiplantae; phylum Streptophyta; class Magnoliopsida; order Asterales; family Asteraceae; genus Lactuca; species Lactuca sativa. Next base: position 299,973,970 of record NC_056627.2, on the reverse strand, counting down.
CACAATCAAATACTCTAGGTCTGTATCCCGCCCCGCATGCTCGACACTTACTCCTATCAGCCTATACTCTGGGCTGACAGAACACTTGCTGAATCCCAACAGCTAAACACTCTCGAATGCTCGACAATCTCCCGGAGAATTCGCCAATTCTCCCCCACTTGGGCACTAACCATCAACCACCGGTCATCACCGACCTCCCAGAGCTACTCTTGCACAGAGAAAACACTTACACGCGGACTGCTTCCGACAAGCATAAACAACCTCAACGAAATCTCACACCAACCCCGATCAACCTGCTCAAAAGAAACTCAATCTGCATCTAACCACTCCTCAGAAAGCAGATGCTACCCGGCCTGCAACCCAATGTCGGGTTTCCACTAATAACCCCCATGAATGATAACCAACAGAATTCCCAAAACAACAACCTATAACTAAAACCACAAACCGCAAAATGACGAATACCACATCGAAAATTAAACAAAATACCAGCTCAAAACAATACACCACAATAATCACAAGATAACAAGACATGAAGAAAGAAACATACCCGCAGCTGCATCCGGCACTGCCCTGACCTCCTCTGCTACAAGCTGAAAAGCACGACCCTGAGCCCTTGGGGGCTCTGCTCCACCCTGACTTCCACCTGTGATCCTCAAAGTGGCCGGTGCTGGAGCCTGCACCGGTCCTGCAACAAGCTGTGGACAGTTGACCCTCAAATGCCCAACCTGATGAAAATGATAGCAAATCCTCAAATCCCGAACTGGCGCTGACTGCCGACAATCCCTCGCATAGTGCCCCTCCTTTCCGCACTTGCGGCATGCACCACCGGACCTACAAATTCCGGTGTGACCCCTCCCACACTTCCCACAAGTGTGGCTGCTCAGATCCCGCACTCTAACATCAACGGTTTTGGACCGTTTCGGCGCCGGCTGCGACTGCACCGGAGCCTGCCTCAGCTCACGCAACTGCAACTCAATCTCTAACTCACGCCGCCTAGCGGCCTCCTGCAACTTCAACAATGTCCCACACCTTTGCGCAGACACAAACTGCCTGATGTCCCTCTTGAGCATGCTCAGATATCGAGACATATGTGCCTGCTCCGAAGTGAACTCTGGGCAAAACATCGCCCTCTCAGTGAACATCCTGGTGATCTCAGTCACCGACTCCGAATCCTGCTTCAGCTCAAGGAATTCCTGAGCCAATCTCTCCCTCTCAACCTGCGGAACATAACGAGTGATGAACATCTCTCGGAACTGATCCCATGATACTGCAGCCCTCTGCGCATCTAAGTATGACCCCGTGGTCAATCTCCACCAATCCTTCGCCCCGAGCCTCAACAGGTTCAGAGCACACCTCACCCTCTGATCAGCAGGGCATGAACATGTGAAGAAACACCCCTCCACGTCTGATAACCACCTCATAGCAACAATCGGGTCCTGAACTCCATCGAACGTGGGAGGCTTCGTATTATCGAAGTCCCGATACTGAAAACCCCGACTAGCTCCTCCCCCTGCCGCTGCTACAGCCGCTGTAGCTGCCGCGGCAGCCGTCTCAGTGAGAGCTGCATAGCGCTCATCAAAATACTCAACCATGGCGGTCTTAACCGACCCTAACAACTCTGGCAACTCAGCCCGGAACAACTCAGCAATCTCATCACGCAGGATCTCACGAATCCTCGCATCCAACTCGCTCGTGCTCATCTGACCGATAACCTCGGGCGGCACCGATCCGCCCGGAACTCTCTCTCCAGCTCCCGATCCTGACACGGATCCACTCTCATCATGCCTTGGAATCTCCATACTGAAAAGAAACACCACACAAAATCTCAGACTCTTCCCACCATCCTGGGATCCAACTCTCTCCACCCAACCCTAGAGATCATGGTTTCCCTGATACGCGTATGGGTCCTGTGCTTTCAGTAGTACGGGCCTATACTACCTTCCACACCTACCCATATTTGTATGAAGTACTACCACAACACCTTAGAGAAACATGCATAACAACTCTCAACCCTCACTACTAGAGGAACATTGAAAATATCCCATAAGGAACCCTAGGCTACAGGCATCACAAATCAGGCAACATATCCTGAAATCCTGAAGATCCCTAGCCTATCACTAGCATGCTGTTCTATCAATGCTCAAAAACAAATAACATGCATGGTATTTTGGGGTTACTTACTGGCTCCGGCTGATCGTACCTCCGCGTCCTCCTTTACTCATGTTGAAAACCATTTTAAATACTCTTTTGAAAACTCTCCTCGATTTGAGACTGGAGTCACATGAATGTTCCTCCAATTCACTCAAACCAAGGCTCTGATACCAACTTGTAACGACCGAAAAATACAACAAATTTTAACTTTTTCAAAAACATCTCTATTCCATTAAATCTTTACAAAAAGGTTTTCAATACAAAACATTTAACGTGTTCCCAGAATCACAATGCTACAAAATCATGAGGAGCGGTACAATCACGCCTTCGCCTTGCCACAGTCTCCTGAAGAACCTGAAAAACATGAAACCACAATTGTAAGCCCGAAAGCTTAGTGAGATATCCCCAAAATACCAACCATAAATACCATACACGCATAACATGCCATAACATATCCGATCATAGAACAGCCATGCACTTCGGGTCTACTGTGTGACTGGTCCGCCGCACCGGCCTACAGTCCACCTGGTCCACCCTCCGAGTCTATCCACATACATCGAGTCTGCAGTGTGATTGGTCCGCCTGCTCCCGGGCCTACAATACACCTGGTCCACCCTCTGAGTCTACAGTATGACTGGTCCGCCCGCACCGGGCCTTCAGTCTATCTGGTCCACTCTCCGAGCCTTCGACACGTCTGGTCCGCCCTTTTGGGGCCTACAGCCTATCCGGACCGCTCGCTGGGCCTTCGGGACAACCGGTCCGCCCTGGGTATCTTGGCCTACAGCACGCAGCAGGACCCGCCTCAACCCAACTCCAGTCCAAACAACCATGTGCACATATACATACAATCATATAGCAACTCACAGTCAACAAGCAGATCAAACAGACCACATAACATATCATCATCCTAACCAAGATACCGACCTAACAGGTTGCTAGCATAGCATCTCCCTATCTCTCAGGATACCGATCTCAATCAGGTCTCTAGCATATACCATCCTAACTCACAGGATGCAAACATAACATAGCAACAACATAACAACAACTATCCGGATCTCAATCCGATAAGGGCCGGCCTTGGTGCCTTAGACCCTGTTGATATAGTGAGGATAACTCACCTCGAAACTGCCGACTGAACAGATAACCCAAGCTGCTCCGATCACTGATACGATCTCCACCACAGGATAACCACCAATGCACTGAACTCAAAACAATAATCAACAATTACCAAAATGCCCCTGGAAACCACTGGTCAACCCTTGGTCAAAGACAAGGTCAAAGTCAACCCCTGACTGACTCTACTCGCCAAGTCAACCCGATGACTCGCCGAGTCCCCATACTCAGAACTTCCCTCCATCCGCGACCTAACTCGCCGAGTCACCCCGAGACTCGTCGAGTTCCAAAACTCTGAGTCCACTCGCACACAACTCACCGAGTCATCCCTTGACTCACCGATTCTCGAATCGACCAGAAAATATTGGGACTCTTCGACAAGACTCGTCGAGCCCAAGAGCAAACTCACCGAGTTCCAGGCCATCTTCATCCGACTCGCCGAGTTGTTCTTCCAACTTGTCGAGTTCCAGCTCATCTTCAATCAACTCGTCGAGTCCACCCATGTGACTCGCTGAGTACCACCGGTCTGAATCCATACAGAAGCACTCCAGGCCATGCAATTGATCCAAAACATAGATCTAGCCTCCTACAACCCATCCATCACGTAAAGTGGCAAACTTTACGTGAATCCAAAGAGATCTAGGCCTTTTGCACATTGGGCTAGGGTTTGGGACATGATGGCTCCACTAAACACTCCAATACAGGGACTTTCATGCTCTCTAATCCTTCTCCATTCCAGATCTGAGGTAGCAACCTCAGATCTAACCTCTAGACTCCAATTACATCCAAGGACAAGCTCCCCACAAACCCCAAAATGAAGAAACAACATAACAACAACCCAAGAACGAGATATTACCTCCAAGGAACGCCCCAACTGCAATGAAACGCGAATACAAGCAAAGCCCCTTGCTCCAAGCCTTCAAACTCCCAAAATTCCTTCAACAAACACCTCCTTCAAGCTCCCAAATGAGATATGATCACTCACACACGAAGGCTAAGGGTTTCTGGACTTGAGGATGAATAAAGAGGCTGAGAGAGGGCTGTTATGTTCTTTATATAAGGCTCAACCCCGAGAATTAGGGTTTTCTCCACTCAGCGCCTACTCGCCGAGTCCATCTTACTGACTCGCCGAGTCGGCTACTTAACACGCGTCCCAGTCGCGACTCTACTCGCCGAGTCCACCCATGGACTCGCCGAGTCACTCTTTCCTAATTTACTCTTTTAACCCTTCTACTCTACTCTTGATATTTCGGGATGTTATATCGCTGTCGCTGCTATCTTTTCGACGAGAAGAAGTCGGAAATCGGAGCACCACGCCCCACTGTTACATTGCCACCATGTTCTTCTTCTTCTTCTTCTTCTACATTCTTCTTTGTTTCTCTGGTGCTACGACCACCGTCTATCGTCTCCAAAACTGCTGCTGCAGCTGTTTCTTCGGGTTTTGTTGCGTCGCCAGTTGCTGCCACCCTTCGTTGCTACCAGCCACCGTGGAAGGTGGCTATGTGCATGTTTTACTACGTGTTGGGTGGGTGTGGTTGTATTTCCGTTAGCAACAGGTGTATTTAGGTGTTGTGTTTAGTTGGAGTTCACGAAAAAGCCACCGCCACCACCAGCCACCATAGGGTGGCTGTGTGTGTGTGTGTTTATTTTGTTTAGTGTGTGTTTATTTTGATATTTAGCATTGTAAAGTGTAAATTACAACTTGGAATAATAAAAGGAATTGAAAACCACCACCTTAGGGTGGTGGCTACCGCCTCCTGTCGCCACCGGCCGCCGTGTCGGGTGGCGATGTGCTTAGTTGGGTTGGGATTGCTTTTTGGATGTTTGGACAAATGACTAAAACCCTAATGGGCCTATTAAACCCTAATGGGCCCAATGAAGCCCTAATGGACCCAAAAGCCCAAATATGTGACTAATGGGTGTAATAAACCCTAATTGACCTAAGGAAAACCCTAATGGGCTTAAGGACTTGGTTTTGGGCCTATTGGGCTAAGATGGGATTGGTAACCCTAATTAGGTTTTAGAAAACCCTAATATTGGATTTTTGGATTTGGGACTTATCGGGACCGCATCAAAATTATTTAACGAATTTAAATATTAATTAATAATCATTGCAAATTAACCTAAGGCCATGTGAGACTTAATGGATTAAGTCCTTAATGGGTTAAGTAGGAAACTTAACCTTAATCATCATTTTATGTGAAACCCTAATTTCACTTGGGCCTTGAGTTGGGCTTTTCCATTGGGCTTTGATGATTGGGATAATAATGGGCCATCCAAGAACAAGTAAATGGGCTAAAATAATTTAATGGGCCTAGGGTAAGGCACATGTAAGGGGTTTGGGCCCAATTTGGAAAATTGAGCCATTGATGGGCCATAGTTTGGACCTTAATGACTATATGGTGTTGGGCCTAGAACAAGACCATGAATAGGCTTGGGCCTAATTTGGAAAATTGGGCCATATGTTGGGCTTTGATTCCTAGTTGACTTTGGGCCTATGGATTGGGCCTTGGGCTTGAATAAGCCAAGCTTGGGGTAATGTAGTAATTATCCAAAGTATGTACTTATGGTTATGTAGCGGAACACAATTATTAATTGGGTGATGTTTTGATATTGACAAATCGGGATTCTGTCATCCAGCAGTTGGGGTTGTGTCTTCGGGACTTCAGCAGTGTGAGGTGAGTTACCTTCTAGTAGTGGTGGGTCTACGGCCACAATGTCGGCCTAACAGTAGGAGTTGTATGTTAGATGATTGTCTTTGTGATACTCATCTAGATTTGCTACTACCTAATATGTTTATGTGCTAGCATGATATGTTATATGTGATAGTGGTAGTAGAAGGGTAATAGTCACCAAGTTCGGTCGTTAGGACCGAAGGGTAGGTCGGGCACCCTAGAATTTCCTGACAGTATGTTTATGCTATGATATTATGTGGTAGTAGTAAGAGGTGAAATAGTCCTCGTATGTCGGTCGTAAGGACCGACGGGTAAGTCAAGCACCCCAGAATGGCTTGACCTGGGTAAGTCAGGTGCCCTAGAATTGCCTGGCAGTATATGTGTGTTATATTATTGCATGGTAGTGGTAGGGGTGAAATACTCCCCGGTAGTCGGGTGAAATAGACTGACGGTAAGGTCATGACCCTAGAATGCCTTGACACGGGTGTGTCAGCACCCCAGAATGGCTTGACATGGGTAGGTCAGCACCCTATAATGGTCGGACGGGGTAGGTCGGGCACCCCAGAATTGCCCGACAGTATGTATGCTATGTGATTGTATGGTATGTTGTATGATGGGGGAACTCACTAAGCTTCGTGCTTACGGTTTATAGTTTTGGTTTCAGGTGCTTTATTTTTCAAAGGAAAGGAGTTGGCTCGATCGCAACGCATCACACTATGGTTTTCCGCACATGAGATCTTTGGGATTACACTATGATATTATTTTATGATAACATGTTTTGATTACTGACACTTTGGTTTTGACATGAGATGTTATTATGGATATTTTCTTATATTGTTGGTTTTATAATAACTTAATTAAAATGAAATTTTTGGCCTGTATTTTTTGGGATGTTACAGACTTTTGGGACTTTTTGCTATGTGGGACATCACCATGGCTCACCAACCATGCATGGCAAAACCAAAATCAACCAAATGACCCTCCTTCCCCTCTTTCCCACGTAGGATACTCATTCCCTTTCCCTTCCCTTACTTCTTTGGAGTATACACTTCATCTAAAGTATAAATGATGGCCCTTTGAAGTGTTTGACTCAATTTGAGAGTATAGCCTTGCATGGTCATGTGAGAGGCTTTCCTCACTATAAATAGAAGCCTCAAACCTCTCATTTTCATCACCATTTACTAGCCATCACTCCTCACTCACTCTCCCCTCTCCATTTCCTTCTTTTCTTGGCTAGAAAAGCCCCACCGTAGCCACCTCCTTTTGCCCCTATTTTCGACGAACAACCACCACCACCTTGTGCCACCTTTGTGTTGTTATCGTTTTTTGGTGTTTCCTAGTTCAATAATTGAGTCTTCATTTTATAAAATCTGGACTCGATGCAATATTAAATGGCATCCCATTCTCATAAAATCATCGCCCAATATCCAAGCAAACTCTATTGCGGTGTTCTTTAGCCGTCGCTGGTGTCATCTTCTCAACCGCTACTGTCCCTTGGTCACCATCAAGTGGAATCTCCATATAATGGTCTATCAGTCCTCTAACCCCCTTGGTGCTAACACTAGGACTGGAATTTGCACCTATAAAATTGTTAGTGATATTGTTTCATTTCTTCCTTTACTATGTCGGGCACGTTTAAACAAGGTGCAACATCTTTTCGTGATCCAGCAAGATGTTCCTTCATTCGTTTTACCTCCCCTTTGATGACCTTGCTACAATAGTTGCACTTGAGGTATTTGTAACCTTTTTTGGCACCCTCTCCAGGTACTTCTACCTCTTCACTATGTTCCCAAGTTGGATCATTCCGTGCTCCTTTAGAAGCCATTTTAAGTCCAAAACTTAATAAATATTCTATAATAAAGTGAGTGTACAAAAGCATTACAGGGAGAAACTACCAAACTGATAACATTGTGTTGTCTAGTTCGATTTGTGTAATTACCAAAAGGAGAGTGTAATTACCAAAAGAACAGAAGATACAAACTCATTAAAACACAGTAAAGTGGATAGAATTTCCAATTTTTTTCTAACCTTTGATTTGAAACAGTCAATATCAAGCCACCTTCGAAGTCCAACTTCAATTTCAACTCAGTACCTTCGGATTTTGATGCAGAAGTGGGGAACAACTTCGATTTTAACTCACAAGTTGATGACCATGTTCGATTTTGCTAACAACAGTTAACAGGGGGAGTAAGAAGAAACGAGAAGAGAAAAGAAAGAAGAAATGAGAGAATAAGGAATGACAGCTAGAGAAAAATTAGGTCAAATAAAGATATCACGTGATTTCTAAGGTCAAAAAGTCAAAAAAAAACCTCAGAATGCCTCGTACCCTTTGCCTCGGAACGCCCAGCCTCAGACCGCCTTTTATCGCCTCACAAGACTGAGGCGTGCGCCACATTCTCCCCCTAAGAAGCGAAGCCTCATAATCGTTTTTTGCCCGCCTCGCCTTGAGGCGCACCTCGAGGCATACTCCTTGAATGCCTTTTAAAACCTTGGTTCTAAGTATATCACATAGATACCTGAAGTGCCTACCTCAGCCTTCTTATTCTTCAACTCTACAAGGTATGTAGGACAATTCCTTTTCCAATGGTCAATGACACCACATTCAAAGCATGTGTCCTCTTTGGTCACCTTCTCCTTCTTTTTATTAGATTTTGGTGTTTGGGAAAACTTTTTTTCCCTTACCCTTAACAAACTTAGCCTTGGAGTTCTTAGCTTGGGTTTCTTGGTTCCTCACTCCCTGATTGATAGAACATGAGTAGTTTTGATGGGAATGTTCTTCTTAGCAGTTTTCAACATCGCATGCAACTCTAATACAGGTTTTTCCCAACCATTCGTGTTGTAGTTCAAGATGAAGGTATAATATGATTTCAAAAATGAGTTGAGGGCTAAGTAGGGATGAAAGTGAGTCCAAACCCAACCCGGATGGACCCAAACCCAAAAAACCCGAAATCGGTTAATGGAATTTTGTACGCCCGGAAACTAGAACGATATATAGGAACCAGTTTTGGTTTGGTTCCAGGTAAAGTGAGTCTAAAACCTAAAAACCTGGGACCATCAAAGTGGGTAGGGTGGAACTGGGTAAGTCGTTGAAAATTTTTTGGTAATAACTTTCTACTTAGTGGGTTGAACTTTGAAAATTTTCATATTGATATCCGGACTTCGGGGGACTATAAGTCGTTGAATATGAACCCAAAATTGACAAATTATAGTATAAATCCATGTAAAAAAAACTCTAAACTACACTCTGGAAAAACCTATTATGTCAATCTGACTTTAAAAGAATTAGATACACATGTTTTAACGTTTTCACATAATACAAAGTACAAAAACAAATAGGTGAAAAGTTGAAATTTTTTAGCTTTGATATCCCGACTTCGAGGGACTGTAATTCACTAAATATTAAACCAAAAATGACAAAATTAGAGTCTAAACTCATGTACAAACACAAAAACACAAGTTGGGAAAAGCTGCATGTCAATCCGACTTCAAACAAATTAGATATGCATGTTTTAAAATGTTCACAGAATACAAAAAAACTTAAAAACTAAAAACTTTCAGCTTTGATATCTCGAGTTTGGGAGACTGTAAGTCATTGAATATAAACTCAGAAATGACAAAATTATAGTCTAAAATCATACACAAACTCTAAAATACACTCTAGAAAAAAGCATATGTCAATTTGACTTTAAACGAATGAGATATACATGTTTTAACATTTTCACAGAATACAAAGTACAAAAACAAATATCTAAAAAGTTGAAAATTTCCCGCTTTGAAATCCGACTTCGGGGGACTGTAATTCATTGAATATTAAACTAAAATTGACAAATATAGTCTAAAATCATGTAAAAACTCTAAACTACGATTTGGAAAAAATCTCATATCAATCCGATTTCAAACGAATTAGATATACATGTTTTTAAATTTTCACATAATGCAAAAAAGCTTAAAAGTTAAAAACTTCTAACTTTGATATCTTGATTTTGGGGGACTGTAAGTCAATGAATATAAAAATAAAAATGACAAATTTATAGTCTAAAATTGTTTACAAACTCTAACTACATATTGGAAAAAACATCATGTCAATCCGACTTGAAACGAATGAGATATTTTAATCTTTTCACCTCATGTCAATCCGACTTGAAACGAATGAGATATGCATATTTTAATCTTTTCATAGAAATCGGTTCCAGCCCCTAAAAGTGGTTGTTGTTCCTAACACTAGTTCCGGTTCCTAAACTTGGTTTACCCGGACCCGATGTACACAAACCCGGATTAACTTGAACTCGAATAAAGTCATTCTTTAAACCTGAAACTAGAAACGGTTCTATATATTCCAGTTCTAACGGTTCCGGTTTCGATCCGATTCTGGTTTCGGTCCAGTTTTCTGGTTTTAAATCACATCCCTAGGATCAAGTCTGTAGCCAACTCATTTGAAATGGGAGAACCAAGTCTCTCCAGGTGATCAATGTGACTCTTTATCTTAAGTACATGTGAGCTTACATTCAGTCATTCTCCCATCTTACACCCATGTAACACTCCAAAAGTCTCAAAGCGTTTCATCCTCTCTTGATGTTGGAACAAGTCCTTCAGTTTGGTGATGATGTCATATGCTAGGAGATGTTCCAGATCCTTCTGGAGGGCTAGTATAATTATGGCTAGCATAAGGCTCGCAGTCTCGATTGAATCATCTACATGTTTCAACCAAGAATTGTAATGAGCCCTGGTAGTAGGATCATGCTCATCAGGGATAGGAGCATCAATCACATACACTTTCTTTTCTGGCATAAGGACAATTCTCAAATTTCAGTGCCAATCAATAAAATTTGTATCGTTAAATTTCTCCTTCTCACATGGTGATCGAAGGTAATTATTGTGATGGTTTGAAGTTTGGGCTATCTACAAAATTTAACAAATTTCATTTAGTATTTTCGATGTTTTTAAATCTTTAATGAATAATACCCCTTTTTTCATAAACACTAATTAATTAAAGTCTAGGATCCAACGTTGCAAATCAAATAATCGGTCAGGTGACCTTTATCCTGTTATTTATTTCAACAAGGTAGGTAACGATTACTATTACATCCAAACGTAATTCTTAGTTGTTTAGGATCCTTGAAAACCTTTTGTTAATTTGCATGTTTGATCCCATCTACATTTCGGGTCTCTAATGCTTAGGTGACCTTTATCACAAAAGATTTCTGATCAAGTCATCCATCTTATAAAGCATGTAGAATCGGCACATAACTAGTGGTTAGGTGACCTTTATCCCACTATAAATTGCAAAACTAACTCGAACATCAAAAGATAAATCCAAGTGGTTAAGTGACCTTTATCCCACAATGACTATACAAGTGATGAGTGAGTGTCTTTTAAGAGGATGACATAGACTTGTGTTCTAAAGGGATTTATATGTTTTATAATTCTAGTTTAAAAAAAAACATATTGTATCATGTATATTGCATGCGTTCAATAATACATGATACATTTTTAGAAAAATCATATTTTCTTTTATTGGTTAATTTTACTTCAACTTTTAATATTTTTGTATTAACTTTTGAGTTTGTGTGTTTGGAACCAATTTTAGTCTTTTAATAGCCTTTTATTATTTTAGACTTGGAGTTTTTCATGAGTTTTAAAATCTCTTTCTTATCCCATTTTACCAATTCCAAAAACTTGAAGACTTTTAGAATAAAACTCCTTTTATTTGAAAAATCGTTTTTAGCATCTTATGTTTAAAATTATTGTTTTTGAAAATAACAAACTCCATGATGATATGTATTTAGTTATTTGGTTGTCTATCATGCAAAATCCTACTTTCATCCATACAAAAAATAACAATATACAATCATCACACACAAACATGGGTGCATAAACCAAGCCATAACTATGTGATATTGCATTTGAGCATACATGAAATATCAAGCCCTTTTCCTAATGGATAATAGGGACCAAAATCTTCAATAGATGGTGTTGTTGGAGCTCCGATTTGCAAAAACATCCAATGCGTGCAAGATGTTGATTTTTCTATTAATTTTAAATCATTCCAGCACCATGCAACACTTCACAGAAAAGGTTGTGTTTGGGGTTGTTGTTTCAGCTTCACGGAATCTGATGTAACACTTTCAGCAACACTTTACAGAAAAGGTTTTGTTTTCCACTACAATTAAAATTAATAAATTCCAATGCTTTTCGATCTTCAAAATGGCTTCATCTTCATTTCTTATTATAGTTTAAAGTACTTATACTAGATTACAAACTAATCTAATATTTACAACAAAAAAATGAAGAAATTCCTATTTACTATTACAAACCATTTGAATAAATAAATAATATTACAACCATATAGAAAAGTCCAACAACACACAACACATGGTCTATGGCTTGTTAATCATACAAAAATTATCAAATAACATTTTTTTTCTAAGGCAGCATTAATGTGATCGAATGCATGTAGTTATAAAAACACTTGATCTCATTTTCTCTCTTTAAAACTAGCATTGAATGTTGCCAAAGAAGCCATGCATTAACTTTTCATACAAGCATGAAAATTGTCCATGGATTCCAAAAACTAAACATTTTCATTTCACCATAAAATCTATGCATGCATGTAAAGAAGGCTCTGATACAACTTAATGGAAACATGGTGTTCAAGATCGAGTTTCAAAACATAAACCTTTTGAGTTTTCAACGAAATATTTTAAAATAAAACTTAAACAACATAGAATCTGAAAAAGGATAACATTACATGAACATGCAAGATTTAGATCAACAACCATAAAAGGATAACATTAACAACCTTTGTTGTCCTTTGGTCTTCATGAGAGGTTGAACGATTATGATGATGGGAAGAACTCAAAGTAGAATCCCTCTATAGAAAGTCCACCAACAAGCTCCAAGACTGTATGAATGCTAGTTCAACTATTGATAATACAACCTCTTGAGCTTGAACCGCCAAGAATGAGTTTTTGGTGTTCAAGAGAGTATGTATTCTCTTCTTTTATCAACTAACATCTTAGAGAAAGAAGGGGGAAAGTTTTTGAGAGATTATTTTCGTTCATATGCAATAACATTGGTAGAAATGAAATCCTTTCACTCCTTTTAATCATCCCACAAATGCAAAACTCAATCATGACTAACACAAAAGCTTTTACATGCATTGGACTATCCATAAAGGTGGTGTTGAGAGTGCTTACACGAAATCTTGAGTGAGAGAAGGGAGAGTTTGTCAAACACTCATTCTTTCTCCTTTTTAATACTCCAAGTCTTCTATGTTATAAAACTAGCTTTTATATTTTATAAAGACTTTCAAATACACATACACACACACACACACACACATATATATATATATATATATATATATATATGTTTTATTTATTTAATCTAACTCTTTAAATCAAATAAATAAATCTCACACAAACTAAATTAGTTAATAATTAAAAAACATAAGCACCAAACTTATAATAATTCATACACTTATTAATACACACCTTCCATCCATTTTGATCGAGTGGTTACCATTACTCCCTTGTTATTTTCGATAACCGGGATTCCCGTTTTCTTGGGAACCACTTGAACTTGACTAACCCATTTCAAGTCAGAAATGGGGTAAATCATATCTGCAGCAAGGAGCTTGATTATCTCCTTCTTGATAACTTCCATCATGGGAGGATTTCATATTCTTTGAGCTTCCCTCCTAGGCTTGCAATCATCTTCCATGAGGACCTTGTGAGTGCATAAATAAGGACTTATCCCTTTGATATCTGCTATTGTCCATTCCATGGCCTCTTTGTGATCTTTTAAAACTTTAACCAATTGATCTTCTTCAAAATCTTTCAATTGAGAGGATATGATCACGAGAAGAGTCTCGTCTTTACCTAGGTAAGAATGTTTTAAATGGCTATGTATGTGACATCCCCATTTTCACGGCCAGAAAAGACCGATTTTGTTTATGCTTTATAAAAATCAGAGTACTTCTTTTCATAAAAATGTTGCGGAATTTGTTCCCAGAAAAATGCGATAAATACGTTATCAAAACATTTTCGAAGAAACGTATTTTATTCATTTTAAAGCGTTTGGGATGTCATCGTCAATACAGAAACATAAGCATAAACAGAACTTACATTCATTTACTCTAGTGATCTACATCTCTTTTAAATCTCTCAGTGTAATGTGACTTCATATCAACGCCTGTGATATAAATAAACTGAGTGGGTCAAGTTGGGAAACCTGGTGAGTACATAGGGTTTTCAACCCACAATAATATAATTATTATGTTTAAACAATTAAACAATCAACCCAATTACCCATCCCTATTATCTTCTTTATTCTTCAAGATCTACCCTAAGAATCAGCTATTTCTCATTCATTCATTCATAAGGATCATCCTAAGGAAACAACATGAAGTCCATTGTTGCCAATGACACATTGGTCAAGCACAGCTGCTAATCTTGTCACTTAGGCGCAGCTGCCAGAATTGGGACATTTTTTACGAGGCGCTTCTGCCGGTATTGACCTTTAAACGCTACTGTCATGGTCATAAGGCTCCCTATTAGGCGCAGCTGCCGATACTGTCCTTAGAGCGCAGCTGCTAGGACGTTTACCGTAGATTTAAAACATCTACGGGTTGTGGCGCAGCTGCCAGTGCTCATCTATAGGGTACTAGGTCCACTGATGTCAATGTATACCTATAGGGCACTAGGTCCATGCTACTAATGTTCCTCTATTTCAGCTTTTATCCCTCATCATTCATCTACCCATGTTTTACCCAACATATCTTGTAGATATAAAATACTTTATACAGTTTACATCATTTAAAACATGTATAAAAATCTTTCACCAGCATAGACATTAAGTATTCAGACAATATGCACGCATAGCTCGTAAATTTATAATAAAATACTTCATATCTATATGTAAGATGAAAGGGACCATGCACTCACAACACGTAATATATATTAAATACTTCATATCTATGTGTAAGATGAAAGTAACTATGCACTCACAACACGTAATATATATTAAATACTTCATATCTATGTGTAAGATGAAAGTAACTATGCACTCACTTGAGAAGGTGGTGACTCGGTACTCGGACAGCACCTCGTTTACTTTAAAATAATTTCCTTCGACGAAACCTAGTATTATTACCACTAGATTTTAGTCTAATATTTATCGTGACTAATTATTAGTCTTATTATTATTATTATATAAGCGTTTAAACAATACTTTTCAACCACTATGTACAGACAGGGGCCAGACATAAAACACCGGAGGGCAGGACCATTTTGGCATATAGCACTTCTGAAATCCAACAACCCTATGTGGCCCTTTAAACCAGATTCCCCGTACCGCGAGTAGTTAAAAAGATATTATAACGACACTTATATAAGTCATAATAATAGCTCAAATATTTATTATAAATTTATAATAACAATACTAATTTTAAATATAAACTATATTTAAAATAGGGTAAGCATAACTTACTTACAAGAGGATTTTAGCTAGGAGTCGGGCTCTGTAGGGGCAGAACTTCGTCGCTGAATCTTTCTAAGAAAGATTCGTGCAGCGCTTCAGCGCTCACCTTACTATACTAAAACTACAGAAAGAGAAGTCGAATCACGAGGGACCGAAATGCTCGGGGGATAAGGAGAGAAAGACTCTTGAATCAAGAGAATGGTGCAAGAAATATGAGAGCCCAAGCCTCTTATTTATAGTAATTGAATTTACAAAAACTACCCCCCATAATTACTTAATGACCTTATAGTTATATAAACAACTAAACACCCCTTTATAATACTATTTTAAATAGATTTAAAGATATTTGTACTAAACTAATGTCGAAAGAACTCAACATTAGTCTTATAATGACCGCATCGTCGATACCTTTCTAATGATATATACATATGTATATATATGTGTACGTATATATGATTTATACTTTATTTTAATACGTAAATATGTCATTATAATTTGTAACTCGTTCATACGAACTCCGTTTTTGACATTCTTTATATCCATGCGTAGGTGGAGACGCACTCTACAACTTTCGTTTAGACTCCGTCGGCTAATTTTGAATTTATTTTTAAAGTTATATTTTTAACAGGCCGGGACAGGATTGGTCCGTTATAATCTCATAACTTCTTCATCCGATGTCCATTTTCGTCTCTCTTTTTATTGTTATGCTACTAATAATGAGATCTTCGATTCTCGTTTAGGTTGTGTCGGCTAAAAATCAATCGATCTAAAATTCGAATTTCGGGCTGTACACCGCTAATCCGAAACTTCGAAAAATCATAACTTCTTCATACGAAGTCAGATTTGGGCTTTCTTTTTATCGATGTTCTCAGTTTAACATATTCTACGACTTTTGTTTAGAGCGCAAAGGGTAAATCTCGCTCTATCATAAATTTACTATTTACGCTTCCCGGCGTCGTGCCGGTTCCGACGCGAAACTTCGACGGGTCATAACTTCTTCGTTATAACTCGGATTTCGGCGTTCTTTATATGTACGGAAACCTTGTGACATATTCTAAAACTTGGTTAAGATTATTTATTCTAAATAATCTTTTTGTCGAAAAGTCGTTTTCGACCCCTATTGCCTCTAAATTGACTAGCCCGGATCTGCGGGCGTTACAATGTAAGAATTTCAATTCAAGTGTGGGTGGGTAGATAATTGAAAAGGAATCTTGTTAGGAGAATAAGATAAGGCAACTTGAGAGACATCTTCTTTGTTGACTTCCAAAATCTTCACAATCTCTTCAAATTCGGATCCTAATGTATACATATCCAATTTTTCCTTCAAATTCTCACAATCAAGACTCATGTTTAGTACCATATTCAAAATATCCCCATAAGATAAATCAAACACTTCTTGGGTTAGTTTATCAATCACATCAACCTGATATAATGGAGAAATGTCACTATGGTTCCTCATTACTTCAAATATGTTGAAGTGAATGGTCTCTCCATCAAACTCCATGGTGATCTTCCTGTTATGAACATCAATAATCGTGTGAGAGGTATTCACAAAGGGTCTTCCAAGGAGGATCATAGATGATTTGGAAGGAGTCTTCTCTTTAATATTAATGATATAGAAATTCACAGGAAAGACAAGTTGATTTACTTGTACTAGTACTATAACATCCCAAAAATTATAAGGTAAAAAATTTCATCTTTAATTCAACCAGAAACACCAATTATCTTTTTTTTTCAATCATTCAAAAGTATTTTAGAATAAAAAACAGTTATTAGAGTACGATCCCAAAATCATCTAGTTGCGAAAACATGGGTGGACGCGCTACAATCAAGTCGGCCATTCCCCTTTTGAACTGGAAGTACCTGAAACCATAACCATAAAAATGTAAGCACAAAACTTAATGAGTTCCCCAAAATACCACATACCACACATACCATTGGTCATATCCCTCACATTGGGCCTAACCCACCATAATGGGCCTATCCCTCATACAATGGGCCTAGACCGACATACCATGAAAGTGTCACAAAGGCAACTATCATCTTACATAACATTCATTGGGCCTAGCCCTTTCTGATCCATGGGCCCAACCTAGCATACAAATGGGCCTAGCGCAACATACCATGCAAGAGTCGCATAGACAACTAGCATAACAGATCCTAGTGGGTCAGCATTGGTGCCTTCAACCCAAAGGTAAAATAAGGAGGCTCACGTCACAGTCAGACGAAATAAGTGCTAGCATATGTTGCTCCAAATACCAACTCTACCGATCATCTTTACAATAAATAATGACCAAAACTCAGACAACAGCTCAGCATACCCTAAATACCCTTAGGTCAACTTACTCAAAATCCTGGTCAACTTGAAAGTCAAAAAGTCAAAAGGTTAAAAGTTATCCGAGTTACCCCAACTGAGTATGCCCATCATACTCAGCTTGTAGGCTTGCGTACTCAAGAGCCACAATCGGGCCTCTCATCACGTACGCACAGCGTACGCCAATGTACCTCAGCATGCGCTGACTAACTTCACTTGTTCTTTTTAAGAGCTTATTCCATTAAGTCTATTCGATCCAAGCCATACCTAGTCCCAAAATAACATCTTAAGTCATAAAGTTTACAACTTTATGACTTTGCATGGCTAGGAAGTGCTCAATAGCAAAAACTCTAACTTCTTAACTCATTAAGACATCCTAAAACATGCATGGAGGAACACTAAGGACCAATATTACATTTTTATGGTTCCTAATATCTTCATAATGAATAAAGTTTCCAACTTTATCCATTAGAATGGTCCAAACAACCAAGATCTAGTCTTTAAGTCTCAAAGTGACCAAAGTGCATCTTTACCAACTTAATCCAGTAAGTCTAAGTCTCAAGCCTCTAGATCTAAATGAATATGATGTTTAGATGGATAAAGTTAACTTTATCCATAACAAGGTCACAAACTTTCAAGATCTAAACTGTATGCACTAAAGTGACCAAAAGCTCATAACACCAAGACTAGCTAGACCTATTAAATGTATCATCAAGATTAAAACTTTATACCTCTAGAAGAAAGATCAAGGTGAACAAAGTCTGGATCTAGAAGATCCAATGCAACCAACACTTCTCTAATGAGATCCTTTTTCTTCAAGATACACAAAGAACACTCCAAAGAACTTAAAAGACACATTCTTTTTGCTCACAAGGCTCAAACTAGGGTTAGGGTTTCAAAGGAGGGTGTTTGAGAGGTGGAGGCTGAGAATAGAATGGGTTTGGGGAAGTTAAGGAGCTTAAATAGGGATCAAACCATGGAAATAGGGTTTGGGAACTGATCATATACGCCCAACATACTCAGGGATACCCTAGTAGGCCCAACGTACTTCCACATACGCCCATCATACGCGGCTTAACCCATAAATCTCCTAACTTCCAATAGTCATAAGTTATTCGTTTCAACTCCGATTTCGACAATCTTTATATCCACGAAAAGGTATTGAGGATCTCTACAACCCTATCAAATTACTCTTAACTTAAAACACATCAAAATAAAATCCTTAATTCCTAAATGAAGTCTAATACACCACTTTTCTCTTTATACCCTTGCGCTCCAAAGCACAAACCAAACTCTTGGATCACATAATCTATATTATCCACATCCAAATGGGTCTAAAACTCTCCTCCCCTAAGGTCCAAAGACTTATGATAATTGATCTTCGGGTCACGGCCCCAAACTATGGAACAAATCAAAATAGGATGTTACAAGCACATCCTCCAACACTCCTATTGGAAACATGCTTGACTTGTCCGCAAGATGACTCTGGTTTCTTTTAAAGGTCCGACTGAGAGATTGAAAAACCGAATGTGACATCACATTGATTGAGGCCCCAAGGTGTATCATGACACTTTAAACATGCAAATAACCAATAGTATAAGGGATAGCAAAGATTATCAGATCCTTGGGTTTTGGAGGTAATTTCTTTTGGATAACCGCTGACACGTTTGAATTGACTTGAATATTTTCATTTGCCTTGAATTTCCTCTTTTTGGTGCACAATCCTTGAGAAATTTTTCATAACTTGGAATTTTCTTAATGACATCCAATAGTGGAATGTTGATTTGGACCTTGCGGAGAGCTTCAAGAAACTCTTTCTCTTCTTTCTTTTTCTTTGAGGCGGCTAACCGGGAAGGAAAGGGTGGTTGTATGACCAATGACTTGATAGGCTTATTGGATTATTTGTGTTGATAAATGTTTGGCACAACCGGTTCCTTTGGACGAACTATAACATTTGAAGGTTCAACAACAATACCCTCATCTTCTTCTTCTTCTTCTTCTTCTTCTTCTTCTTCTCTTGAAGCTCTTTTGAGGTTGCTTTCTCCAAGGGTTTTCCTAGTTTTCAAGGTTATTACACTCACATTGAGATTCTTCACGGTTTAAGATGGAAGTTTATCATGTTGTTCCATCTTGTTGAGAGCGGTGGACAAATCTCTAATTTGAGCTTCAATATTGGAAAAGGTGTTCTTTTTCTCTTATTGAAATTGTGTTTTACTTTAAGCAAGTGAAGTAACAAGTTCTCTAAGAATGATTTGATGGTTACCACTTGATTATCCTTGTTGTTGAGGTTGTTGGTAATTTGGAAAGGGGTGAGATGTTTATGGGGTTGCATATTGTGGTTGGATATGTTGTGGAAAGGCATGCTTTTGTGATGGATATTGTAACTATTAGGGTCTCATCAAGGCATGTAGTGGGTTTTGCTTTGGTGTGAATTGGTTGTTTGGATTATTCCTTCAATTCGAATTGTATGTATTTTGAAATACCATGGGTCTTAGTTGACTTTGATACCTGCCTGTTGCATTTCCATCTTCTAGTTCACTTCCAAGTACGGGACACTTATCTGTATAATTTCCTGTCATTGCACAAAGATCACAAACCATCAATTGTTGACCACTACCCACCACCATTTGACTCAACACATTAGTCAAATCCAAGAGTTTTGATTACAAATGTTAGGTGTTTCTAACCTCACCAACAACTTGTGGAGAATTTATCTTCATGCCATTTGGAGGTCCAAAGTTTCTTTTATTTTGAGAAACAGTACCAAAAAGTGATCTTATCTCTTGAGGTGTCTTGTTGAATATGTCACCGCCACTTCAAGCATCATTATCGTCTGATCTTTTTCATTCATATCCTCATAAAATTGTTGAAGAAGTAGCTATTTAGGTATATTGTGTTGAGGACAACTTGTAAACAAGTTGTTGAATTGCTCCCAAAAATCATGTAAAGTATTATTCTCCCATTGATGAATCCCCAAAATGTCACTCTTTTGACTTGATATTCGAGAGGTGGGATAGAACGTGCTATGGAAGGCTTTGAGTAAGTCGTCCCATGTATTAATGGATCTCGGTGGTAAGTTAAACAACCATTCTATAACTTCATCTTCTAATGTGAGTGGGAAGGTGGTTAACTTGAAATCATCCAATGTCACATGTTTGGGTAACATACTAACACATATCATATGAAAGGACTTCAAATGCCTGTGCGGATCTTCTCTATCCAAACCATGGAACTTGGTGAGTTGATGTATGAAACTTAACTTCAAATCAACCCTTTGATGACTGGAGGGATAAATGATACCAAGAGGTGTGCGATTAACATCTGTCACCATCATTTGGCTAAGTGTCAACTCTTGCGGAGGGTTGGGTAGATTGGGTATTTATTGCATGTAATTGGGAGTTTTCGGTATGGTGGGTATGATTATTGTTGGTGATTGAACATTTGGGGTGGATAAGGTTGATAGTTAGGATATGCGTTGTAGAGGGGCTGTTGTTGTGGGTACATAGGGTATTGGTACATTGGAGGTTGTTGGTAAATGGGTTATTATTGTTGTTGTTGTTGAGTTTGAGGGACTTGATGTTATTGAACTTGAAGAACATTGTTTTGAGGTTGGTTGTTTTGGTGGAGGTTTTGGTTTTGTGGTTATGGTTGTTGATAATTGGGTTGATTTGGGTAAGGAGGTAGTGATTCCAAGATGCCATATCTATGAGAGATTCTTAGTGTTGTTGTTGTCTTGGTTGTTAGGGTGGAGTATTAACATCTTGACTGTTTGGGTTTGGGTTGGGATTATGAGGTGGGGTTTGATTCATGGCTATGTAGTTTTCAAACGGAACGTCTTCAAATAAGTTAGCAATAATTGGAGAACTTGGTGTGGTGTCAATATCGATATCACTTAAATTATGAACTTGATATTCTATGTTGACTAGTGGAGAAGAAGAATAAACCTGGACGACTTGTTGTTTCGCATGTTTAGCTAACTTTTTCAACCTTTTTGCTTCTTTTTCAATCTCCAGATTACAAAGTAGTTCACCGGTTCTTTTGGACCTAGGCATAAACAATCAAATAAAAATAACCAATTTCCCTAAAAACGGCGCCAAAACTTGGTGGGATATCAAGTCCGCCAAGAAAATTACACCCTTTTGCTTGCAAATAAAACGTAATATAGTAGTAAAAAGGGGGATCGATCCACGGGGAAATGGTTGTATTCAATCACCAATACAATCCAATAGAACAAGTGTAATAAAACTAATTAACTACAATTAAACTAAAAAATTAGAGGGGGTGTGCTTGTTTGGAAAATAAAAGACTTGAATAACTAAAAAGCTTGCAATTAAGCAAGATGGTGAGATGCTCAAATATTGAGGAAAATTGGTCAACCAAGGAAATTCAGCACAATGAACATTTGTGTGTTTATCATTAGGATTCAATATGTAAGCTTATCATTCATCCCAAATTAGTTATATCAATCATGAAACATGATTTGCCAAAATTCCTCAAAGGTAGTATTGAGGTCGGTAAAGCCCACAACATACATTCTTAATCAAAATCAAGGATTCAATTGAAGCAGTTGAACCCATGAAAATTGATTATCCATAGGATTGAAGGAATCCTCAATTCCTGAAGGATGTCAATGCTTACATATCCATAAAGGAGTCATGATCCATAAGCTAGAGATGATTTATACCATCATAAAGCCCTTGTTCTAGGAAAATTCAATGATTCATTGCCAATCAAAGAAATAAACCAACAATTTCTCATTCAAATACAAAGATCATGATAATAGCATTAAACAAGCATAAGAATTATGAACTAAGGATCAATAACATAAGATAAATGACAATCAAACATGAATCATTCAAAACCCACAAATATCAAGGGTTTTAGCCCAAGTCAACCAAAATAAAAAGATTAGCCACTCATGGCAACAAAACAATAATTGAAAAAGTGTTTTAGCATCAAGAAACTAGCAATTACTAGAAGAATGAGAAGAATGTAGCTCTAGATTTGCTAAAAACGCCTCCAAGGTGCTCCAATGATGGAAAAATCGAAGTGTTGGCTGCCAAACCTAACCCCCAAGCCCCAAGGTGAATGATGAGCCAAATAACAAAAATGCCCCTAATTGTGCATTGCATGGGTGAGACCCCACCCTCACAAATGGTGTTGAAATACTATTGGCTATTTTTCTCCACTACTCCACCCCACTACTCAAGATTCCTTTAGTCCCTTCCACACCTCAAATGATTCAAATTTAACAAATCATCTTCAAGCTTCAAATGGATGGTCCAAGCCCAATAACAAGAGTCCATGACCCATCTTCATAAGCCCACTTCATCCAAATCTTCAATACATTAAGCCCAAAAATGGATCCGCAAAACCCAAAAACTCATTACAAGTCCATCAAGCCCAACAACAAGCTAATCCACAACCGCAACGAGACTCCAAAAGGCTACACAATACCTCATGCAAAATCGAAAATATCTGATACGATCCATGATAAAGAATGAGATAGAATATGCATTGCAATAATAATAAAAAGGGATTAACTGCTAAAATAAACTATAAATAAGAAGAAAATAAAATTAACTATCGAATATCAATACCTCTAGCCTAAATCTGAGTTAACATACAGATAACCTCATACCAAGGACCCAAAGCAGAACTCCTAGGGTTCAAAGACCTGCAACCTCCATCTGAACCATATAAAGATTTTATTACTCGAGTCCATAACAGATCAGGACAATAACAAAATCTCCACCACCGACAAATCATCATAGCCATAATAAAGGAAAATAGAATCCCCACACCCAAACCTCCATCTGCTTTGGCCACTAAAACTTTGTCACATCTAACCAAGTGCATACGTTTCTCGTACAGATCCACTCCCCAAAAAATATTAGCACACGTCGATTCTAAAGAATTAAGAACCGAAAAATGAGCAAGGGAAATCAACGTCAAATAACTACCTAACGAGTCCAAAATAGACTCAACCAAAGTAAGACGACCTTCAAGTGAAAGACATTTAGCCTTCCATCCCGAAAGTTTCTTCTGAAACCGCTCAAACATAAGTTATCGTGAAGACATACGAGACATAGTCTGACTAACTGGAACACCAAGATGGATAAATGGAAGCTCAATGCAAACAAAGTAAAGAAGAAAGTTGTAAAAGCTGATTGTAAATAATAATGACCATAAAATAAAAAACTAAGTTGTGAAATTGCGAGAAAAAAAACATTTGAAAGACTTTCAATACACAGAAAAGATGTAATGACCTTTGATAACGAAAAAAAAAGTTCAATCAACATAGTTAAAACAATGCGCCACATAAAGGACATATTTTTGAACATTTCATTTTCTGGTTTTATATTTTTGCCTAATTTTTAAATTTTGTTACGAGATGGTTCATTTTTTTTTTCATAAATTCATTTCAGAATTAGTTTTTTAAAACTTTTTTACAATTTGTTAAAATGTTTTATAGAAAAGTACAACTATCTTTTACAACATTTTGTACAATATTTTTGAACTTTTTATAATGTTTTTATAACTTTTTTACAAGGTCTATTACAACTATTTTACACTTTTCATAACATTTTGGACATTTTATAGCTTTTTTTTTTTTATAATTGTTGTCCAATTTTTTTTACACATATTGAAACTTATAAAAAAATGTACATACATCGAAACTTATAAAAATTTATAAAATTATAAGCCAAGAGTTGTATAAATATATAAAAACCATATACATAAATTCAAACTTAAAAGAGAAAAATTAAATTGAAATAAAAAAGGGTCGTATGAAAATGTAAAAAAATTTGTAAAACAAGTGTCAAAACGTTTAAAAATAAACTTTTTTTATATAAAAAAATATTGGATCATGCTTATAACAAAATTAAACGGGTTGACTAAAAAGACATCTCATTTTACAATATAAATATCGTAATTAATTTTTAAAATATTTTTATTGGTTGATATTACATTGTTTTTTAAAAAAATTGATTATAGATAATTGATTATAGGTTGATTTTTTATAAAAGTAATAATAAAATGTCTTATTAGCAACATTTAATTAAAAATACAAAATACAGCGACTAAATCACCAAAATTTAAGAAATTCAGCGACTAATTTGTATCGGTGTTTGTTGTACACGTTTTGTATAAATATATGGAAACTTTTTTAAGGTTTGGCAGAATTGAAGAAAGTGAATGGGGTTGGCGATGACCATGTATGAAGCACTTCCATGTTACTTTTCTTTCTGTCTTTTTTTACTTTTTGCATTGACATATTAGTATGACATATTTCATATTAATATGAAATATTTCATATTAATATCTTAAAATATTATAAAATCTCATTAAATGAGATTAAAGGTTACACATGTCACCATTTGATTGGATAGAAAGATATGTAAAAATAAAAAATAAAAAAATATTTAATTTCTTTTTCGCATTTATTAAAAATTCCGGCTTTTCTATTTTCCTAATCTCACAATATTAGAGCTCATAAAATACCTTATAACTTATAATTTATGTCTTTTCAGATTAAACTTCAATTTTATTTTTTTTATTAAAAAAAATCTTATAGTTTTTCATTTTTTATTAATTTGACATTTTGATTATTTTTCTCTAAAAAAAAGTTGTAAAATATGAGTGTTTTTTTCAGAAAAAACTAAAAAGTTTGAGTGATTATTTAGAAATGTTTAGAAGATTGATGGTTGTTTTCACGGAAAACATATAAGGTCATTTTCATAAAAAAATGATTAATCCAGAAAAAAAAACACAAAATATAATGTAACGCTCGTAAATTCGGGATAGACAATTAAAATATAATAAGCAATAAAAACGACATTTTTATAGAATATTATTTAAGATAAATAATCTTAACCAAAGTTATAGTATATGTGACAAAGATTCGTATATATAAAGAACTCTGAAATCCGACTTCGTATGAAGAAGTTATGCTTCTTCAAAGTTTCACGATTAAACCGACATGACTTTGCTTATTGTAGAAAGTGAATTTTTGATATATTTCTTATTAGCCTAAGTAATCTAAACGAAATTCGTAGTAATCGCAAAACCGAAAGCATGCATATAGAGAATGTCTAAATCTAATTTCGTATGAAGAAGTTATAATTTTTCGAAGTTTCAACGTAGTAGTGCGGACACAGAAATCGAAATTCAAATAAATTGATTGTTAGCCGAAACAATCAAAAGGAGAGGCGAATATCTCATTAATAGAAGTATGCCGATATAAATACAGTTGAGAGCGGACGATGTATGAAAAAATATGAATTTTAAACAGAGTTTAGCAGTTTAAGTCTTCTAAAAATAACAAATAAAATGAGAATTAACTGACGGAGTCTAAATGAAAGCAGTAGATCTCGTCAATAGCTATGCATGGACATAAACAACATCGAAATAGAGCCCGAATGAAGAAGTTGTGAGTTTTTGAAAATGGAAAAATTCACGTGCGCAGGCGCGACAAGCAACCCTTCTAGAAGCAACGACGCGGAAAAATGTTCAACTGACACATGACAAGTGGTAGATGGAGCAATGTCAGAGGGAGGGCGCGGCGCGTCTATGGTTGGTGTGCGGCGCGCCTGTTGGAACACTATATATATATATATATATATATATATATATATATATATATGTGTGTGTGTGTGTGTGTGTGTGTGTGTGTGTGAAATTTCATTCATTTCCCTCATACAATTCACTCCAAAGCTCTCTTATCATTCTACCATCCTCGAGTCCGAATTTTTTTGGACTTTTGAGAACATTAGCTAAGCTCTAGAGTAACTGAGGGTATAGAGAAATAGGCCTTTTGGTTTCGGAATTCGGTCCGCGTAATTTCCCGGCTTTCGCTAAAATCCCTATAAGTTAAGCTGCATTTATTTTATTTCAAGTGTAACTTATATTTAAGTTCATAGTCATCATTATGAACCTATAAATAAGATTTACAAGTGATTCCAAGTCATTATATTGATTGATCTACTTATGAGAATGATGTGTAGGTTGGATTTAGTGAAGTGTTTAAAGTGGGATTTCCAAACAGTATACTCTGTATACCAAACGGACCCTACCTCCGATATGATCCTACATGGTTGTTCATTACTTGATAGATATTGATGTAGACATTGAGATTCGTGAGGAATATAGACTATCATTAGTCGCCATGAATCTAAACTTTGTGACATTCGTACTTAGGTCACATCAAAGACAGAGTCAAGCTGTTAGGTGGAGCGTTGCCAAATTCTCTTGTCACCCACCTAAGTCAAATGAGTGCATAGTCCCTTTCATGAACATGATTTTAATACAAGTTTTAATTAAAGTATTAAATATTTGTCAAATAGTTTATAAATGAACTATATGCTTATTGTCTGGAATATATGTTAAAAACGTATTTGATAATATACGATATGCAAACAAGTTATGGTTATGTATGTGTTAAGATATATATATATATATATATATATATATATATATATATATATATATATATATATATATATATATATATATATATATTAACATCCCCCTCTGTCATGTATCACAATATTGTCTGCTTTGGGCTTCCGGCACGAAAACTTCCCAGAAGGTCACCCATCCCTTGATTGCTCTTTCCCGGGAACGCTTTACTGCAGAGTCCTTATGGGATGTGTTGCCCTCATGGCTTTAAACGCGTTGTGACAAGCCGATGTGGGATCAGGTGCAACTCACCTTCACCCCCCCCCCCCCCATTATTGGGTTCAACGTCCCTATCGAACACATCGACCCGTTCCCTAGCTCTGATACCATTTGTAACATCCCCCTCTAACACGTATCACAATATTGTCCGCTTTGGGCTCCCGACACGAAAACTTCCCAAGGGGTCACCCATCCCTAGATTGCTTTGCCCGGGCACGCTTAACTGCATAGTTCTTATGTGATTTGCTGCGCTCATGACTTTAAAATGTGTTGTGACAAGGAAGGTATCCACACCCCTTATAAGGAAATGCTTCATTCTCCTTCCAAGCCGATATGGGATCAAGTGCAACCCACCTTCTGTAACTCCTGAAACTCCCTCACTAAACGTTAGCTTACAGTTTTGTTTATGAAAGGTAGGTTGTACTTGATCCTACATCGGCTTGGAAGGAGAAAGAAACATCCTTATAAAGGGGCGTGGATACCTTCCTTGTCAGAACGCGTTTTAAAGCCATGAGGGAAAACAAATCCCATAAGAACTATGCAATTAAGCGTGTTTGTACGGGAGTAGTATCGGGATGGGTGACCTCGTGGGAAGTCCTCATGCCGAGTAGCGCAAAGCGGACAATATTGTGATACGTGCCAAAGGGGGATGTCGCAAATGGTATCAGAGCTGGGGCGCGAGTCGATGCGTTGAACCCTATAATGGGGGGTGAAGGTAGGTTGTACCTGATCCTACACCGGCTTGGAAGGAGAACAAAACATTTCCTTATAAAGGGGTGTGGATACCTTCCTTGTCAGAACGCGTTTTAAAGTCGTGAGGGTAGCAGATCCTGTAAGAACTCTACAGTTACGCGTGCTCGGGTGGGAGTAGTACCAGGATGGGTGAGCCCCTGCGAAGTCCTCGTGCCGAGTGGCCCAAAGCGAACAATATTGTGATATGTTCCAGAGAGGGATATATATATATATATATATATATATATATATATATATATATATATATACTTATTACTTGACATTAATAATAGAAGCAGTAGTATAGAGATAAATAAAGATATATTAAATACCCGTTGTCAATAAATACACTAAGGTAAGATAATGTTTCCTAAGTAGAGTTGGTATTAGGAGTTGAGCATTGTACTCGTACCGAGAGATAAGATAATACTTGCAAAGGAGGGTTAAGTTTAATTAAGTTGGATATTGGGTAGCATCTTCTTAACAGTATGTGTGAGATATTAACGGGGTATAGAACTCTAACATTAAGGTTTGGGAAGGTATTCAATATTCCCCTTTCTCTCCAAATAAGTGATGTAAGTCATCTAGTGGA
This sequence comes from Lactuca sativa, assembly GCF_002870075.4. Taxonomy (NCBI): domain Eukaryota; kingdom Viridiplantae; phylum Streptophyta; class Magnoliopsida; order Asterales; family Asteraceae; genus Lactuca; species Lactuca sativa. Next base: position 299,945,232 of record NC_056627.2, on the reverse strand, counting down.
GTATAGATGACCACCCTTGACGATAGTATGTTTTGTGGTATTAATGAATCACTGATCTGAGAGTATGGATTAAGCATCTCACACCTACTCGTAGGTACAGCCCTACCAAATTCTCCAGTCACCCACCTAAGTCAGGTGAGTGCATAGTCCCTTTCATGAACATGATTTTAATACAAGTATTAATTAAAGCATTAAATATCTGTCAAATAGTTTATATGTGAGCTACGTGCTTATTACATGGAATATGTGTTAAAAACGTATTTCATAATATACGATATGTGAACCAGTTATGGTTCTATATGTGTTAAGATATATATATATATATATATATATATATATATATATATATATATATATATATATACCTATTATTAATTGACATTAATAATAAAAGTAGTAGTAGAGAGAAAGATAAAGGTATATTAAATACCCATTGTCAATAAATACTCTAAGGTAAGATAATGTTGCCTAAGTAGAGTTGGTATTAGAAGTTAAGCATTGTTGTCTTACTGAGAGATAAGATAAGACTTAAAGGAGGCTTAAGTGTAATTAAGTTGGATATTTGGTAGCATCTTCTTAAGAGTATGTGTGAGAGTATGTATTGTGGTATTAATGAATTACAGATCTGAGAGTATGGATTAGGCATAATTATTCATCACTGATCCGAGAGTATGGATTAGGTATAGTTATGCAACATTGGTTCCAAAGTATGGACTAGGCATAGTCATTCATTACTGATCCAAGAATATGGATTAGGTACAGTCACTTATCACTGATTCCAAGAGCATAGATTAGGTACAGTGACTTATCATTGATTCCGAGAGCATGGATTAGGTATAATAAATCGAGTGTTCCATTATTTCCCCTGTTGTCTCTATTGATCCTCGACTACTGCAAAGGAATACCCGAAGGAGTGTATTCAAATTATTGTTCACATTAATCTTTCTGGTTAAATGTCGTAAGGTCATTGTATGGGATCAATATGTGAGGACTGACGAGATGAGGTAGATTGCTAACATGGAATATATCTGAGTTAATGATAACAATTTACCTTGCAGGTTTTTATATATTTATTATTAAAACTTTGTGGGATTGAAAACCCTATGTACTTACCAGATTTCCCAACCTGACCCAGTAAATTTCTTTGTATCATAGGTATCGATACAAAGGTACATGGATAGTAATCTGATGAGAGATTCAAGGAGATAAAGGCCATCAATAGAATAAGATATATTGTAAGGCCTGTACTAAATACGTTTATGCTTATGTTTCTTGCACTGTTTTGAAAACCGGACCGGACCGGCCGGTTCAACCGGGAACCGGTCGTGGTTCCGGTTCTTTCACTCCTAAAAACCGGTAGCAGCTTAAACCGGAAAAAACCGCCGGTTTTCTTCGACCCGCAGTCCAACCGGCTTCCGAACCGTTTTTTTTCTTTTTTTTTGTTTTCTTCAAATCCATCGGGAAATAACTCAAATAACATAAAATTCTCAAACCTCAATTTCGCATCCAGTACACAGAGGAGGAGCCGTTCGAAACCCAAACTCCATAACCTAAGTCGACTAACACAATCGACTAAAACACCCCCGATTTCAGTTTCATTCGACTTCCTAATCGCTTCCAATCGATCGAAGGGGCAAGGATTTCAACGATTTGTGCTCCACATTCAGTGACACAGTGAAGATTTCAACGATTTGTTCTCTAATTTCAACCATAGTCGACACTTCCATTCCATAATACAAAGGTAATTAATCACTAACTAACACTTCCTAAGTTCCTATCAGCTATAAATCTATAATTGTTTCAGTGTTTATCTTTTATGTAGACTAAAACCAATGTTTTGTTATATAGTCATTATTTTTAGTCACCATTAAAGTTCATATAGTTCTGATCAAATAAGCTTTTACCATCGTTTCTAATAAATAAACACCCAAAGCTTTGGGTTATTTAAATCACAACTCATTCAATACCAAAACATGGTATGATAATTACCTCTTTGTCATCATTAGTAGTGAATGAAAATACATTTATGTTATCATCCAACTTGCCTTCATTCCATTTGGAATATATGATCACACAAAACTCTCAAATACTTTTAGATAATGGAGTGTCATATTTTTTCTCTTTGTTCTTTGAAATATAAAGTTTGATGTAGTGTATAACGGATTGTCATTTCATGCTAAATATCACTGTCCTTGTAATATTTCTCAAAATTCATTTATATATATCTAACATGGTCAATGTGAAACAAATATTTTTTAGACCATATATGATCAAAATAAACTGTAGACATATTTTTAAACGCTTATTTAAATTGTATAGATTATGAGCACTCCTGGTTCAAGTTCCAATCCATCCGAAGAAGCCCAGTCGAATACCGTCCCATCTGGTTCACAAGCTTCTACTCAACCAAATGTTCGGGCAAAAAAGGATCCTGCTTGGAGGTATATTACTCAGCTTGATAGTGGAGGCAGAAAAAAAAAGCATACTTTTGTACTTTTTGTAAAAATACATATAACGGTGGAGGTATCAATAGAATGAAACAACACCTTGCTGGAGTGCCAGGTGCTATTTCAGCATGTCCAAGTTGTCCAGGAGATATAAAGTTTGTCATGAAAAGTTCATTGGATGAAAATGCCAAAAAAACAAAAGAGAAACATGCTGGTGTGCTTAGTGATATGTTGGGGGTGAATGTAGATAACATGTATGATGTTATTGATGATGATGATGATGATGACGTTCAAGTACTCACCCAACAATCAACTCAAAAAAAAAGATGGAAAGAGAAAAGCTCCTCATGCCTCCCAAATCAAAACCGTGCCACCTTTTTTAAAAAGAGGTATGCATGATCCTTCTCAACCATCGATTAAGGCAACATTGCAAAGTAAGGAAAGATGGCATGATACGGATTTAGCTCTTGCTATGTGGTTTTATGATGCTTGTATACCTATGAATGCTGTGAATTCTCCCCTTTTCCAAATAGCAATGAGCAAAGTTGCTAGTATGGGTCATGGATACATGGGGCCTTCATATCATGCTATGTGTGTCACATTGTTGAAAGATGCGAAACAGTCTGTACAACTTATAGTTGATTCCTATAGACGTTACTGGGCAGAAAATGGTTGTACAATTATGGGTGATGGGTGGCGGGATACAAGACAAAGACCCCTTATCAATTTTATGGTGTATTGTGCAAAAGGGATTTCATTCATCAAATCAGTTGATGCATCGGATATTGAGAGTAATGCCCAAACATTATGCAACTTGTTTAGTGAGATTGTTGATATTGTTGGTCGTCAGAATGTCGCTCATTTAGTCACTGATAATGCTGCAAACTATAAGGCTACAGGAAGATTGTTATGTGAGAAGTATCCGTCCATTGTTTGGTCTCCTTGTGCAGCTCACTGTATGAACTTGATTATGAAGGACATGTCGGAGATGCGTGAAGTCGCTGATTTGGTTACACTTGCATCGAGGGTTACAGTGTTTGTTTATAACCACAAATGGCCATTAAATTGGTTAAGAAAAAGACCAGGTTGGACAGAAATTATTCGTCCGGGTGCCACTCGTTTTGGTACTGCATTTATTGCATTGAAAAGTTTGTGTGATCACAAACATGATTTGTAAGCTATGGTCACCTCCCCGGATTTTAAAAAAGTGATTAGATTAGAAAAAGAAAAAGAAGTTAAGCTTATCATATTGAATGAAAGCTTTTGGAATAATTGTGCTATAATAGTAAAGGTCATGACTCCAATGTTGAGACTTTTACGGATTTGTGATTCGGATGAGAAGCCGGCTTTAGGTATAATTTTTGTTTATATTCTTTAATGATGTTTACAAATATATTATCATTTTATTATTTTAATTGATTTTTTTTTTCTTTTTTTAGGTTATGTATACGAAGGGATGTATAGGGCAAAAAAAGGAATTAAGAAACTTTTTCGTAACAACAGAGAGTTGTACACCCCGTATACTAACATCATCAAAAATCGGTGGGATAGGATGTTGCGTAAGAGTCTTCATGCTGCTGCTTATTGGTTGAATCCAATATTTCAATATGATCAAGAAAATTTTTCTAAGAAACCAGAGGTGGTTGGGGGGATAATGGATATGATTGAGCGTTATAGCAGTGCTGGTACTGTGGATGGTCTAACTCTCATGGACCAACTAAAGTTGTTTCGTGAGCATGAGGGTAGTTTTGGTAGAAAACTTGCTTTCGCTTCTCACAATACTACTCGTCCCGGTAAAAAAAAATTTCAAATTTTTATTAATAGTGAATTATAGTAAAAATATTATAATATTATTTTGTTATTTTGCATTAGATGAATGGTGGAAATTACATGGTGGAGATGCTCCGGAATTGCAAAAATTTGCAATTCGAATTTTAAGCCAAACTGCTTCTTCTTCCGGGTGTGAAAGGAATTGGAGTGTCTTTGAGAGGATCCACACTAAAAGAAGGAATCGATTGGAGCATCAAAGACTTAATGACCTTGTTTATTTTCATTATAATTTGCGTCTACAAAATAGGTAATGTATACATTCAATTTTTTTTTTCATTTTTTTACTTATGTGTAAAAGTATATTAATATTTTTCTCTAGGCTCAAGGATTACAAAAAGTCTTATGATCCGATTGATTATGAAAGTATTGATAAAATCGAGTTTTGGGTGGTTGATGAAATACCGGAGGATGAACTAAATTATAATGAATTGGAAAATATGGTTGAAGAAGAACCACCAAACTACGATGAATCAATGATGTTTGAATCCCAAGTTTCTCAAGGTTAGTATTTTATGTTATTCTATCAATATTTTGTTATTCTTCAATTTGAGTTTAATTTTTGATAAAATTGAATTTGAATTTGGTATTGAAGATGATGAAGAAGATGATGATGGAGCTGTGTTAGAAGAAATTGACATTGATTCATTTAGATGAAAATTAAATTGTGATTGAAGTTTGCATTTTGATACATTTTATGGTATTTTGATGTTTATGTTGTAAACTTTTTTTTTGAAGACTAGAATCAAGATGTGGTGAATTATTTTCTTGGTATTTTGTATGTTTGATACTTTTATTTAATGTTGAAAACTAATGTTTATTGATATTTTTGGCTTAAAGTTTATTTATGTATTTTTTTGGAATATTTTAAAATTTTAAATACAATAATTATGTAATAATGAAGTCGTCCGGTTCATCCATTTTTTGGACCGGTCCGACCGGTTGAACCGGTTGACCCATCGACCCGGTTAGGCTGTCGGTTTGTTGTCCGGTCCGGTTTTCAAAACATTGGTTTCTTGTATCAGTTATGACATCCCAAGTTTTTAATAATCAATGAACAAATTTATTCGGAAATACTTTTTATAGGACAAATTCCACATTTATAAATAAAATATATTTTAAGATAACCATAAACAAAAAGGTCTTTTTGACCGTTAAAATGGGGATGTCACATATAATGTCTTTTATAAGATTAACCCTTGAAATAAAGTATAGAACTAACTATAAATTGTGCTATTGACTCATTTTTACAGTGCAATATAGAGGTGTTGGGTTTTATAGAAATCAATATATCATACAAACTAGTTGTTCCAAAACCGATCAAAGTGAATATATCATTTAAACATCAAAGTAATATCATTAATTGTCAATGTGGAAAACTTTGGGGATGTTGTGTAGTCACGCCAAGCCCTTCCCTTTCGAACAGAAAGTACCTGAAACCATAAATATGAAACCGTAAGTACAAATCTTAGTGAGTTCCCCAAAATACCGCATACCAAAACATACAAGTGCCAAGGGCTACCCCCATGGTCTTTCCTCACAATGCCGAGGGCCAAATCCCGGTCTTACATACGAGTGTCATGGGCTACCCCCATGGTCTTTCCTTGCGATGTCGAGGCCCAAATCCCGGTCTTACACACAAGTGTCATGGGCTACTGCTATGGTCTTCCATACAATTTTCACAAAGACAACAAGCATTCCACATAACAAGAAATGGGTCGCCATTGGTGCCTTTGACCCATGGATATGGTAAGAAAACTCACCTTACAATCTGAAAGAATAACTGCACCGATCACTGCTCTAAAAGCTATCTTTACCTGTCACCTATACAATTAACAACAACCCAAATATCAAACTATAAATCAAAATTACCCATAATTCCCTTAGGTCAAACTTGGTCATCCTTGGGAAAATTCAAAGTCAACGGTCAAGGTCCAAAAGTCAATATTTCTTCCCAGCAGAGTACGTCCTATGTACCAAGAGAGTACACCCAACGTACTCTAATGTTGACCAAAAATGGGGCATTGACCACGTACGTGCAACATACCACCAGATACGCCCATCGTACGCAGCCTAGTCCCAAAACTCAATTAAGAGCTCATTTTATTAAGTCCTTACATCCCAACTCAAATTCAAGCCCAAAATGATGTCCTGAGTTATAAACTTTCCAACTATATGACTTTGCATGGCTATATAGTGCTTAATGACCAAAACCCTAAGTTCTTAACCCAATAAGCCATCACAACTCTTGTATGGAAGGGATGGATGGGCCAAGATCACATTTTTATGGTTCATAATGTTTCCATAATGGATAAAGTTTCCAACTTTATCCATTATATTGGTCCCAACAAACAAGATCTAATCTTTAAGTCTCAAAAGGACCCAAAAGTGCATCTTTTCCAACTTAATCCATTAAGTCTAAGTCTCTAACCTTCAATCTAAATCAAAATGATGTTTAGATGGATAAAGTTTCCAACTTATCCATAACAACGTCACAAACCTTCAAGATCTAAACTTTATGCACTTAAAGTGGCCAAAAGCTCATAACACTCAAAACTAGCTAGATCTATCAGTTTCATCATCAAGATTCAAACTTTATACCTCTAGGAGAAAGATCAAGGTGAACAAAGTTCGGATCTACAAGCTCCAATGCAACTAACACTTCTTCAATGAGTTCCTTCTTCTCCAAGGTGCACCAAGAACACTCCAAAGCACTTAAAAACACATTCTTTTTGCTCACGACTCAATCTAGGGTTAGGGTTTCAAGAGAGGGTGATGGAGAGGTGGAGGTTGAGAATGGAATAGGTTTGGGGAAGTTAAGAAACTTAAATAGGGCTCAAACCGCGAAAATAGGGTTTGGCCACTGACCGCCTAAGACCAGTGTACTCAATTTACGCCCAACGTAATCAAGCATACTCAATGTGCCCAACGTACTTAATTTACGCCCAACGTACACAGCTGACCCAACAATCGTCCTAACTTCAAATGGTCGTAACTTCTTCTTTCCAACTCTGTTTTTGTCGTTCTTTATATCCACGAAAAGGTATTGAAGAGTTATAAAATATTATCTAAATATCTTGGACTAAATATTTCTCGAAAAAAATCCATATTTTATGCAAGAACCGGCTTATAACTTTTGTCATATTACCCTTCGACTCCAAAACATAATTCAAGGGTTTAGATCTCATAACCATCATTACCTCCTTCTAAAAGGTCTAAACATCGCCTCTTTAAGGCCCTAGGCCTTTACACAATTGACTTCTGGCCCACAGCCCTGAATCAGAGAATGATCCCAAATAGGGTGTTCCAAATCTCCCCCGTTTAAATTAGATTTTATCCTTGAAATCATTCATTACTATCTCCTTTACCGAACCAAATGATCCTGACTGAACTCCCTGAATCCCAAAAATAACTGGGGAGGTCACCTCATTCTGATGATCGCCCACCCTTAATATTGTCGAACCCAAAATAGTAGATATAACAAGCCCTAACGAAGAATGAACCTCAACGTTTTCCCCTAATCCAAGAAGTATCCAAGTTATATACCTGAAATTGAAAATCATGAATAATGTCGAACTCACAGACAAACAAAACCAATCAAAACGGTTCCCACAAAGACTCAACTTCACAACCCGAACCGAACAAACTTATCCGGCCCGAACAAATTTACAAATACCTGAAAACATATACACGCTGACCATCTACTAGATCCCTGATAAAATTTGACCCTCACATACGATGGCCTTCCAATAATCGAACCTATCCTAAGAAGAACTCACATACTGACGAAAAACGAATCCTTGCTCCCACTGACGTTAATGGATAAAAGACAACCATCACTACTCAGCTCAAAACCAGGAATCCAATACCTTATCTGATTTCCCGACATAGAAAACCATTCTAAATCATAGCCAATATGGCTCCACTTCACAATCTAATCCGAAAAAAATCGTTACGACCCTAAATTATCCTGTTGACCAACATTCACATTTTTTATCTATCCAATATCTTTTGAGCTTCGAGCTGATCTACCAATTATCTAAAGCGTCGGATTCCCGACCGGTCGTTGAAACCGACATCCTTTCAAATGACTGCACCACGAGACCCTATCTAAGATTCTGTCTAACCAAGCTACCCTAACCTACTTGTATATAAGGCTTCAACAACTATCCTGCTCCAACCAGGGATATCATAACCAACCATCACACTGATGCAATGTCACTTAATTTGCTCTAAATGAATGCTACCCGTCCAACTATAGTCTTACATCATGACCGACCCCATATGTCCCACATCCTTCCTTGATCCCACGAATGTTGGGGCCTTCCCACAGTCTCACAACACCTCTATTACTACCTGCCAACCTAGTGAATGCTACGACCACCCCATAGTCTTACAACACTTCTATCACTACCTGCCAACATAGTGAATGCTACGACTACCCCACAGTCTTACAACACTTCTATCACTACCTGCCAACCTAGTGAATGATACAGCCACCCCACAGTCTTACAACACTTCTATCACTACCTGCCAACCTAGTGATAGCAATTTATTAAATTATCCTAACTCCTTAGTAGTAGCTCCAAATTATGACCAACAAACCATGCGACCAAAGTCCATATTTCATGATAAGATTTAGCTCACTTTACTCAAGCTTCCTTCCTTCTTTTAGATCATGTAATGCCATAAAAATGTGATCATCACATCATGTATTAATATTCTAAGAATAGGAACTTATGAAGTTAGATAATGGATGTACCTAAAGTAAAGTCACACGAATTGACTTCCTAATTTTTAAGATCCTTCAAGTACTTTGGGTAGCTTCGCTTTCAATGTCCTTTCAATTTATAATAAAAACAAATGGACTCAATGAGGTCAACTTTGGGAACGATCTTGGTACGAGCCTTTCTCTTTACCATACGACCAAACGGGTTGACCTTGGTCAATCCCTTTCGATTAGGAAGAGAAAACTTTTCTTGATCACAAATGTTAACATTATCAATGTCCATGGAAACTGTGGAATTAGACCCTACAAGTATTTCTGCTTTAGTTGTGTTCCTAAGCATTTCTGCTTCAGTAACTGTCAACATATAGGTAAGATCACTTAGGGTCACATCAAGATTCCTCATATGAAAGTTCTTAACAAACCAACCATATGACTAAAGAAGCGAGATAAGAACCAAATCAATGGCTTTCTCCTTTGGGAATATAGCACCCATCCTTTCCAAATTGTCAATGTACGATTTCTTTTCAGAACATGCGTACACATAGAATTTCCATGTTTGTGTTTACATGCCATTAGGGATTGATTGGTTTCATATTTCTCAAAACGTGACGTTGGGAGAGTTACATGAGAAGGAGGTTGAAGAGTTAAATGAGGACGATGTTCAATTCCACCATTTACTAAGGAAGGGAAAACAATTTCACCTTGACTCAAATCTGGAAGACCATCTCCGGAAGATTGAGGAAAAACATTTCCATAAGAATGAGGAAGACCATCGTTGTCTTGATTAGACATCTAAAATTTAGGATAATAAAGAATTCAAGTTAGTTTATTTTAATCCGTAATTATTAACCCATAAATTTAAATTAAGGCTAGGTTCCATATTTTCGATTCAACCTTTGAAGAGGGATGTCGTAATCAAATTTGAATCTAATTTAGGTAGGTAGAGTCATCTCACCAATTTCAATCTCATGAAACTCCTAGATCTATGAGAATCATTAAATCTTATCAATGACATATTTAATCTTGATTATGCTCTTACCAATTGTGATTGGGATGCCGAGTATCACAATTAAGATGTGAATAACCAAGCAAACCCGTTAAACACCCTCAATCGATTTATGATCTCCCATTGAGGTACCACACTCTCCATTAACAATCATAAAAATGAGTTGTTTCATCATTTCACCATTATAGTCCCAAAATAGTGTGTTGCTTAACCATACACACCCCACTAATGACTCATAAGGAAACGATGTGCGTGTTCATGAATTAGCATTCAATTTCACAATTTTCCTAAAGTAACCAGAGTAGGATTTTTAAAAGGTTTAGTTACTTTGTAGTATCATACTTTTAGAGGTTATGTCCTATCAAACCCATTCGGCTAACGACCCTCCACCATACAAGGGAGCGATGGGTGAGAGTGGACACCCATTCAACGATTATTTCATAGACCGTTTCCTTATACCCCTTCCCCCCTCTTAGAGTATGTTTATGCGAATGACGCCTACTAATGATTTGACTCACATGTGTTATACGTATAATATATTAAACTTTTAGTCATATATAGTGTAAGGTGTATTTTAACTCTTTTCAAAATATTAGGTTTAAATATTAATTATCTAGATTATCATATTATTAATTAATCAATTGAAACATATTATGAATTTATAATTATATTTAATTTACATTACTATTAAATTCATAAGAGATAACCCAGTTTAATATAACTAATTACAAATTATCGAATAAGGATATCTCCTAATATTTAGGGTTTTAAGGATTATCACACAAGACATTCAAAATTCGGATTCTAACAAAATCAATAATGGATAATTACCAAAAATTAGATTCAGAAGATAACTATCGAAAATCTGGAAAAACTATGCTCACGTCGTGAAAAAAAAAATCTCACGTCATGAGACCAGTATTTCGAAAATAAACGTTTAGTTTGACTTATCTCATGCACAGTCAATGTTTGACAAGCCTAATCTCTGATACCGCTAATGGTTTTTTATAGAAAACAAAATTGTACAATGTGGAAAACAATTAACACTTAATAGGGTACATGCATCCTATAAAAGATCTATGTCACAACACTTGAAGGCAACATACTATGAATAAAAATCAAGCATAAACCCTAATGTAATCGAAATCATTGGATTAGGGTTACATATCTTTGACTTGTTGTAGTAAATAAATCACTTCAATCTCCTTGTAGTGTAGGTCTTGGAAAGCTTAACACCAAAGGGATGATGCCTCTAATGATTCACACCCAAACCCCAGAACTAGAAGACAATGGGAGAAAGGAGAGAGAATATTTTTGGCCAGAGAATCATTCAATGAAGAGTATGAAAGAAAATTGTTAGCCTTAGGGTCCTATATATAGTTTAGGTAACTTAGGAACAAAGCAAGATTTGAATGATTAAATAATAGATTTAATCCAAATTCAAATCGTTTCCTTATTTACTACCAGGAAGCTTCTGGAAACCCTAGAATTCATCCTAATTTCGTTCGGACGTTCACCCCTATATGGGTCTAGAATCATCATTCCTTGCTTAATTATGAACAATTACAATTCAACCTTTAGACCTTTAATTAATTCCGAATTAATACCAGATTAATTCTGATTAATAATTAATTAATTCTAATTGATTTCATATTAACTTATTAATTATATATAAATTAACAATTTGATTTTCTATTTCCAATTAATATATTAATCACATAATATATGAAAATTTTATTTCCTCATAATTTCCAGTTAGTTTATTAATCATATAATAAGCTAGTAAATCATTATCTCTCTACAAATGTCATTCTAACCATGTTCTAGTTATGAAGGCAACCCAAAAGGACTTTGCTTCTAATTACAAGAATATGCAAATTTACTTACTGGCTTAGACACCTTAATCCAACAGTCTCCCACTTGGATAAGTCTGTAACTACAATTGCAAGTATAGACATTGAAGTCAACGTTAAACAGTGTTTTCCAAAGCCACTGTCGAACTCTAATTCAAATGAAATGTTGGTCCTAAGATAAGTGATCGGTTATTCCTTTGTTCTACAAGATATCGTATGGATGTGAGACATGGATTAGAATCAATTTCATAGTCCAAAATTATGTTTCTCAATTTCCTGATTTATGACAACTGAATTCAGACTACTAACTGAAAACATCAATTTAGTCCGATCTCGGCCAAGAACTTCAGATGTCCGAAAAAAATCATTGAAGGGCCCAAAGATATCATTTTTTCTGTTAAGGAAAAAGGAATGAAATACTTTGACTATATAGTTATACATTTTACTAACCAAATCATGCATGTAATTACTCTTTATAACACCCAGTTATGAGACGCGTTTGGGAAAACCAATGCACAACTGATCCATAAACTATGAACTATGTCTTAAGAATAGTAGATATTATCGTCTTAAAATTACTCGTGATAAACTCCATGAAGTAATCTCTAAGCGTGACTTTATCCCATACTTAAAATCTCTATTTTCAAAGTACTCATGAATATTGTAGCAATTCCAATTGCAATGTCATAACCCCAATCGACAATCTACAATCAACTCATGAAAGCCTTGATTCACTACTTACTTCTATAAGTATGAGCGATTGTGGAATTTTGAATGATATTAAAATTACTCAGGGAAGTAAACATGAAAATTGAAACCCAACAATCCTCCTTAATAAATGAAGTTTTTTTTCCACATGTCAATCTCTTATGAGTTTTGACACTTCTCATTTTGTGGTATTTTTGAATAAATGTTTTTTCCATTTGTCATTTTCTCATTTTTTTATCTTTTTTAATTAATACATCATATTTACACCTTAATTAATAATTGACTTAATTGAAAATAACCAATAAATTATAATATTACAATTCATATAGTATTTAATATGTTTCCTTTTAAATTCAAATTTTAAATTTCAAATTTAAATAAAATTTTGTTCAAACCTTCATATATATATATATATATATATATATATATATATATATATATATATATATATATATATGTTTTATCCAACCCGTATATTATACGAGACTCACAACTAGTAAATTAATTAACTATGGTTTGAAACTTACTGAATATAAATAATTCCTATTATTTAATCACCATAACAATTACGAATTTATTCATTATATAATGTTTCGAGCAATCAACTAAATATTTGAATTAGATAACATCATTCATGCCTATGTTGCGACCATGAATACTATAATCGAATCAAAAAGAAAATTGGGAGGATTTGTGTGATTTTGAGCAAGGAAAAGAAGATGTTACTTGCGATCAATTTATGACAAGAGGCAGGAATTGAGATCGATTGGAGAGGTGGAGATAAAGAATGAACCTGCGATCGTGAGAAACCAAAGTTGTAAATCGACTAACAAGAGAAGGAGGATGTGCGATTTGGGGTGGCTACCGAGAATCGATTAAGAACGAGATGTAAAGAAGAGGGTACCTGGTCTTTCGATTTTTCTATGTGGTTTTTTAACAAAGCGAGGGAGAAGAAGAAAGTGTCCCCCTTTTCTGCTACAAATTTCGTTTTTTTTATTAAATATATAAAAAGATTATTGAAAAAGTACATATAAAATAAAAAAGTAGGCAACTTATGCTGACTAAGATGACAAATCACAAGTCACATCATCTTGTAACCTACTATTCACTTCTCCCCTCCAAAAATGGCTTCTATGACAGCTAAAATGAATGTTTAGTGACATTGAATGCATAAAAAAATTCAATGACTATTTAAAACAAATGACAAAAGTTGGTTGTGCTAAAATGACAATTACCAATATTATAGCTACATTTTCTACTTTCAGGAATGAAATTGTGTAGGATATATATATATATATATATATATATATATATATATATATATATATATATATATATATATATATATATATAGTTAGGGACATGATCCTCAATCCTATCTAGGATCCCAGATCTAAAAGATATATAAGGATCCTAAAGACTATCCATGATACCAGATCTTAAAGGTGTCTCAGGATCCTAAACATCGTCATTATTATTACTTAATAAGTTTAACGACTATATTTCTTGTTTATTTCTCACATGTGCAGAAATGGTCTACGTAAGACTCATTATCAATGAAGAAATGTTCCAACCAAGCTTAAGACCTAGGAATACCAAGTCAAAGCACGTTGCAAATACCAGCTGAACAGGATCCTAGAAATATCGGAATTTTAGTTACTTAACCTATATTATAAATACACTTGTAAATGACATTGAATGGGCACAATCTTCATACTCCTTAAAAACCTTATGCTACTGAAACACTTGTATTTGTATGTTCATCATTTTTTGTAATTTTCAGCTAAATCAATAAAACCAAACAAGGCAGGTGATTATTATCACCTCCCAAGGTTTTATGTCGGAGATCCTATAAAGGATCAAGGGCTTCCCTTGTAAACTACTTGTGTTGTTCTAAATTTCGTTAATCACTTCAACCACAACACCACAACCTCTCATACAATTTGGTTGATTTTTGACCAAAACAATTTAGCGCCCATCGTGGGGCCGTGATGTTCATAATTCTCAAAAAATTATGTCCATGAAATTTTCTCCCTCTTTTCCTCATATTTCTCCTAAAAATCTTCCACCACCTCCAAGTGGACATCCCGGTCAGAGGAAAACTCTGGATAGCTCTAAAAATAACACCTCTCAATCAACCATCGAGATCCAGGATCCCTGGGATTCTAGGATCCTCCTGTTCTGATCTTTAAAACTAAACTCTTCTCCATGGTGAAAATGGTAACGCAACAACTAAATAATCAATAGTACAACCACAAAAAATTTCTCAAAGAAATGGAAAGAATAAGACCAGAGATCCACAAACCGCATGAGACAACCCCTTCAATTTTTCAACCCAGGATCCTCGATTTTGACAACGCATGATCCTTAGGGAATCGTCAAGATACTACAACCTCGGAACCTACTGCTGCTTCAACTTGGGGAGCAGTCGCAAATAATCAAACCAGTCTGATGTAAGATCCTAAAAAAACTTCACTACCCTTAAAAACTGTGGCACTGGTAACTTACTAAATGATAATGCATTTAATACTAACTATGAGGATATTGATGCATGTATAAGTCCTATCATCTCTAGGGAACTTCAACAACTAAGACAAATGATCTTGAAGTGTACCTGGAATAGTCCAACCTTTACCAAAAGCATCCCCCACAAGCCACAAGATCACGAGATTTTCTCCTGCAATAACTGATACTGAAGCTCCAAAACACTGATAGACTCCCATCATGAGCCTTACAACAGAACTATGGATCCTGAGGAACACGTAGCACAATACATTGAAAGAATGGCAATGATTCCCATTTCATTACACTTAAAATAAGCTTTTTTTATGCAATCAACCCTCACAGGATCAGCCTTGAAATGGCTTCTTAATGTTCACCCTTATTCCGTTACTTCTTTTGATCATTTAGTTAACCAATTTTAATAATCAGTTCTCTTGTATCAGGACATTCGAAGAGATCACTAGTGATCTATATCGAGTAGTCCAAGATCCTATGGAATCCCTTAGAGATTTTGTAAACATGTTTGGAAGCTCAGCGGATATCATCTACGAACACTGCTTTCGGTTATTACCAAACACGTGGAAAGAGGGACTCAGACCAGCCACAAGCCAACTTACAGGATTCACCGGACACAACCTATGGCCACTAGGTACGATCCACTTACCATTCACACTAGTTAGCCAAGACAAAGCCAAGCGTCGAACCACTCTAATAGACTTTGTAGTCATACGACACCCATCGGAGCACAACATCATATTGGGTCGGACAGCCTTGCTTAGATTCGGCGTGGTCCCATCAACAATCCACGGGATAGTCAAATTTAGCACAAGCCAAGGACTAGTCACGATTCTAGCCATACCCCCAAGGGAATTAAAATGTTATGAGATTAGGCAACCAAAAGACATTTAGGTTGAGGCCAAAAGACCAAGACCGGACCCGTCAGACAGGGGAGAAGTAATCAACAGGGAGTATCCCGACCAGCGAGTGACCGTGGGAACAACCCTCCATGCAAGAACGAGAGAGGCACTGGTATAACTACTGCAGAAGTACAAACATTTATTTGCATGGACGCCTACAGACATGGTGGGGGTCGACCAAGGAATGATAGAACACAATCTGATGATAAAACCAGGAACTAAGGAAGTGAAACTAAAGAAGCGGGTTCAGGGAGGTGACAGAAACAAAGCAATCAACGCAGAAGTAGCAAACTTAACCAACGTTGGAATCTTCAGAGAATCGATGTTTCCCATGTGGATCGCCAACCCGTTAATGGTAAGGAAACATGACGGTAATTGGCGGATGTGTATTGATTATTCGGATCTAAACAAAGCATTCCCCAAAGACTGTTACCCGCTACCATAAATCGACCAAAAAGTGGAATCTTTGCAAGGATTCCAGTGGAAGTGCTTCCTAGATGCATACAAAGGATATCACCAAATCTTGATGAGTACAAACGATGAAGAGAAGACAACCTTTTACACAGATCATGATACCTTTTGTTATACAAAGATGCCATTTGAGCTAAAGAATGCAGGGGCGACCTATCAGCGGCCCGTCGATTCCTTGTTTGCCCATCAGATTGGTCGAAATATTGAAATCTATGTCGACGACATGTTCATAAAAATCCCAAGCGAGAGTAAGTTGCTACGAGACATGGAGGAAACACTACAAAGGTTGGAAGGAGTTAAAATGAAATTAAATCCCGCCAAGTGCACTTTTGGGGTCGAAGAAGGCCAGTTTTTGGGATATTATGTGACGAAAGAAGGAATCCAACCAAAGTAAACGAGCTCGAAGAAACACCCTCACCTTGTACGCTTAGGGACGCACAAGGCTTAAATGGAAAACTGACAGCACTTAGCCAATTCATCTCCAAGTCAGCTGAGAAAGTCATGCCACTATTCCACACGCTCAAAGGGTGCATCGAGAAAAACAATTTTCCGATGGATGACAAAGGCCGAGTCGGCACTACAGAACATCAAAAAGGCACTCCACGCCCTCCCTACTCTGGCCAGCCGAATACCCGGTGAGAAGCTACAAGTGTACTTGTCCACATCAAAAGACACTATCTCGCCAGTGCTGGTAGTTGAAAGACAAGGACGCCAACTGCCAATCTATTTCGTGAGCCGGGCCCTACAAGGACCCGAAATGAACTACCCAACCATCGAGAAACTGGTGCTCGCCCTAGTTTACGCGGCATGAAGGCTCCGCCGATACTTCCAGGCCCACCAAATAGAGGTACTGACTAATTGCCCGATCAAGCAGGTGCTCCTAAAACCGGAGACATCCGGGCGACTCGCAAAGTGGGCCATAGAGCTAGGGAAGCACGACATCAGTTACCACCCTTGGGTATAGCCCTGTCGAAAATACCCGATACCCGAATTACCCACCCGATTTTTTCGGGTATCGGGTAAATTTTTCCGGGTAATCGGGTTACCCGATTTTTTTTTCGGGTCGGGTAAAGGGTACATTTTTTGGGTTTCGGGTATACCCAAATTATTTTAAAAATTCCTTTTTTTGTAGAGTTTGTACTATATAGCAGGTATTTGATCACGCTTAAACTAACTATCATTATTGTAAAACATAAATATATTTATTATGACAATACGACACTAACAATATTAAAAGTAATTTTATATATCATCACGTTCTTTAAAACTTAACTGTTCTAGATTATAGTTTTTATTGCAACTAATAAACTCATTATCTTAACGAAACTTCAGAACATGACAAAACTTATGGCTACATTTAGCTTAAACATTTTAAACTTTTAAATTAAGATCTTTAGGTGTTTGTTTTTTTAACATCTTATTAGATTAGATTAAGTTGTTAAAAAATTACTTGATATCTCATGTATTATTGACTAAAAAATCTCAATGTTCAAAGCTTGAGTAACTTCGTTTATGTCTCGTTTGTTTATATAAACAAGACTAATAAAGCACGACGTATTTATTTTATTAAATTTATTTTCAGGTGAAATTCAAAAAAAAATTATATATTTCGGGTAATACCTGAATTACCCAAACCCGACCCGATACTCGAATTACCCAAACCCGAATTACCCAAACCCGAATTACCCGAAATTAGTCTGGGTAGGGCAACGGGTAATTTTTCTAACATGAAAAACCCGAATTACCCGAAACCCGAAAAAATTACCCGTTCAACACCCCTACTTGGGTAAGCATTAAGGGGTAAGCATTAGCGGATTTTTTGCTCGAAATCCCAGGAGAACTCCACCAGGAAGTAACCAACGCAGGCCAGCAAGGCCACTTGCCAGCTAAGAACGACCAGCAGTGGACCCTCTACACAAATGAGGCCTCTAATAAAGAAGGGTCGGCCGCAGGGCTAATTTTAACCAGCCCCACGGGAGAGGAAGTCTCATACGCCCTACGCTTCAACTTCCGTACTTCCAACAACGAATCAGAATACGAAGCCCTACTAGCTGGCCTCAGGCTAGCAGTAAAAATGGGGGCGGAAAGAGTCACAACTTCGACGGATTCGCGCTTAGCAGCCAACCAGGTATTGGGGGAATTCGAAGCGAAAGACAAACGAATTGAGAAGTATGTGAAAGCGGTACAACGAATCACGAGCTCCCTAAAAAGTTTTGTGATAAAGCAAATCCCGAGGGGAAGCAACAGGCGAGCAGATGCCCTCAGCAAATTAGCGTCAACATGTTTCAGACACCTTTCGAAGGAGGTGTTGGTGGAAGTATTAAAAGAAAGGAGAATTGACGAGCGGCAAGTTGAATCCCTATCAGTGGCACAACCCAATTGGATGACGCCCATCATGGACTATCTTCAGCATGGTATTCTCCATGACGACCACATAGAGGCCCGGAAAACGAGGGTGCGAGCCCCCCAGTATGCAGTCCTCAAAGGGAGGTTGTATAGAAAAGGCCACATAGCTTCGTGGATAAAATGCATAGATGGCACGGCAGGTAAAGTGGATCTGAAGGAAGCCCATGCAGGGTCAGCCGGAGCTCACGAAGGAGCGCGAGCACTCACAGGAAAAGTGTTGCACATGGGTCTCTACTGGCCAGAGATACACCAGGATGCGGTCGAGCTAATGCGAACTTGTATGGAATGCCATAATTTTTCACCGGCGCAAGAAGTGCCACCATCTAAGTTAACAAGCATAATCAGCCCTTGGCCTTTCTACCAATGGGGAGTAGACATTGGCGGCCCTTTCCCAAAAGCGTCGGGAAGGTAAAATTTCTAGTTGTGGAGGTCGACTACTTTACAAAATGGATAGAAACAGAACTGTTGGTGTGTATTACCGAGAGACAGATAATCAAGTTCGTTTGGAAGAACATCATAACACGTTTCGGAACACCTAAGATCCTAATCAGCGATAACGACCTACAGTTTGCGGAGAACCCCTTCAAGGACTGGTGCAAAGAAAAGGGAATAGAACAAAGATTCACATATGTGGCTCAACCCCAAGCCAATGGACAAACAGAGGTGTCTAACAGGATGTTGGTGCAAGGGATCAAGAAATGGCTAGGCAAAGCAAAAGGCAACTGGGTAGCCGAGCTACCAGAAGTCCTTTGGTCATATCGGACCACACCGCGGACCAGCACAAAAGAGACATCATTCTGTTTAGCCTATGGAGCCGAAGCAATGCTACAGGGAGAAATGATGATAGGATCAATACGACCAGAATACTACCTGGAACAAGGAAACAACGAAAGTCTAAGAGAAAACCTAGACCTACTGGAGGAACGACGCGAGCGTTCAAGCATGTGACAAGCAGCCTAAAAAAGACAATGGAAAGATACTACAATCATCGTGTTAAGAACAAAGCATTCCGAGTGGGAGACTTGATCTTACGGAAAAATGAGTTCAGCCATGCACAACCCCACACGAAACTAAGCCAGACGTGGGAAGGACCGTACAAAGTGGTCAAGGCGTAGCGCAATGGATCGTACACTCTCGAGACCCTGGAGGGGAGACAAATACCCAGGACATCGAACGCGAGGAACTTAAGGAAGTTCCATGTCTGAGAAACGACAGGACCCTATGCAGAAAGGAAGACGAATGCACACAACCTTCAAGCAAAGTCGTAAACCCACAAACAGTAGGGAAAACGAGGAAAGCATCTCATGGCCGGACTAATCACCCGGACCAACAGATGGACTCTTAGAGAAGTCCAATGGGAAATTATTGTATGACACAACCATGTTTCAGAATTACATAAATAAAAGAACATGCATTGTCTTTAGCACGTAATGTAACGAGCATATCTAGCATTCTAACAAGTATAACATAGAGGATACTTAGTGAATCCAAGATGCAGTGTACATAAAAACAGAAAATAAAATAGAAAAGAGCCTAACAGATGATCAACCTACATAGAAGGTTTGATACGATTGATAAAAAGCATAATAGTTCAGCAACTAAAGATAAACCATTGTTTGGTTACACATGAAAGCCTTAGAGGCCACAAACCAAGAACATCCAAGTAAAGGCCTCAGAGGCCGTAAAACGACTAAAAGATAACAAGACAAAAGCTTCAACATGATTTTTTCACACCCCAGAAGGGTAGCTTTGAACAACTTCATACAACACTACTAGCACCATTGCCACCAGCACCACCGCCACCAACGGAACCATCGCCATCACCAATTTCACCACCACCTCCACCAACAGAACCATCGTCGTCACCAATTTCACCACCACCGCCAACCCCATCAGCCCTACACACTCACTCCGGCACCACCTGCCCCTGCACCATCCACACCCAACATCTCAACATCCTCCCCACCTTCATCAAACGCGCACAACGCTCTTACCCCATCCATATCCAAGTAACCCAACCCGGGTAAACCAACAAAGTCCATTTTCGCAAAAGCCAACAAAGCATCATCCAAGGTTGACGTATGACTGGACCGTGAATCACTAGCCGAAGGATCGTAAGTCCCAGCATCGACCTGAGATTTCAAGTTGGCCCAACCCGACTCCTCCCTAGCAGTAAAGGCAGCATGGCAAATACGACTAATACCACCAATGAACTCGGGATGCTCAAGAAGCTTGTCGATCACACGTACAAACCCAACCTGTAGGAGCCAACTACGGTCCGCCCTCAACACCTCCAGTTCACGATCGCGATTAGCAAGATCCCGCTCCAAGCTTTCATTCTAAATCATCAAAACTTCATTTGCTTAGCTAAAAGATTCCACCTGGCCCTCCAAAACATTACGCACATCCTCCAATACCAATTTCTCTGACGCCAAAGATCTGTTCTCTTCCTCTAACCAACCAATGGATGTGCTTAATTCGGTCACCTTCGCCCTCAGAACAGCTTCACTCTCAAAAAGGGAAGAATGCACATGCTCCAACTCATCAAACCGTTGCACACCGTGGGACCCAGCGGCCAGATATGTCATGGCCTATGCAGCGGCATATGCAAGATTATGAGCCAAGACAACATTGCTCATCGAATCCATATCATCCACGGTGGCAGGAGGAAGAGCATGACGAGTAAAATCCAAAGCAATGAAATGAATAGACAAACGAGAATCAGAACGTAAGCCCCACCCTGGAACAAACACAGGTGCGCTGCGCAACGCCTCCAATGTAGAGGGCCCCTGGAACAACCGCTCAGGGCTACCCCTCGAAGACTGAGGGCTGACGCCAACGCCTAAAGAAACCGATACAATGGGATGATGAGGCGCCCCTTCGACACCCTCAGACTGTTTCACGTCATCATCGGGTATCACCAACACATCCCTTGGGATGGAAGGTGCAGACGACAATAAGTGCATAAGACCACGACACTGCACCACACGTCGTCCGATGAGTCTCAAACTACCCCAAGAGTCGGACCACTCATCGCCTGCACATCTTTCCTTTTCCCCTCAACCCGACGATCGCCAACCATAATCCCAGCCTTCCTGTCCACCACATCGTCAGTAACTAGCTCAGTAGAAGTACGGGAAGCAGTCGGAGGGGTCATGATGGTAGGGGAAACCGAATGACTCTCCGATGCGGTAGAACTCCCCACAGGTTGTGGGGGCACCTGAGCAGCAACAACAGTCAAGCGACGGGGAGGAGGCAAAGTCTCGTACAAAGGCACTGAACGATGCTCCATCTTTCCCTGGTAATGATCCCGCAACACAGAATCAATAGAGATAGAGCATTCAACACCTACCCAAAAAACAGAGAAGACAACCGTGAGAAAGCGAACGTGAACAAGCTCTCTTTCTTTCTTTTTTAAAAAAAAAAAGAGGAAGGGGAGAAGAAAAGAGAAACGGAAAGCAAGAGCGACTCACCGTTAGAGACAGTGTAAAACACAGGCATCTCTCCTCAAGAGCGCCAACTAGGGCTCATCCCAACACCGACAAGTATAGCCTCCGGCATCACATCAACGTCTACCTGGAGAGTGCGCAAGAGATCTGCAGTCGCCTGGTTGTGTAGAAACAGTTTAGGGATGGTGTCAGAAAGCGTAGTCGCCCGGGGATACTTACGGCCAAGCAGCTCCTCGTTGACCCACAACCACTTATCCTGCTAGTTCTTGGGAGGCTTACTGTCAGTGACGAGATTATGACTTCCCCGACTGGCAGAGAAGGTATACTTGTCGTTGGTGGCGGCAAATCAAAAGAAGAACTTGAAGACAAAGTAGTCAGGAACAATGTCGTTAGCTCGGCAGATCATCTCGAAGGTCACCATCTTATGAACAGCACCGGGGGTCAACATCTGAACACTGCACCCGTTACGCCGGAGTATTTCTTCTTAAAAGTCACTAAATGGGAAGCGGAGACCTACATCGAAATTTTTCAGATAAACACCAACTTTCCCAGGCGGAGGTCGAGTGATCAAAGAACCAGAGACTAGAAACTCCACCCCATCAGCTGGAGTAAGGCCGTAAGCTTCCTGAAGGGTATCAAACTCGAAGGAACTAGGGATTAAACCCTGAACAGACGTCATGCCAAAGAACAAGGAGTAGAGAAGAAAAGAGGAAACACAAAGGTAGGGTAGGAATTGAAAAAGAAAACTGCTCGAGAGCAATAAAAGGAAAAGAAAGCGGGATTTACGAAAATCCCTAGCACGAATGACGTAACCACCGCGCGCACGTCGTAACGTCACATCATTAGAAATGAAACGGTGACCGAGTAAAGACTAGACATGTGCATCGGCAGTTAAAGTCCAGAACATCATAGCTAGCTAGCATATGCTATGACTACTGGACTGGGGGACTTGATGCGTGCCCCTTAGAGCAGGCCAGAAGTAGTCAAGCCCCTGGCAAGACGCGCACAACGAGAGGCCGAGCCAAAGACTCGACTACCTCAGCGAACTAGGACTCCCGTCCCTTTAGCTACAGTCCAAGGATAACGGCTCCAGGCGACAAAGGACAAGACCAGAGCATTATCGCCTGGACCAATCGTTGGGCTGGACACAAACGTGGAGCATGACCCTCCAATAAACACAGCGGCTCCTGTCGGAACTGCAGCCTTTGTCCCTCGTATGGACCGAGGAAGATCTTTAGTATAAAAGGTCGATCATTCTGCCTTAGGAAGTAAGCCATTCAACCCCGATCATTCACCTCCATACTCCATATTCACCTCACTAACTTGACCATCGGAGCGTCTTTCTGGGACCTCCTCCCGGAGAGCGGCTGATGCCTTTATTTTCTTTGTGACCTCTTAGGTTCCAGACGGACGCCGTTCATTCATAGTTCGGGTGGTTCGCCGCCAGGTCACATCAATATATATATATATATGTGTGTGTGTGTGTGTGTGTGTCTGTGTGTGTGTATATATATATATATATATATATATATATATATATATATATATATATATATATATATATATATATATATATATATATATAGAGAGAGAGAGAGAGAGAGAGAGAGAGAGAGAAAGAGGTTTAACTTCTATAGAAAACAAAAAAAAAAAAAAAAACTTAAAAAAAAAACCTTAAAAATCATAGAAATACATAAAAAAAATACTTAGATATCACAAATCTTTTTTTTGATTTTATATTCTTGAAAATCGCAACTTTTTATATAATCTTGTTGAAAATTTTTTTTGAAAAAAAAAATAAAAAAATAAATAAATAAATAAAAAGTCGATTTTTTAATTTTTTTTCTACGAATTTATAAAAAAACTGTGATTTTTAAATATATAAAGTAAAAAAAAAACATTTGTGATCTTTAGGTATTTTTTTAATTATATATATATATATATATATATAAATTCTCTTTACTTAGCTACAGTAAACTCCTATCTATTTTGTCAATTTCAGCCCTTCTACTACCCCTGTTTATATATGTGTTTGTCTCCATGGTCATTGTATGTCGATATTCATAATGTTTGTGTATACGTGTTGCTTCTCCTTTGCTTCACCGCTTTTTTATCCAATCGAATTCCGATCTGTGTAATCCCTCTTCCCCTTCTTCCAAACTGCTTCCACTTACCAATATCTTCCCGATTATTCTAATTTTTAACCTGATTTTCTTCTACTTCATCTACCGTCCTATCTCACTTTCTCTCAATCGATCATCAGGTGCTCAGAAATCACAGAAGGTTCCCATCGATCTCCTCCCATCGGTTCTCATCTTTACCCTCCTTCTCTACATGCTCCGTTGGTGAGTTCGTCGGCTTCTATGCGCCTTCTCTCAGGAGGACGCGATGGCAAACTGGTGTATAGGCAGCGGATATCTCTACTTCTCTTTGTTGATGATTCTCACGAAATTAGTTCCCTATTCGCATTTGATGTTCTTCCTACTAACTTGAAATTGTTGATGCTTCATGAATGATCTTCTTCTGCTACTATCGATGGTGTCCAAGACAGGCCTAAGAGGTTGGCAAAAAAACCCCTATTTATTGGTTTAGGTCTTTTTTGGTTCTTCCTTCACCGATTTCCGTCTGTTCCCGCCGTTGATTACTGATTTGGGTATGTGTTTGCAACTTACGACTTCACTCTCTCCGATTTGTGCTTGATTTTGGACCAGACGACTACAAATATGTGATTTTAAATTTAGGTTTGTCAGAATCTGTCACACCAGATCATTTGTTTGCTTTTTTTTTTTTTTCCTGTCATCAGGCGTGATGAAGCCTACAACAACTGATTTCGGTTGCTTCTTGGTTGGCATGTCTTCTCTTTTTGGGTTTACTTTCATATCTGTTGTTTCTGCAATTGGAGAATGCGAGCACGAAAAAGAACACCGAGTGGTTGGTAGTTACGAACGAGGAGGATTTCATCATCACCACTCACCACCTGATGCACTGCATCGCCCTTGATGTTGTAATGAGATTTGAAGGAGAGTTTGAGTATGCACCCCAACTGGTCGATGAAATGCTTGAACTATGGTATGTTGATTTTCAACCAAATTAACTATTATATAAAATCTTTAATGCATAAGATTTTCATCTGATTGAATCTATTTTGGTCTAATTATATATGGTGTTACTGGGAAGTGTGTCTTGGCCTCAGAACTACAACGATTCAAATATCAACAAGCTTGATTAGCATCTTCCTTACTGAAATATTGCTTAACTCGATTGAGATGCAATTATTTGTTATTCCTTAGTTGCTACATGCTCAAATTATTGGATTTTTTGTAGTTGTTTTGGTGTTTGATATCTCTATTGTTTTTGTGTTTGATACCTGTATGGCAACATCTTACTTTCATTTTATTTCATCTCTAAGCATTGGACTTTGAAAAGTAACTGTTTGGGTATGGTATTTGTGGTAGTTTTCATATTTTAAGAGTGAGACCACATTCGCCCTATCCTTAGAGGTTAATTCATGATAGCTTTTCTGTTCATTTTTCTGCAATGGTGCTTTTTACAGTTATAAATACAATCGGGTGCTGACAGATTGAGGCCATATGCAGTAATCCCTCCACGGTACATTTTTCTATATTTATATTTATGAATGTTTTAGTAGCACATAAATATTTTCTATGATCATAATAACTCTTTTTTATAAATTAATCGACATATCTTCTATTTTTAGAAAGAACATTTGGGAATCAGAGAGGGAAAAATTACAGAGGACCCACTTGACTGGAATGACTACAAGTCCATGAAATTCATTCGTGCGGTCGGTTTTGACTTTTAATATGTTTGTTTATTATTACATTTGAAGCAATTTATGTAAGCTTTTCTTTTTGAAATGTTTTTTTTCTTTATATTTTAATTTTTAAATAATTTTGATTAATTAAACTTATCATAGGTGGTGGTGACGCAGATGATATGAGACCTCCAGATTTGCAACCACAAAAGAAATAGAACTACACGTTTGAGAATATATATCCTGTGCCTATAGAATTCAGAAAGAATCAACAGTGGTATGTTTCTTCACTAATCCATTGTATTTTTTTTACCATTGATGTTTTCCTCAAACAGTTTTAAAAGGGTGTCCAAAGACTTAACAGAATGTGTTGCTGTTTTTTTTTTTTTTTTTTTTTTTTTTTTTTTTTTTTTGCAGATTCTTCATTTTGGATGAAATGGTTTTTTATGGGGCTGAGGTTGACTTTAGGGTTTGACCTACCATGGGACTTTTAGAGCTTTAGTGGTATAAGGAAGGGTAAGTGTAAATATGATTTGAGGTAATTCCATTATTTACGTCTATAGTGTTTTGTATGATAGAATGGAATCATCCATTCCATCGAAATGACAAAAAATTGTTTGTTTCACTAATGGAATGGAATAAGCAATTCATTACGGTGTACATTCCATTCCATTAAACTAAACTCATTTTTTAATCATGATACAAGCGGAAGAACATAGAATATAAACAAATACTACATATTTCTGATGAGGTTCATTCTGTCGTTTTTGCATATGCACAAGATTTGCCATAGAAATTAGATAGATTCAAACTGCTTGACATATTGTTTGTGTGTTTACAAGTTATTTTTTCTGTTTTCGCACACTTACATCAGACTAAATTTGGTATTTTTTATCTGATATATATATATATTTTTTGAAATAGATGCTAATTAAAAAATTTCTTACAAAATGGTGCCTAATTTTGAAAATCCTTACAATACTGACCCTAATTTTGATTTTCCCTGCAAAGGAGCCACCTCCCCCTTTTTTTTGACAAACAATAGCTATTTTTAACATATTTTATGCTTTTTTGACAAATTTCATTTTGTTGTTTTTACAAATTATGGATTATATCTATCAGTTTTTAAAATTTTCTATTAGAGCATTGCAGTTTTTATCCGATTCCAACCGCCACAACCTTCAACGTCTTCCTTCTGTGCTCGACGTATATACGATTCCATGGTTGGAAGGGCAGACACCGATGCACTACTGGAGAGGGCAATTTATTTTTCCTTTTAAGTGACTATTGCTACATTTGCGTTGGTTGAGAAGAAGACTATCAGAGGTGAAACAGTAAGAAACCACCACCTATGTGTTAGTCTTCATCCAAATGTAAAAAACGATTTTATGAGAAGATATGCAAGTTGTTTTATATATAAAGAATAATGACAATGGGTGAAATCAATCAATTTATTAGGTTCCGTTTTCAACCGGAATCCAATTTTTTCTTATTCAGTTGTTTTATTAGTTGTACTAAGTTTTGACTATATAATCAACTTAATTGCAGGTTTCGGTTCTTACAGTTCATGTTCGAAATCAATAACAACATGCTTTTATTTATTTGAGTGATATACTATTCCATCCACATTATGCATATTAATGTATGTTCATGACATTGATGTGTCATACTGTTTATGTTAAGGTACATTAGTTAGATGATTTTGAGTTGTTTTTTATTGTAGTGCATTTTGGTGTTAGTTAGGTTGTTTTCCAGTTGGGATCTCTTCAAACTTCATATAAAACGCATGTTGTACCAAAAATGATGACATGGCACGAGTGTCGCCACGTCATCATCTAACTCCTATAATATATTTATGTATATTCGACGTTTTGCTTTAAACGGTAAAAAACATATAACTTGGTTGCTATCTTTAGTTAAAAGTTAAAAAAAATATCTGAAAGATGAGCCTTATACATCTAATGAAATTGAGATAATCACTGGTAAAAGCTTCGATTCCATAATTCTTGACTATGCCTCTTCACTGGATGTGATAAAAGTTGCCACACATTACAAGTTATTCCAGGTAACCTCACAAAATACCAAGCTACTTTCTCATGTATTCCATCAATTACTTTTTTTTTTTGCTTTAAAAAACTTTCATTTGTGATTATTTTTTAGACCATTGTATAGTTAACATTTTTTTTGTAAATTTGTTCAATTAGAGAGCCTTCCATGTATACTCGGCAGCGAAACGTGTATATGCTTTCAAGGATGTGGTGTCATCAAATTCTGAGTGAGTCTAACTATTTTCTACGATTTTATATTTTTTTTTATAAATAAACTTTGTTTATATCTTTTTAAAGTCCGGAATATGGGTAATATTGGAATTATTTTTGCATTGAACATGAGAAGTTAAAGAACCTTGATGATCTTATGAATGACAATCACCATAGTTCCAGTGTTCTATTTGAGTGTAGGTTTATGCTTTATTTTTCCTTTCAAATTTTTTTTTTCCTGTTACTCGGTTTTATCGGTTTAAATGTTGTTAACAAAAAGCAAATTAAGGTTGTTACCGGAAGTTCACCCTTTTTGATGATAGTAATTTCAATTTCAGAATTTTATGAATTGTATTTGTTGTGCTTTTTCCAGTTAAATGTAATTTGAATTTCGTATTGGGGGTTTTCAATCTCACACACTAATTTCTTCTGTAAACATATGATATTTATTGTTTTGTTTGTGTAGATGAAGTTTAGTTTCACCAACCGATCTCAAGGGTTTGGATTTGTCATTTTTGTTAATGAATAAGTTATTAATGAAATGTTATCTATTGTTAACTTGCATTGTTGACCTACTGAAAGATAACAAAAACTACGAACAAATTCACATCCCGCGTAGCGTGGTTCCCATCTAGTTAATATTATTATTATTATTGTTTTTGTTTTTATAATTTAATAAGTAAATATTTTTAAATTAATGATATTATTTGTATTATTTTTTTTAAAGACTGAAAGATGAAAAATGGATATATATAATATATTTTGAAAAATATGAAAATTAAAGAAGGATGGGGATGTAAGACAAGAAAGCTGAAAGACCAAAGATTAGCAAATGGTCTAAGTTGACTCGGCCACTTAGGTTGACCGACAATTGTTTGTATGTCATTATTCTTTTCAAAGATACATATATTAATAACTAATACGTTAAACATGAGTGTAAAATATTATGTTTTAAGAGATGAGAGATCGTATGTATTGTCTTTCCTTCTTAGGTTCAAATCTTGTGAGAGACATAAGTGGAAATTTAAGAATAGTGTAATAAAAGAAAAAAATTGTATGTATTAAGAATTTAAGACTCTCTATACATTGGAACTAATTCAGTATTTTATATATATATATATATATATATATATATATATATATATATATATATATATATATATATATATATATATATATATATATATATATATATAATTTGACTCTTTGAGATATCACGTGATAATAATTATATATTCAAAAGTAAAAAACCTTGTCTGATATTTAAAGTTATATCATAGCTTATCATCTTCTAATCTCACTGGTTTTACAAACTTACCAAAAAAGCAGGGTAAGGAAATTTTAATAAAAATTATATATATATATATATATATATATATATATATATATATATATATATATATACTAGACATGTGCCCGTGCAAAACGGCAGCGATAAATAATTTTTTTGGCGAATAGTTTTCTTACGGTAAAATAATTATTACATTTTGTTATTAGTTATTATGTAATAAGAAAAATTACCATTTTTAATTAAAATATTTATGTTTACAACTTATATTTATATTGCATGCTTATACATTTAATGTAAATTCATTATTATTTGTATCTAGTTTAAGAAATGTAAATTAAAATATATTGATGAATTTAATATTTTAAAATTGTTATTTTGCTTCATATTAATTTCTTTAATAACCTTCCTTAATTCAAGTCTTCAAAATTTTGGTAAGTTTTAGTGATTTTAGTTATGTATAATTGATTTGTACAAAAAGATTTGTATTTTGTACCTCTTAAAATTCAAAATATGACTAATATGTTTTATATATAGTATAAGATATATATATATATATATATATATATATATATATATATATATATATATATATATATATATATATATATATATATATAGGGTTAGGTTATTGTGTTCTAACTATTTATTGTGTGCATGTAGGATTGATTTTGGACCAATCATTTTAGTTATTTTAAGAAAGTAATTAATGCATATTACATGTTAAAGATATAATAAGTATTAATTAAATATTATATATATGTATGTGTGTGTGTGTATATATATATATATATATATATATATATATATATATATATATATATATATATATATATTAATCCTTAGTGGCCTCCGTGGGAGCTTTGAAATGATATATGTTGTGTCCACAACATATCAAAATATATGAATGATATATTGATACTCAAGGATAAGTATTTGAAAATAAAGATGTCGAATAAAGTGGTTGTGAAAATGAGTTTCATATAGGAAAAAATACAAACTCTTAGTATGCTCATAAGCATAGATGTGTAATGTGTTTACAAGTTTTTATGCATAGTTTTACACTAACATCCGTGCGCGCATAGGGGATGCAAGTCATAGATTTTGTAGACAAAATTCAACGAACTCGTGTGTGGGAGTGACCCACGAACACGAATGTAGCTCTCCGAAATTTCGGGCCCACGCAAGCCACAATTTTGGTCCCTGATATAAATTTTATAACTGATGCATTTAATGTGAGTTTCTAACATCCCAAAAATTATAAGGCAAAAATTTCATTTAAAAAAAAGTTAAAGTCGTTCATTCTTTGTTCCAAAAGACGATCATAGTCAAAGTAATTTCAAAGCAAAAGAATTTTTTACAATTACAACTTCAAAGATCGAAATGAAACACATTGGTTTAAAACATTTATCAAAGTATAACATAAAATTTATTAAGTGCATAAATCCCAATGGATGCGATGCAGTCAAGTCGGGCCCTTCCATTTTGAACCAGAAGTACCTGAAACCATAAACATAAAAATTGTTAACACAAGTTTAGTGAGTTTTCCAAATACCAGATACCATATATATCACTGGCCAAGACCACATATTGGGCCCAACTCACTATAATGGGCCTAGCCCTGCCAAACCAATGGAACCAGCCCGACATATTAATGCAAGAGTCATAAAGACAACTAGCATAACATAACATACAATGGGCCTAACCTAACATACAATGGGTCTAGCCCATCATACAATGGGCCTAACCCAACATATAAATGGGTGTAGCCTGTTATATAATGGGTATAGCCCAACATATCATGCAAGAGTCAGACAACTAGCATAACGTATCCTAATAGGCCGACATTGGTGCCTTCGACCCACAGGTACAGTGAGGAGACTCGCCTTGATATGAACGTAGGTCACGACGAAAGAAAACAAAGAACTTTACAAGCTTCAACTCACTTCCAATCACCTACAAAAAGATACTTGAGTCAATACCCGATCACAGGTCATAGTCACTTGCAACAGTAACTACCTCACGTGAAATGACGATTAAGGTTAAGTGAGGACACCTAACCCATTAAGGACTTAACTGTTGGGTTTTGAGCACTATAACACTCCTATGGTACACATGCAACCCTAAATACTTTGGATCTATGTTTTCTCAAATTATACATGCATTTTGTTTTTCTAAAGCATTCTCCCTTGCTAGCATACAATTGAAGTTATGTAATATAAAACTTAGTTTGGATGCATACCTCTTGAGTAGGGTAGAGTTCTTGACCTTTGAAAGCTTGAGCAAGTGTGATGCCTCTAATGGTTCACAAACACCAATATGCAAGAGGAGGCTTAAGAGATTAAGTTACTTGGTTCACAAAGAAGGTGCAACCGATTTTGGTTCATGAGGGTTCTATTTATAGTGCTAGGGTTACATCTTTGCAAACCCTAATGACCTTTCACATTCTTATGCTCCATGTTTTTAACCTACATGGACTATCCATGGATTATTTCATTGGTTTAGCTCATCTACATAATCATGGATCATTGGCCCACACTATAAGAATCATTAATTTAGATAATCAATCCTCATATATTTAATTAGTCTCTCTTGACCATAAAAATAATTCCAAATTAATTATTGAACAATACTAATTAAATAATTTCATATTAATATATTATACTTGTAATATATTAATAAACCATAAATAACCTTATTCTCAAAATCCATCCTATCAAATTGAATTGGTGAAGTCAACCCAAAAGGAGCATGCTACAATCGGGTCAAGTACATCCCAGTAATAATTATGGGCTTAGACACCAAATCCAACAGTCTCCCACTTAGATAAGTCTAAAAACTATTACTGCCAATGCACTTTCAGGATCCGACTTAGCAATCGTAAGCTTTCAAAAGCCTCTGTCAACTTTGACCCAGTCAATGACGCATCCTTTATATAAGGGATCATATAATCCTCTGTTCTCAAGATATCACCTGGACAAATACATGGAACAAAGTCATACGTATTGTCTAGTAGTTTGTTTCCCCATTTCCGATTCGTCTGACATAGAACATAACTGAACACATCAATTTAGGTCTGACTGGGCCCGACACATAGTCAAAACAGAATCATCGAGGGGTCCGAGATATCGCTTTTAATCCTCTTATGATAAAAGGAAATTGATAAACTTCAACATTATATGCTTGTACTAACTACTCATTAAATCATACACAACGATACATTTTATAACATCAAGTTACTGATGCGTTTTCGTATCATCAATGCATGACCAACTTGTAGTCAACAACTCATATATCTTGGTTTGAAGACTTATATGATATTATCGTCTCACGATCACTCGAGATAAATTCCATGAAGTGATTCAAGTGAGCGCGGGTTGATCCAATACTCCAAATCTTATCTCAGAAGTACTCATGAATGGTGCAGCAAACCTATTGCTATGCCTAACTCCTTAGACAAATCTACAAGTCAACTCATTCTTTCATACCTACTTCCAAAGTATGATAGACTGTGGATAGTTTGAATAATCTTATTATTTGGGAAGTCAAAACATGCAAAGTGAAACATAAGAATAATATTAATCTTATATGGCCCTAAAACTTGTGAGCATAAATAAAACACATTTTATTTAACCACCATATTTTATCATTATACTTTTAATGAAGGGAGAATTAATGTCCTATCCTACCCGTTCGGCCAACGACCCTCCACCAGTCAAGGAAGCGGTGGGTGAGAGTGGGCACCCATTAAACCACCATTTTATAGGCAGTAACCTTATACCGACCGACTTCGTGAATGAGGCTTACTAACGGTAAAACCGACTTGTTCTTATATATATATATATATATATATATAT
This sequence comes from Lactuca sativa, assembly GCF_002870075.4. Lineage (NCBI taxonomy): Eukaryota > Viridiplantae > Streptophyta > Magnoliopsida > Asterales > Asteraceae > Lactuca > Lactuca sativa. Next base: position 299,911,739 of record NC_056627.2, on the reverse strand, counting down.
ATATATATATATATATATATATATATATATTATTAAACTTATTATATTATAAAGTATAAGGGTTGGATTTTAACTTTTAAAACTCTATGGTTTGGAATTAAAGTTTCATTTAATGAGACTTTGCAGATTCCAAAACTTGAGGGCAGGTTTTGAAACTTATCAAAACTCTTCATATCCATAACTTATGAGTTTAATGTTTATTTTATGAAAAGACTCTTGATAATTCATAACTTGAGGACAAGTTATGGAATTCATTAAAACATTTATGAAAAGACTTTTCATGTTCCATAACTTGAGGACAAGTTATAGAACTCATTAAAGAATATTTAGATCAATTCTAATAAGGAAAAGTTATCATATACTATTCTATTTATCTAATATAACTCATGTAGCAAGGCAATTCATATCAAATAATACAAATAATTAACCTATTATCTTAATATTTGACAATTATCCTTTCATTTTCATAACATATGTGTTTAATGTCATTTTAATGTATGAGACTTTTCATTTTCCATAACTTGAGGACAAGTTATGGAGGTCATTAAAATTCATTTATATCATTTTTCTAACAACTAAAATTATCACACAATTTATGATCTAACTAAACTCATAATCAAGATAATTTCAAGTCAACAATTTGAAAGCAATTTTGTTTATCATATAAAAACATCAATTATTTTAAAACTCTGACAATTATCTTGTGGTTGGATGAGTATAAGCACTACCATATCATAAAAATTATTTCCAAAACAGTTTGTAGCAGTGTTCCTAATCCAAACCAGGCCAAGAAACTCAAAATTCTGCACACATGGCCACCAACTTGTTGAGTACAAGAACTGGATTCGCCGAGTTGGGTTGTTTCTGAGTGGACTTGTAACACCGTAAATTTTCAAATAAAATTTTCATTTAAATCGCATAATTCTCATAACACATTTCAAAAAAATCTCCTTTATTTAAATTACTAATCGTAGCTCCATAATTGTTTGATTTTAAATCCAGGATCTTCAAAACATAACTCTTTCACTGATGTGTACAATCAATCTGGTGCCTTCCCGCGATCCTGAGAAAACCTGAAACACATAACACATAACACGGTAAGCACGAAGCTTAGTGGGTTCCTTAAAATACCACGCACAAATAAGTATCCACTCGAGGCTATAGCTCTGTAAGACCCTCTGGTCAATGTATCTCAGTGGGACCCTCCAGTCCCACAGCTTGTTGGACCCTCCCGTCCGGTCTAAGTGAGGACCCTCCGGTCTCATAGCTCGTTGGACCCTCCGGTCTGGTCTCGGTAACACATAACATAACATATATATCACACAGACAAAATGCATAACTCAAGTAAACACATAAGACTCTCTGGTCACACATAAATACCACTCAAGGTAAAGTATAGTGAGAAGACTCACCTCGCAAGCTAGCAAGTAACAGTCTCGTACTCGAAAATCTCGAACTAGCCGCCGCCTAACACATATGATAACATCTCTAATTAATACTCTATTCATACTCAAATACACCAAAGGCTATTCTTTTTCTCTGTCTAACTCTTGAAGTGGATAAAAGACCATTTTACCCCTCCATGGTCTCCATTACTCATGATTGACCCAACCCTAAAGTCAACAGAAGTCAAACTCGAGTCAACAGTCTATGTTTGACCTGACTCGTCGAATGCACCTATGTGACTCGTCGAGTCCAATCATTTCCTCAGAAGTCTCATGAAGGTCCAGCTCAACTCGTCGAGTTGACCCCCAACTCGCCGAGTTATCGCACAATCAAGCTCATCAGGACAAACCCTCACCGACTCGTCGAGTTAGGCCATGGACTCGGCGAGTCCCTTCGATCAGATTCCTCATTCAGACGATTTAAAGCAGATCCATCACTCCAAACACTAGATCTACCATCCTAAGGGTCGATTGTCACGTAAAGTTGCAAGCTTTACGTTTAAGCATGGCATATAAGACTCATAAAGCCAAAACTTGCTCCCACAAGGGCTAGATGCACAAAAGATAGACTCTAGCACATTAAAGCTCGAGTCTTTGAACTTACAAGGCCACTTATAGTCTAGATCTGAGGTTCCAATCTCAAGCCATGCACCAATCACTCTATGACACAAGATAAATGGAAGAAAACCCTAAAGATTCCCTAAACAAGATCTCATAAGGAAATGATCAAGATAGCATCTTTTTACCTCCAACTGAAGCAAAACTCTGAAGAACCTCTGGATCCAAAAGCCTCCTCTTGATCCAAGCCTTGATGCTCTCCACTTCTTCCTCCAATAGGTCACAGCATGCCCAAAATTATGTCTCTTCTCTTTTTTAGCTGCCTCTAAGCGATTAGGGTTTCTCTCTAGAGGTAAGGAGGCTGATGAGGCGGCTTAAGGTCCTTTAAATAGGACCCACCCCGATATATTAGGTTTTCTCTGCCCAACCCCTACTCGGCGAGTCGACTCTCTGACTCGTCGAGTCCATTCATTAATGTTACGCGGATAACTCGAATCTACTCGATGAGTTGGACTCGTAACTCGTCGAGTCACTCCATGAATCTCAAGGTTAAACACCTTAATGCTCTTGAAAGTTTGGATGTTACAGGACTCGACGAGTCCATCAGTCGGATGCAAAAAATTCGACTTTTTCAGCTTTGAAAAACTAGTAAGCATCAAATATAATAGAAAACAATCCTAAGCTCTGATACCACTGTTGGGTTTTGAGCACTATAATACTCCTATGGTGCACATGCAACCATAAATACTTTGGATCTATGTTTTCTCTAATTATACATGAATTTTGTTTTTCCAAAGCATTCTCCCTAGCTAGCATACAATTGAAGTTATATAATATAAAACTTAGTTTGGATGCATACCTCTTGAGTAGGGTAGAGTTCTTGACCTTTGAAAGCTTGAGCACCTCAAGTGTGATGTTTCTAATGGTTCACAAACACTAATATGAAAGAGGAGGCTTAATAGCATAAGTTACTTGGTTCATAAAGAAGGTGCAACCGATTTTGGTTCATGAGGGTTCTATTTATAGTGCTAGGGTTACATCTTTTCAAACCCTAATGACCTTTCACATTCTTATGCTCCATGAGTTTAACCTCTATGGACTATCCATGGATTATTTCATTAGTTTAGCCCATCTACATAATCATGGATCATTGACCTACACTATAAGAATCATTGATTTACATAATCAATCCTCATATATTTAATTAGTCTCTTTTGACCACAAGACATAAGCAAATGAAGTGAATGAAACATTGAAACATTGAACCGAATCTGAAGACTTATATAGGCTAGAATTGAAGATCGTGGTGCAGTTACCAGTTTAGATGGTAGCAAAACTCCTTATCATGGGTGTTTGAAGTGTTTGTCGAAATTGAGTCATTCTTTTGGTGGGATATTGAAGATGGTGAACATGGGGAGAAGAATTGTCGCGGTTGTGGGGAGAAGAAATGTCACATTCGTGTGGAGAAGAAGAATGATGATCACTTAAAAACTATAAATATACCATTTAAGTGGCTGTGATAAAAAGTTTACAGGATAAAACGATTGAAAATGACAAAGAGACACTACTCTTCATTAATAATAATATAATTAAGCAGCAGTATAACCCATCAATATATGGTGTTTTTCTTCCTTCTTGATGTTGATGGTTCAAGTCTCGTCGAAGATATAAATGAATTTAAGGAGTAGTTTAAAAGTATATTAGATTTTCTGTTTAAAAATAAAAAGTAAGCATAGCGAATCAATATTAAGGCTGTGTTTGGCGCGCCACAACTAGCTTATTTTTCGAGTTTTTTTATGTTGTCGTGTTTGGTAAGCCAAAAAGTAGCTGATAAGCTAGCTTTTTGAAAAGCTACTTAGACTAGCTTTTTAGAAGCTTTTTTAAAAATTTTCAAATATACCCCTTAATTAATTATAGAAACACATATTCTTACATTTCCTTTTATGTAATTTTATATATTTCAGCTAGTTTTACCAAACGTTATTTTTTATCAGCTAGCTTTTCAGCTATCAGCTAGCTTTTATTTAACAGCTAGTTTTTCAACTAACGGCCAGCTTTTCAGCTAGTACGCCAAATATAGCCTTGTTGACTATTATTTTGAAGAATAATTTGATAAATGTAACTGTTTTTACTTTTATTTTTTGTTTTCTTAATTATGTTGGTGATTATCCGTATATTAAAATTGGTCACTTTCTTTTTAAAAAGTCGCATTAAGTATCTTTCCTTTATTTTGTTCATTTCGGTGTAACCGACAATCACCGAGAGAGATATAGAGAGAGGGTCAGAGGGAGAGAGTCAATTGAGCTCTGCTCCTGTTGTTCTTGATTAATTCTAAGAATTAAAAACCCTTTTCGATTTTTGTTGCTCGTCAATATATCTTCTGCTTCTGGAAATTTCCAATTCCTTAATCTCTCTTCGATTATCAAACGAATATTACTCCTAATTTCTGATCCGGAATCGCGCTTTAATACAATCACGAATCATTATTAGGTAAGTTTTGTATTGATTGTACCCTATGGAATGTGGTTTCTATTTTCACTTTTGCTATGCAGGTGTATTTGATTTTGATTTGGTTTATTGAGTGGTGTTTATGATCATGGTTTTCGATATCTGTGATTTCTTGATAATTTTTTAGTTTTATGTGAATTTTGAACTTAGAATTCAAGGGCATTTAAACTAACTAGGATTCACATCTGTTTATTAGGCTTCACTAATCATAAATTAACAAAGAACAGAAAAAAAAGGTAAGAAATTCAGGAACTATTTTTAGGGTTTGTAAACTACTCATCAATTGTATAGCAAATTGACTGGATTTAGTTGTGGATTTTGTTTGAACTTGATGGTGTGTGATCCGATACCTCAAGAATTGATGGATTTAAATGGCTGATTTCCCAGCCTATTGCTGTTCATATATTTATTACATATAACAAGCTTTTATTAGTTAATACTTTATTATATTGTATCCAATTTGATGTAGTCTATTGTACATATGAAACAGGGTTACTTCAAGAAGAGGTTGCAAGTAGCTGGTGAGCAGCTTGCTCTCAACTTTAAACCAGTGGAAATGGATCAAAGTAATTGACTTCAACTTTTTCTCACCTCCTTTTATATTTGTATAAAGTTTCCCCTTTTGGTTTGCTTTCAATGTCTCCTTTAGGGAGTATATGCTTAGCATCCTTCAAGTATGTCTTGCTTTAAAGTTATCTTTTATACAGCTTTCTTATAGGGCAAGAAAAATTAGGGGGTGTTTGGACCTTTATTGTGTGTTTTCAAAGTTATTATGTGATATCGAATAATTATAATTAAAATAATCAACTATAATAAACAAGGTACAATTTACAAAGACAATGCATGGATGTTATGTTAGCCCTAAAAAGGTTATATCCCAATTTATATTCATCCCATACTAATGAATATAAATTGGGACTTTCTGATTTCACAGATGCTGCAATGGAGGAAGGGAAGGTTTTGAAAAATGGTATTGAATTGGTCAAATCAGTTTCGGATAAGCATCTTGATCTTTTGAGGCCATCTTCACGATATTTTTCAATGTTTAAAGGTAGTAGATACCCAACAATAGATGTTGTAAAAATTATCACATAGCATAACTAGACCATGAAATGAGAACATTAAATGACTAAAACGCCCCTTATTGATTTGATGTGTTTTACGTGTTTGTAATTGTGTGCATTGAGATGTAATATAAGAAAATTATGGGAGTGGTTATACTTATGTAGGAGACACATGTTGATGATGGCAGGGCATATGTCAAATAATAATGATCGTGAGAAAGGAAAGTATGCACTTATTAAGGATTCAGATGATTTTCATCAAGGCCTTTATGACAAACCTCTTCCTTGTTTTGGATGTGGAATCGGATGGTTTTCGTAAGTTTCCTTTATTCCCATTACATAAAGTCTTTATAATTTTTTTTTTTTTTAAAAGTTGGAGACTTAATGCGAAAAAAGCCCTTTCATTGACTTTCTTTATTAAGTCAAAAAGTAACACTTGTATAGCCGTCTATAGTTTCTTTTGGGACCGAATGAACCGTATGAATTTGAGTAAATGACCATTTTACCCTTTTGTTTAGAAACAAGTACCAAGTCATGTCTGTGTTAAGTAAAAAAGAAACAACACCTGACACTGACACTGACATTCTGACACTGTTGTCCTTGTCCTTGTAGTTTCTTAATAGGATTTGCTTTCCCTTTGATGTGGTTCTATGCTACATTCCTCTATTTTGGAAATTATTATCGGAAGGATCCTAGGGAACGTGCTGGTCTTGCTGCTTCTGCTATTGCTGTAATCCCCTTTTTCTCTCTCTTATTGGTCAAAATAGTAATATTTATATATCTAAAAAAAATCTAAACTTTATATATAATTTACCCTGAAATATGAAACTAAGTGGAGTATGTATGTATATATGTGGTTTGAAATTGCAGGCAATGGGGTGTTCGGTTATATTGTTTATTGTAGTGATGGTTTTGGTGTTTGGTGGAAGATAATGTTTTGACATTTGATTGCACAAGAGAAAAGTTGATAGAAATACAAACATGAAAATGTTTGAAATTGTGGTTTTTAGGGACACAAATTATGTATACGACCAAATTGTACAATCTTGAGAAGCGTTTTTGTTTTTGTTTTTGTTTTCGCAACTGCTTTTGTGCTGTGAAATTTGTACAAAAGTTAATCAAGAACCTCACATCTTTTGCATTGCATGATCCAAATCCAAGTTTTTTGAGTGTTTGTGTTGGGGTTTTGTTACATATGTGTTTGTGGGTATCTTTTGTGGTTGTGTTTCTGTTTTGGCTTTTTGACTTTTGCTCTTTTGGAAAACTGAAAAGTTTTACCACATTTCATATAAAAGTGATGAAATATTATTTAATAAATATGTGCTTAACTTTGTAATATTTCAAGGGGAAATGACACATCGAATTTTCCCATTTGGTTGTGTAACATATGTTCTGCTCAAAACTCGAATCAGATTAGTGGTTCTTGTAGTTCCAGTTTAGTGGAGAAGAAGGTAGTTAGTGTCAAGCAACAGATTCAAACAAAAAAAGGGAAACGAATCTCTTCAAAGCAAAAGACTTTAATTTAGGAGATTGTTTAAGGAATGTTTAACCATGAACAATTCAAAATTACATGATTACAATGATGGGTCTGAACACCTCAATTTTGCTTGTTGATTAGGGGGTCGATTTTGAGGGTGACATGGCCTCCAATTTTGACTTTTAAATGGATTTTGAATGGTCAAAATGTGATTTTGACTTTTAAATGGAAAAATGCTTAAGTGGCATATGAATCTGACTAAAAAGACATATCATTTTAAAGTTTATTTTTTTCATAAAACACGAAAAGAAGTTATATAACTAAATGGACAAATTCGAAATACTTCTTTGAGCCATTGTGTCATTTTTTTAAATAAACTCACAATAATTATTAGGTATTGACTGAATTTTATAGTAAATAGTTTAGTTGAATACAAGATCGTTTTATATTTTCTAAGTAGTCTTTTAATTTTATCTAGTGGCATGTTTAATTTAGAGCTTCTAACTTTTAGCTAAAACAAAAGATACGCAATTTTTTAGAGCTTCTAACTTTTAGCTAAAACAAAAGATACGCAATTTTGTTGAGTTTCTAACTTTTAGCTAAAACAACCATATTTACATGGTTTTTTTTATGCAAGTAAAAGAGATATATATATATATATATATATATATATATATATATATATATATATATATATATATATATATATATATATATATATATATATATATATATAGTAGCACCTAAACAAAAAGCTCTAAGTTCAAAAGTCACTCCAAATAACCTTTAACAAAAAAACTATTTTATAATTTTGTATACAACTTAATTACCTGCTTTTAAAATTAATGAATGATGTGTTTTTGATAAATCATTTTATATAATTTTACATTTTTATACTTATGTAGAGAGCAACGACTATCCGAAAATTCGATTAAATAATCTTTTAACAATAACAGAAATAGGGTTACACTCTTCCTTTGTTTATAAATATAAATACGCCATCTAACAAAATTTTCATCTACAAAAGTTCATCCCAAAACCAAAAAGACCCAATTACCCAACAAGGCATATGAACCTGGACGATTAAATTGCAATTCATCCAAGGATTCGATCTGCAAAAATCTCTTAACTTTTAGTAGCCAATTGTACATACTTCCCATTAACAGCAAACTTGGAGCTTGAATTAATCTGTCATAAATTCAATATTCTGTTAAAGACATGACATAAGTTTAAAAAAAAAAAAAATTAAAGTTGTTTTGTACTCTGACCTTATGCTCAAGTGTCTCAACAAGTTCATTCTCATCTACTGTTGACCCAGATTCCTTAAGTGTCTTCAAAACTTGTGTTCGTAGTTTTCTCATCTTCATACTGCCATCCGGATTCTATCACATACAAAAAAGACAAACACAACTTTTTAAACAAAACCAATGAGATTGAATTCAAGAAAGGTATACAAAAGTATAGTAGTATACGTACAGATTTCAAGACTGAAGTTATTATCTTCTTCCACTTTATCCTCTTCTCACCATCTTCTTTCTTACATTTCACCTTCTTTGGTTCCTCTGATTCCACATTTGCATCATGAATCACTTCACCATTTCCCAATTCACCATTCTTTTCAAAAGCTTCAAGCTTTCTCTTCTTGCTTTCAGGTGTATGTGTTTCCTCAACATTTTCAGATTTACCTTCGTTATTAGGAGTAGGATGTTCCTCTGTCTCCTTGGGTGGTTGCTTTGATGCATGGAAAGCTCGTGCTTTTGCTCTGTGTTTCTTCCCATCAGCATGTGAAAGCAACGTTTGCTTACTAGTAGCACTCGTGTTACATAGACTGTTTGTTGATTAAAGAACATGTAAGTATACAAGTTAACTCTGTTCAAATGAGATCAAGTTAGATTTTGAGCAACAAACCTGCAAAACCATGGAGGACGTTCTGATAATCCGACATTTATGTCGACTTCTGGTTTTGGCTTTGAGGCACTATTAGGTTTTCCAGGTGTACCTGTAGGTTTCGTTTGACCCTTTGGACCATATTTCTCCTGAAGACAAAACAACCAAAACATCATCTCCTAATCTCAAATCAGAAAAGGATTCATCGTTTGGACAATTCAATAAACAAATTCAGGGAAAACTTAACAGCTCTAGAGATTAGAAGATAAACAAAATCCAAAAAACGAACAAAATTAAGAGATAGAAATCGCACCATTTCTGTGATGCACTGCGTGTGACCTTGAACACTCTGTTGCCCGAACATTTGCCCGCAATCGATGCATGATAGCTACACAAACACAAATACGATCAAACACTAACAGACATACAGAAGAAGAGTAGTTACTCAACAAAGCAAATTCGGAATCAAAAAGACGAATAAAAAATCAGAAATCGAACCCTGTTAGCGGAGCAAGCTCTGAAGTGATTGGCGAGCTTCGGTTTCTTAAGGTTATCACCACAGTCCTCGCATTGAAACCAAACCATGGCTGCTCTTCGTTAATCGTACAAATTCGAGCAAAGAGGAGAAGGAGAGGGGGTTAGGGCTCAAATATGAAATTGAATAGGTTTAAGGGGGGCTTTTGGGAATCTTGGATTTGTTTCCGGGTTGTATAGTATAAGAAGGCCCATAGAACCATTTTTTATATAAAGGCCCAGGGTTGATGATATAAATCAAATATCAAAATCGTTTTGGCTCAAAAATGTTGGTTTTTATTATTATTATTATTATTATTATTATTATTATTATTATTATAGAGGCTCCTGCCATCATGACCTCAACCCCATATGGAACCCCGTCAAAACATTGTTGGTTTTTTGCTTTTATAAGTTAGTTGATAGACAAACAAAAGTAGACATTTAGTTAAATCCTTCGAAATTTAATCATCACAGCATCATAAGTAAGAACATCGGATGATACCTATCACATAATGACAAAACCATAGTAATTAATATCTCAAAGACGATCAACCTTGAAGACTGTTTTCTTTAATGCATTGAGACCTTATCACATTGGAAAGAAAGAAAAGTTCTGATAGATTTGTAACATTATGTCTTTTCATTCCATGAAAATGAATCAATTAAGAGTAAAAAGCATTTGGGCTTGGATTGTGAGGTTAGGTTAGCTCAATTGGGCTTCGATTAGATATAAATTAATTAATATAAATAGTCAAAAATATGGGCTTGAAGGGTTTTAGGGTAATAATATTTTTAATTTACTAATTACGAAATTAATTAATTATTTTCTTTGAATATCCAAATGACGTGTATATTTGGCAGTTATTGTTTAGTTGTTCACGGTTAATAGCCGTCAAATTTGAAGCATATAAATACCTATCTTGATAGAATTTGTTGTTGTTAGAGATTTAATAAAAATCACAAAGCAATGGGTTCAACCATGAAGAGCTTATGATTTGAAATATTGGCTTATTGGGATGTCTTAATAGATAAAGTTTGAAATTTTATCCAAAAAGATCTTGGGAAGGTTCAGATCTAAGATTTATAGCTCATGGGGTTAAGGATTAAGAGCTTAATCCATTTACCTGTGAGAGACCAGTTTCCACGACGTGACAGTCTGCTTGCCATGATGCGATGTATGGTATCACCACGACTGTTTTGTCATGTAGCTGCAACGATGTGGCCTATGGGTAGCCACGACGTGGAGATCAGTTTGAGGATGACTTTGACCGTTGATTTTTTGACCAAGTTGACCAAAAGTCAACTTGAGGATTTTAAGGTGTAAACTCAGAAGATACTTCTATATTGATGATTATGTGACTCTTAGTACCATTCTTCACTGTCAGAGAGTTGTTGTGTTAGTCTGCTATTTGTAAGATGAGTTTTCTCATGATATTATCTATGTCATAGTATGATGCATGCTAGACTAGTTGAGTCTTATTTTTTTTTTATTGTTCTTATTTGTATTTATTGATTTGTTGATAACTCCAGGACTGTTGATAGTCTTTAAGGTTACTGATAACCCATATGATTGTTGATAACCTATAGGGAAGTTGTGAGCCCATAGGACTGCTGATAGTCCTCAGGACTGTTGATAGTCCCAAGGTTGCTGATAACCCATGGTTGTTTATTACATTGCATTGTATGTGATATTTTTGTAACGACTCAAAAATCACAACATATTTAAACTTTTTAAAAGCAACCCATAGTCATAAAATGTTACAAAATAGTTGTTTCAAATTGTTTAACAATATCATAGTATCCCAAAATCACAAAGCCATAAAAACAGAGGATGTGTACGGTCACTGTGACATCCCCATTTTTCTCGGCCAGAAAAGACCGATTTAATTTATGCTTTTAAAAATAAAATCAGAGAAATCTTTTTATAAGATATTGCGGAATTAGTCCCCAAACAACATATAATAAAAGTTTATCAAAAACCTTCATTAAGAAGGTATATATATTTTCCATATATATCAAAACTTCGGGATGTCATGTTCTGATACAGATCAAAAGCATAAACAAGACATTATAAACCTTTCAACAGTTATTTACAACTACTGGCCTATAATCCAAAAATCTCTCGTCATCCTCCGACAATGCTCGGGGTCCACTACCTGTAATCATAAAACTGAGTGGGTCAGGCTAGGGAGTCTGGTGAGCATATAGGGTTTTTCAACCCACAATAATAATATACTTATTAAGTTCACCAATCAACAATAACCCTGATTACCCATTCCCGTTGTCCTCACTTTACGTCCCTAAACACCTATCACAAGGGACCTAGCCTAAGGATTATCATCGGGATGGACACTACTGCTAAGGGGATTCCTCAGCAATAAATGTCCTAAAGGCAACCATGTGGGGGATGGAGTACATCTGGTGAGCACACAGTTCAAATAAACACACAGTTCGAATAAACACCTACAGGTTGCTAGCCTACTAGTGTTCCACTGGACTGTCTAGAATAGTCCGTGGTCGTCATCTATACTCCGCTAGATGACTAGATCATCAATAACATCTATAACGAGGCCTCTCATTATTTCATTTTATCACACAACAACTATTATATCTACCCATGTTCTACCCAACACATTTTGTAGATAAAAAGCATATACAATTTAAAACTTGTATAAAACATCAATTCAACAGTCACCTCGAATAAACAATTAGCATATTTAAACATAACACGTATTTCAATGTAAATACTTCATAGCTATGTGTAAATTGAAAGTAACTACACACTCACATATTTTGGTGAAAATCGGGCAGCAATTCGTTTCCTAAAACGATTGTTTCTAATAAAACCGGGAGTTTTATTGAGAAACCGGGCTCTGCAAAAGTCGGGCTTTGAAACCGAAAAGATAAATTTTTCAGGCTTCGCGGGCACTTCGTGGGGTATTCCGGGCTTTACAATCGATACCGGGGTTTTGCGGGATGTTAAGATGAAGGAAATATGGGTTTAGGGGTTAAAAGTGGCAATTTCTTAAAAATATCCGAGAAGGCTCGCAGCCTTCTATTTATAGGGGGAAACTTCTGATCGGACGGCTGAGAAGCTTCTGATCCAACGGCTGAGAAGGCTCGCAGGCGAAGGCTCGCACATGGCTCGCACCTGCGAGGGCTCGCTGGCGGCTTCTAAGTGGACCGCGGCTTACTGGCGCACCTGCGAGGCTCGGAGTTAGGTTAAGCGAGGCTCGGACACACGCGACAACTGGGCGAAGCTTCGGCTGGGGAGCTGGCTGCTTCGGATTGGGCCTCCTCCTCGGTCGAATCAGAAGAGGGCACGTGGCTTCGCATGACTCAGCAGCCTCGGTGACTCAACAGCCTGATGACTCAGCAGCCTGGTGACTCAGCAGGACACGTGTCACATTCTAAGCTAGGGTGACGTGGCAAAGTGTGACTATGCGAAATTTCTCGGTTTTCGCGCCAAAACTTCTAAAATCCAAAACTTTCGCATACGAGCTCCGTTTTTGACGTTCTTTATATGCACGTGTAGCTAAAATTACGATCTACAACTTCCGTTTAGACTTCGTCGGCTAATTTTGACTTTAAATTTTATATTATTATTTTTAACAAACCGGGACATGAAATCCATTAAAAATTCATAACTTCTTCATCCGACGTCCATTTTCGTCAGACTTTTTACCGTTGTGCTCCTAATGACGAGACCTTCAATTCTCGTTTAGGTTGTGTCGGCTAAAAATCGCTGATCTAAAATTCGAGTTTTTAGCTGTCTATTGCTACGCTGAAACTTCGAAAAATCATAACTTCCTCATACGAAGTCAGATTTGGCCGTTCTTTTTATCGAACTTCTCGGTTTAACGAATACTACGACTTTCGTTTAGATTACTAAGGCTAAAAAGTAGTTTATCGAAAACTCATTGTTTACGACATTCAGCATCGTGCCGGTTTTGTCGCGAAACTTCGACAGGTCATAACTTCTTCGTTATAACTCGGATTTTGGTATTCTTTATATCCCTGAAATCCTTGTTTCGACCACTGCAACTTTATGTAAAGATATCGGGCTTATCTCACACTTTAATTTTGACGCTTATTTTTATTCTTAATTAATTAAGCCCTAATAATTAAGCATAAAACACATAATTCACATAATATTCACATAATTCCTTTTCATTTCTTCAAAATGAGTTACAAAGGTTAACCTAGACTATCAACTCAATATAAATGCCTAGGCTAGAAACACGAGTGTTACAATTCTCTCCCCTTTAGGATGATTCCGTCCCCGGAATCACATATCACCAAACAACTGCGGGTAGCGACTCGTCATGTCACTCTCCGTTTCCCAAGTGAGATTTGGTCCATTCGTATGTTTCCAGCGCACAAGCACTAAATCGACCATCTTGCATCGTAACTTCATAATCTTACGGTCAACGATTGCCTCAGGTTCTTCGATCAATATCTTTTTTTCATCCAACCTTAACTCAAAAATCGGAATTATGTCGGGCACATCTCCTGTGAACTTTCTCAAGTAACACACATGAAAGGTGTTATGAATACCCTCTAGTTCTTCCGGTAACTCTAGCTTGTACGCTTGACTCCCGATTCTCTGAAGAACTTTAAATGGTCCAATAAACCTTGGACTCAACTTTCCTCGTTTCCCAAATCTTATAAGTCCCTTCCACGGCGAGACTTTAAGTAAAACCGAATCTCCAACATCGAAGGATATCGGTTGTCTTTTCTTGTCAGCATAACTCTTTTGTCGATCTTGAGCAACTAACATCCTTTCCCTTACCACTTTCAACTTTTCAGCAGTCTCATGGACTATTTCAGGTCCCATAAACTGATTTTCCCCAGTTTCCAGCCAACATGATGGCGTTCGACACTTCTCCCCATACAAAGCGTGATAAGGTGCCATCTTAATGCTTGAGTGGAAACTATTATTATAGGAGAATTCTACTAAAGGTAAGTGTTCATCCCAGTTACCTTGGAATTCTAGGGTACATGCTCTCAGCATATCCTCCAATGTTTGAATCGTTCGCTCGCTCTGACCATCGGTTTGCGGATGGTAAGCTGTACTCAAACACAACTTGGTACCCAATTCCTCTTGTAGACTCCTCCAAAACCTTGAGGTAAAACGGCTATCACGATCGGACACAATCGTTAACGGAACACCGTGAAGCCTCACAATTTCCTTCATGTAAGAATTCGCAAGTTTATCCATAGACCATTTCTCTTTGGCCGCTATGAAATGCGCACTCTTAGTGAAGCGATCAACGACCACCCAAATCATGTCGTGACCGTTCCATGTTCTGGGTAGTTTAGTCACAAAATCCATGGTGATGTCTTCCCATTTACCCATGGGTACGGGTAAAGGTTCTAAACTCCCATATGGTTTGTGATGTTGTGCCTTAATCCTAGCACAAGTTACACACTCGGCCACATACTTAGCAACATCGAGCTTCATCGTCGGCCACCAATAATAGGGTTTTAGATCCCTATACGTTTTTGTACTGCCGAGATGAATCGAGTACATGGTCTTGTGAGCTTCTTCCATTAGAAGATCCCTTATTCCGCCTGTCTTAGGTACCCAAATTCTATCTTGAAATACCTTCAACCCTTGGTTGTTTGTACTGAACACTAACGTTTTGCCCAAACGTTCTTCCTTTCGGTCATTTTTCTCTAAAGCTTCCTCTTGAGCTTTCTTTATACTTTCCACAATTGTCGAGATGACTTCAATTCTCAACGCTCTTGGCCTTTTCTTTTCAAGGTTTACCTTCCGACTGAGAGCATCGGCAACAACATATGCTTTACCAGGGTGGTAAAGTATCTCACAGTCGTAGTCCTTGAGTAACTCTAGCCAGTGTCGTTGCCTCATGTTCAATTCCTTCTGATTAAAGAGATATTGAAGACTCTTATGATCAGTGAAAAGTTTACACTTGGTGCCATAAAGATAATGCCTCCATATCTTCAAGGTAAATACTACCGCTGCCAACTCTAGATCATGAGTAGGGTAGTTCTTTTCATGTTCCTTCTTCAACTTCTCAAAGGCTTCCTTATGCTTCTCATTCCAAGCATAAGTGGCTCCTTTGTGGGTCAAAGCTGTTAATGGAGTAGCAATCAAAGAAAAGCCTTGGATAAACCTTCGGTAATATCCAGCTAATCCTAAAAAGCTTCGAATCTCCGTAGGACTCTTTGGTTGTTCCCACTTCATTACAGCTTCAATCTTTGTTGGGTCAACCATTATTCCTTCTTGGTTAACCACATGACCTAAAAATTGGACTTATTGAATCCAAAATTCACACTTAGAGAACTTTTCATACAACTTCTCCTTTTTTAGGACTTCTAGCACTTCACGCAGATGCTTTTCATGCTCCTGCTTGCTTTTCGAATAAATCAAGATATCGTCTATGAATACTATCACGGATTTATCTAAGAATGGTTTACAAACCCTATTCATCAAATCCATGAAAGTTGTTGGGGCATTGGTTAGTTTGAACGACATAACCAAAAATTCATAGTGTCCATATCTCATTCTAAAAGCAGTCTTTTCGATATCCTGCTCTCTCACCTTTAGTTGATGGTATCCCGACCTAAGATCGATCTTCGAGAAATAGCTCGAACCCTGCAACTGGTCGAACAAGTCATCGATCCTTGGCAACGGGTACTTGTTCTTTATCGTCACTTTGTTCAGCTCTCTGTAATCGATGCACATTCTCATGCTTCCATCTTTCTTCTTTATAAATAACATAAGGGCTCCCCAGGGTGATGAACTAGGTCGAATGAAACCCTTGTCCAATAACTCCTGAAGTTGTGTCATAAGTTCTTTCATTTCGGTTGGCGCTAATCGATAAGGTGCTTTTGCTATCGGCGTCGTTCCTGGTAACAAGTCGATACGTAATTCTACTTGTCGATCAGGGGGCAATCCGGGAAGATCTTCGGGAAAGACTTCCGGATACCCACACACCACCGGAATATTCTGCACCTCCTTCTTTTCCATCTTAGCATCGATCACGAATGCTAGATATGATGTACATCCCTTGGCCAAACACTTTCTGGCTTTCATTAGGGAAATGATTCCAGAGTTTACTCTGCGTTTGTCTCCGTACACCATAAACGACTCTTTCCCTGGCGGGTTTACTTTTACTATCTTTTTTCTACATAGTATTTCTGCATCGTTGGCGCTAAGCCAATCCATTCCTAAAACTATGTCGAATCCATTTAACTCGATAGGCAATAATTCCTCTTGGAACTTATTCCCATCCAAGTCAATGAGGATGTTTTTCATACGATGGCTAACAGGTACAAACTTGCCACTAGCAATCTTGACTAATAAGGCATTAACTAGCCTATCTATAGGCAAAGCTAGCTTTCTACCAAATTCATGCAATATAAAGGAGTAATTGGCTCCAGAATTAAACAAAATTTGGGCAGACAATTCGTTTATGAGAAAGGTACCTGAAGCGACATCGGCTTCTTCTTTCGCAGCTTCGAACGTCATTTGGAAGGCTCTCGCCTTCGGCTTTAGTGGTATGTTGGACCTTCCCACATCTTTCTGCTTTGGGCAATCCTTAGCAATATGCCCTTCTTCACGGCACTCGTAGCACACCCTCTTGTTGGTGGTGCACTCATTGGCATAGTGCCCCGTTTCTCACACTTGTAGCAGGTTACTTCCTCGCCACATTTTCCCGAGTGCTTCTTCTTGCACTTCTCGCACCATTTAAATTCATTTCCTCCCCTGAACTCCTTTGAACCGAACTTGCTCTTTTTGTTGGGTTTAGCAGACCCTTCAAATTTCCTCTTCTCGCCAACCTCGACTTTGCTGGCAGCTCTTCCCTTAATCATGTCCTCCACAGACTTGGCAGCCCAGATAGCTGCCTCCAAAGTAAGTGTTTGACGTACTAGCACCGCGTACTCCCATGGAAGTCCCTTTGCGTACCTGTCTATTTTTGCCAACTCATCTGGGACAATACGCAAAGCAAACTCCATTTTGTCTGTGAAGTTATTCGTATATTCGTCAACGGTCATACTCCCCTTCTGCAACGTTAGAAATTGGTTTTCTAACTCAAGTACGTTTTGGGCCGAGCAGTACTTGCGCTTGAAGTGCACCAAGAACTCTGCCCAAGTTAATTGCAGTGGCTCATTAGGGCTTAGGGTTTTCCCCAAAGTGCTCCACCAACGAGCTGCACTACCCCTGAACTGACGTACTGCAAACGTAGTTTGTAACTTGCTTTGGCAATCACAAGTCATGAAAGCCAACTCCATTTCCGAGATCCAATCCATTACTCCGACAAGATCTTCTTTTCCATTGAAGGTCGATGGCTTGCAAGTCATAAAGTCCTTATACTTGCACCCATTTCTCTCCATTCTACCCTCGTGGTTATTCCTCCCAACCACAAGCGGTTCACTATGACCAACCGATCTACTGTTGTTCCCTTCTTCAGATCGATTGTCATTTAGTTCACGTTGTTCAACAGGAACTGAAGGTTCATCCCTGTCGTTCAGCAACATTTGCCTCAATTCCTCCCTCTGTTCAGCCAACATGGTCTGAATCATGGTTCGTACTCCAGCCATGGTGATGGGTTCGGGTGCAGCTCCTACTATAGGAACCTGTTCCACCACTTGAGGTTGAGGTTGTTGGTTTCTGTTTGCATTTCTAGCTCCACTCCGAGTTCTTGCCATTACAATCTATATACCGAATAAGGCGAATTTAGGTCTTTATTCTTGTTAGACATTCCCTTATCACTCCGAAACGTTTACATGTTAGTTCTAATCTCGTATTCAAACGCTTAGAATCCTACACACATAAGGTTTCCAGATTCGGTCGGCAACAAACCATAGATCCGAACAAATAATGGCACACATGGCAAACACATAGCATTTAGCACATAAGGGCATTTTAGGCATCTTCCCTAAAATAAACTAGTGCTCGTGTCTAAAATATGGTAGACACTCATCTCACAATCATCACTTAGCATTCTAAGTTCAAGTCTAGAAATTCTACAATTTCTTAGTTCACTTAAACTAATGCTCTGATACCAACTGTGACATCCCCATTTTTCTCGGCCAGAAAAGACCGATTTAATTTATGCTTTTTAAAATAAAATCAGAGAAATCTTTTTATAAATATTGTGGAATTGGTCCTCAAAACCTCGGGATGTCATGTTCCGATACAAATCAAAAGCATAAACAAGACATTATAAGCCTTTCAACAGTTATTTACAACTACTGGCCTATAATCCAAAAATCTCTCGTCATCCTCCGACTATGCTCGGGGTCCACTACCTGTAATCATAAAACTAAGTGGGTCAGGCTTGGGAGTCTGGTGAGCATATAGGGTTTTTCAACCTACAATAATAATATACTTATTAAGTTCACCAATCAACAATAACCCTGATTACCCATTCCCGTTGTCCTCACTTTACGTCCCTAAACACCTATCACAAGGGACCTAGCCTAAGGATTATCATCGGGATGGACACTACTGCTAAGGGGATTCCTCAGCAATAAATGTCCTAAAGGCAACCATGTGGGGGATGGAGTACATCTGGTGAGCACACAGTTCAAATAAACACACAGTTCGAATAAACACCTACAGGTTGCTAGCCTACTAGTGTTCCACTGGACTGTCTAGAATAGTCCGTGGTCGTCGTCTATACTCCGCTAGATGACTAGATCATCAATAACATCTATAACGAGGCCTCTCATTATTTCATTTTATCACACAACAACTATTATATCTACCCATGTTCTACCCAACACATTTTGTAGATAAAAAGCATATACAATTTAAAACTTGTATAAAACATCAATTCAACAGTCACCTCGAATAAACAATTAGCATATTTAAACATAACACGTATTTCAAGGTAAATACTTCATATCTATGTGTAAATTGAAAGTAACTACACACTCATATATTTTGGTGAAAATCGGGCAGCAATTCGTTTCCTAAAACGATCGTTTCTAATAAAACTAGGAGTTTTATTGAGAAACCGGGCTCTGCAAAATTCGGGCTTCGAAACCGAAAGGATAAATTTTCCGGGCTTCTCGGGCACTTCGTGGGGTATTCCGGGCTTTACAATCGATACCGGGGCTTTGCGGGATGTTAAGATGAAGGAAATATGGGTTTAGGGGTTAAAAGTGGCAATTTCTTAAAAATATCCGAGAAGGCTCGCAGCCTTCTATTTATAGGGGGAAACTTCTGATCGGACGGCTGAGAAGCTTCTGATCCAACGGCTGAGAAGGCTCGCAGGCGAAGGCTCGCACATGGCTCGCACATGGCTCGCACCTGTGAGGGCTCGCTGGCGGCTTCTAAGTGGACCGCGACTTACTGGCGCACCTGCGAGGCTCAGAGTTAGGTTAAGCGAGGCTCGGACACACGCAGCAGTTGGGCGAAGCTTCGGCTGGGGAGCTGGCTGCTTCGGATTGGGCCTCCTCCTCGGTCGAATCAGAAGAGGGCACGTGGCTTCGCATGACTCAGCAGCCTCGGTGACTCAGCAGCCTGATGACTTAGCAGCCTGGTGACTCAACAGGACACGTGTCACATTCTAAGCGAGGGTGACGTGGCAAAGTGTGACTATACGAAATTTCTCGGTTTTCGCGCCAAAACTTCTAAAATCCATAACTTTCGTATACGAGCTCCGTTTTTGACGTTCTTTATATGCACGCGTAGCTAAAATTACGATCTACAACTTCCGTTTAGACTTCGTCGGCTAATTTTGACTTTAAATTTTATATTATTATTTTTAACAGACCGGGACAGGAAATCCGTTAAAAATTCATAACTTCTTCATCCGACGTCCATTTTCGTCAGACTTTTTACCGTTGTGCTCCTGATGACGAGACCTTCAATTCTCGTTTAGGTTGTGTTGGCTAAAAATCGCTCGATCTAAAATTTGAGTTTTTAGCTGTCTACTGCTACGCTGAAACTTCGAAAAATCATAACTTCCTCATACGAAGTCAGATTTGGCCGTTCTTTTTATCGAACTTCTCGGTTTAACGAATACTATGACTTTCGTTTAGATTATTAAGGCTAAAAAGTAGTTTATCGAAAACTCACTGTTTACGACATTCAGCACCGTGCTGGTTTTGTCGCGAAACTTCGACAGGTCATAACTTCTTCGTTATAACTCGGATTTTGGTATTCTTTATATCCCCGAAATCCTTGTTTCGACCACTACAACTTTATGTAAAGATATCGGGCTTATCTCACACTTTAATTTTGACGCTTATTTTTATTCTTAATTAATTAAGCCCTAATAATTAAGCATAAAACACATAATTCACATAATATTCACATAATTCCTTTTCATTTCTTCAAAATGAGTTACAAAGGTTAACCTAGACTATCAACTCAATATAAATGCCTAGGCTAGAAACACGAGTGTTACAGTCACTCCTTCGCCTTCCCGTGATCATCGGAAGTACCTGAAACAATACACTAAAAACATAAGCCAACGCTTAGTGAGTTCCCCCAAAGTACTACCATATAAACAGATAACATATACAAACAAGCATGTCAGGTCCAATCAACCATCGGGTTGGAATACCCCAGGCCCAGTCACCCTCTAAGTCCAGTCATCCTCGGGATGGAATACCCCAAGTTGGAATGCCAATATGCAGTGGGTCCAGTCATCCTCAGGATGGAATACCCTTGGGCCCAATCAACCATCGGGTTGGAATGCCCCCGGTCTGTTGGCTCACACACATAGCACTAAAGACTCAACTATAAACTAAAATATATGCACATATAACAGATAAACCTATAACCGGCCAACAAGCTATCAGACAGATCTACAAATCATTACTGCATACGTACATCCTATATACCAGGACATAAATCTCACAAATCACTACAACATAATGATATTCTATCACAGAGCAGGATATCCAATCCAATGGGTCGGCCTTGGTGCCTTCGACCTATAAGTGTAGTGAAGAAACTCACCTCACAGTCTAAACAAGATCGCTGAACAGAACATAACTCCAAATAGGAGCTCAACGGTAACCTATTCATCAAATAATGACCAGTCTCAAATACAACTCAAAATACCCAAAATACCCTTAGGTCAAACTTGGAAAAAGTCAAATTCAAATTCAATGAGTCAACACAAACAAGTTGAATATGGCCTCGTACGCGGGGTGTACAGACGTCCGAGGTATCGAGGTCATATCTACGTATGCATAGCGTACCCTGCGGTACGCCTAACGTATGCAACTACCCACTTCTTAATTTATTCATCCATTGACTCTTAGACTTAATGCTTCTAATTATAGATCCAAGGCTAAAATATCCTCAAGGGTCATAAAGTTTCCAACTTTATGACCTTGCATGTCCGTTAAGTGCCTAATACCCCAAAGTATAACATCTTAATGCATTAAGACCTTCTAAAGAGTGCATGGAGCAAAACTAACCAACAAGACCACATTTGTATGACTTAAGACCCCTCATAAGGTCTGAAAGGACGACTTACTGGGTCAAGAACATGCTATGCTCAAGAATCACCACATTTGGGACAAAAAGAACTTAAAATCAAGCCCAAAACAAGATCTAAGTAAAACTTCGCCAAGTTCAGAACTTCATACCTCTAAGTGATGCCAAATGATGGTGTGATTCTGGATCTAAAGTGTTTCACTCCTTCAAGATGGTCTCTACTTCCTTCCTTCTTCCTCAAAGGCACAAAATACACACACACAAGCTTAGAAATGCTTCACAAGGTGGATTAGGGTGGCAAGGATGTTTTGAGAGGATGGAGGCTGATGAAAAGAGCCAAGGTTGAGAGATAATGATGAATTAATATGGTCCGAACCCTAAAGATTAGGGTTTGGGTCTTCACCTCGTACGCCCAGTGTACACAAAACGTACACCCAACATACGTGGTTCCGCCCCCTAATCCAAAAAAGGCAATAATAGCCAATCCCATCCATAATTCTTACATCATAAGGACCAAAATGAAATAACTCATAATATAAGGGTAAAAAATGAAAATACCTCAAAATAATATGTTACAGTTCTCTCCTAATTGACTTAGACTTCGTCTTCGAAGTCTGATGCAGATAACAACAGTGGGTAATGCTCTTGCATCTCAGCCTCCAGCTCCTAGGTCCACTCAGAACCTCTCCGATGTTTCCACTGAACCTTTACCAAAGGTATCTCCTTGTTGTACATGACCTTCAACTTTCTTTCCAATATAACCATCGGCCTCTTAATATAATTTAGGCACTCATCGACCTGAATATCATCCAAAGGCACCACTGCCTCACTGTCTAACACACACTTCCGCAACTGAGAGACATGGAAAGTGTTATGGATCTAACTGATCTCACTCGACAAATCCAACCAGTAGGCCACCCTGGCTATCACACGGAATGGTCCAATATATTGGGGACCCAATTTCCCCTTCTTCCTAAAGTGTATCCACCCTGCCAGGGTGAGACCTTCAGTAATACCATATCATCAGCCTGAAATTCCAACTTTGATCAGCGTTGGTTGACATAACTCTTCTGCCGACTTTGATCTATCTGCAGTCTCTACCTTATCTGCTGAATAATCTCCATGGTTTGAAGGACTACTTCTATCATTCCCATGACCCTGTGACCAACCTCTCCCCAACATACCGGAGTACGACATCTCCAACCATACAAGAGCTCAAAAGGTGGGGCACTAATGCTGGAATGGTAGTTGTTGTTGTAGGAAAACTCCGCAAGATGTAGGTAGGAATCCTAACTCCCACCGAAATCTATGACACAAGCCCACAACATATCTTCAAGTGTTTGGGTGGTCTGCTCACTCTGACTGTCGATCAGCGGGTGATATATAGTGCTGAAATGTAGCCTCGTGGAGCTTCTGCCAAAAGCGGGAAGTGAACCGAACATCTCGGTCTGAAACAATAGAGACCGGAACCCCATGTCAAGCAACAATCTCTCGGATATACACATTGACCAACTTTTTGGCCGAAGAGCTCTCTCGGATGGCAAAAAAGTGGGCAATTTTGGTTAATCAATCCACGATGACCCATATAGCATCAAAACCCTTGGCCGTCTTCGACGACTTGGTGATAAAATCCATGGTGATCTGTTCCCACTTCCACATGGGAACCTCCAAAGCGAGACTTATGAGCCTTCTCCGACACTATATGCCTAATTCCACCAGAAACTGGAACCCAAACCCGATGGCACCGGTTCGACAACCCTCGACTATCATTGACAAACCAGTCGATCTTGCCTTTGATCCTTTCCTGCTTCCAGTTCTCCTTCTTAACTCGCTATGTCTATGCCTCTCTAATCAAACCTAAAAATGGAGAATCAACGGATATCCTCATACACATGCCCCCAACTAAAGATCCAGTCGACTTGCGGCTCAAAGCATCCATTACCACATTCGCTTTACTCGGATTGTAAAGGATCTCGCAGTCATAATCCTTGACTACGTCTAACCATCTGCACTGCCTTATATTCAGGTTCGGCTGATCCATAAGATATCTCAAACTCTTGTGATCCATGTAAAGAATATAACGGACCCATAAAGATAATGTCTCAAAATCTTGAGGGAAAACACCACTGCCCCCAACTCCAAGTCATGAGTAGGATATCGCGTCTCATGCGACTTTAGTTGCCGCTAAGTATAAGCAATCACTTGTCCCTATGCATAAGGACTGCCCCCAAACCAGTGATGGATGCATCACAAAATACCACAAAGTCCTCAACACCTTTGGAAAGGGTCAACACCGGGGTCTCGTATAACCTCCGCCACAACGTCTCAAAAGCAACCTGTTGCTCGGGGCCCCATCGGAAATCCACTCCCTTCCTCGTCAGACACGTGAAGGGTACCGTGATCTTGGAGAAATCTTCAATAAATCCCCGATAGTATCCCGCCAAAGCCAAAAAAAATCCTGATCTTCGAGAGAGATTTTGGAACCTCCCACTGCATCACAGCCTCGATCTTGCTTGGATCGACCAAAAATCCCATCCTAGCTAACGAGATGCCCCAAGAACTGGACCTCTCTCGTAAGCAAAATTCACACTTCGAGAACTTGGCATACAATCGTTCCCGCCTTAATACTCCCAAAAGCTCTCGAAGGTGCTCGTCGTGCTGCTCTCTGGTCTTGGAATACACCAATATATCATCAATAAACACAATAACAGATCGGTCGAGCATCTTCCCACACACCTGATTCATCAAATCCATAAATATTGCAGAAGCATTGGTGAACCCAAATGGCATCACCACGAACTCGTAATGCCCATAAAGAGTCCAAAACGTGGTCTCCTCCATGTCCTCCTCTCTTACTCTCACCTGATTATATCCAGACCTCAGATCGATCCTGGAGAACCAAGATGCACCCTGCGACTGATCAAAGATGTCATCAATACATGGAAGGGGATAATGGTTCTTCACCGTTAACTTGTTCAACTCCCGACAATCAATGCACATTTGGTGTGAACCATCCTTCTTCTTGATGAACAGTATCGACACTCCCCATGGTGAACTGCTTGGTCTGATGAATTACGTGCCTAACAGTTATTGTAGCTTAGAGGACCACTCCTGCATCTCAGGTGGTGCCAAGCGGTACAGAGCCTTGGCAATCGGGGCCGCACCTGGCACTAGATCAATCCTGAACTCAACTTGCCTCTTTGGAGGCACACCGGGTAACTCCTTCGGGAAAACATCAATAAACTCTCTGACAAATGGTACCTATTAAACTGAAATCTGCTCCCAACCCGAGTATCAACCACATAAGGCAGATAACTCGTACACCCATGTTGAATATTTTGTCGAGCGTTGGTTGCTGAACAAAACCCTGGACCAACCCTGGTACCCTCTCCAGAGATAACCAATTCTACCCCACTTGGGGTTCAAACTACCACTCTCTCGCCCTCACAATCGATCATGACACTAAAGCTGCTCAGCCAATCCATCCCTACTATCACGCATACACCCCCATATGGATAGGGATCAGATAAATCGGATAAGTCACCCTGAAGATCTCCAATACGCAACCCTGATTCGTGTTCATTGGCAATAGAAACCCGCAATGGACACTCCAACTCATAGAGGGGCATACCAAAATCCCTACTAAAAGATCGAGACACAAAGGACCGAATTGCGCTCAAGTCAAATAACACAAGAGCAGGCAAAGAGTTCACTAAGAACGTACCTACTAGAAACATGAAAGAAGAATACCATATAAATAATCGACATAACAATAAATAGAAACATATCAGTCACAACGTCTGGCACTATTCTTGCCTCCTCGACAGTGAGCCAAAAAGCGCAACCTCGAGCCCTCGAGTGCTCCGCCATACCCTGACTTCCATCAGTAATTCTTAGAGTATCCGGCGCAAGAGCCTGCGCCGGTCAAAAAACAAGGAAGGGATGGTGGGCCTTCACATGGACCACCTGATCATAGTGATAGCAAATCCTGGTGTTGGGTACTGGAGCTTGCTCTCGATAGTCCCTCGTAATGTGGCACTATCTGCCATATTTGTGGCATCCAAAAGAAGATTGATAAAGACCATCATGAACCTTATCGCACTTTCCACAAGTGTGGCCCTATGACTCCCAAATCTAACATCATCAGACTTGAACCTCTTCGATGTAGGCTACGACTGTGCCGGTGCTTTCCTCTGCTCCCTTTCCTGGAGCTCCATCTCAATCTCACGCCGCCTAGCGGCCTCCTGCAAATCCACCAGTGATCCATAACACTGTGTAGACACAAACTGACGGATGTGCGTCTCGATCATGCTCAAGTATCGGGTCATCTGAGCTTGATCAGAAGCAAAAAACTCAGGACAAAACATAGATCTCTATGTAAACATCTTAGTGATCTCAGTCACCGACTCGGTATCCTGCCTCAGATCTAAGTACTCCTGAGCCAGCCACTCCCGCTCTACCAATGGAACATATCTCGAACGAAACATATCATAAAACTGCTCCCATGAAACTGCATTCCACTGCTTTGGAGTGTATGAACTAGTAACCAATCTCCACCAATCCTTTGTTCAAGAACGAAGAAGGTTCATAACGCACTTGACCTTCTGGTCAGCTGGGTAAGAGCAAGTAAAGAGATATCCCTCAATATCTGACAACCACATCATGGAAATGATCATATCCTGGACCCCGTCAAATATCAGGGCTTCGTATTGTCGAAGTCCCTGTGCTGGAAAGCTCTCCCAGCACCAATGTCGGCCGCAACAATGACCGTGGTAGCTACAGCAGCGGCCTTCTCAGAAAGTGCAACATAACGGTCATCGAAGACCTCCATCACAATGGCCTTGATAGACCCAAACAACTCCGGTATTTGATCCCGGACAATAGAAACAACCTCCTCACGAATGATCTCCCTAACTCGGTCCTCAGTCACTCCTGGCCCATCCTGGCCACCTGCTCCGGCTCCTGATCTGGATCCTACCTCAAATCGCCTCGCAACCACCATACTGAAAATTAACCAGGGAAATATCATATAAACCACATATCATACCAAAGGGACCACATCCCAATAAGCCCTAGGGGTTGTGACTTCCATGTTACGCATACGGGTCATGTGCTTCCAGTAGTACGGGCCAATACTACCTTCCACACCTACCCGTATTTGTCTCAGAAGATCATCACATCAACCATAGAAACACTCAATAGATTACACATACAACCTACTCTCACTTCCTAGAGAAAGGTTAGACATCCCTCGACTGGTCGTCTGACCCTACATAACTTATCCATGAAACTTCCACCAACCCTACAACACTCGTGTATGCTAATCATATATAACATTGGATCATATAGACAGTCGAATACTTGATTCTACCCGAAGCCCACAGCCAAACAAGGAACATGAATAAGGCTAAATCAAACATTATCAGGCTATAAAATCTTAGTTATGTACACTTTTGACGCATACACTAAGCAACTACAGTAATGATGTCAATTTCATATAAGGAAAAACCCTAGGCTACCAGGCATCATATAATCAGCAAATTCTATCATGCAATTCCTGAAGATCCCTAGCCTATTACTAGCATGTTGTTCTAACATATCACAATATCAAATAACAGTATGGTAATTTGGGGTCTACTTACTGGATCCAACTGATCGTACATATCACATCCTTTCTTGATTATTTTTTTAAATAATTTTGAAATTCATTTTTTTAAAAACTTTTACAGTTCCTTAGTTTGAGACTGGATTCACACGGGTGTTCCTCCAATTCACTCAAACCAAGGCTCTGATACCAACTTGTAACGACTCAAAAATCATAACTTTAAACTTTTTAAAAGCAACCCATAGTCATAAAATGTTACAAAATAATTGTTTCCAAATTGTTTAACAATATCATAGTATCCCAAAATCACAAAGCCATAAAAACAGAGGATGTGTACGATCACGCCTTTGCCTTCCCACGATCATCAGAAGTACCTGAAACAATAAACAAAAACCGTAAACCAAAGCTTAGTGAGTTCCCCCAAAGTACCACCACACAAACAGATAATATATACAGACAATTATGTTGGGTCCAATCAACCATCGGGTTGGAATACCTCATACCCAGTCAACCTCTGGGTCCAGTCATCCTCAGGATAGAATACCCTCTTTCAATCAACCATCGAGTTGGAATACCTACGGTCTATTGGCTCACGCACATAGCAGTAAAGCCTCAACCATAAACCAAAATATGTGCATATATAACAGATAAGCATATAACCGGCCAACAAGCTATTAGACAGATCTACATATCACTATTGCATACTCACATCCTATATACTTGGACTCAGATCTCATATATCATTACAACATAACGACATTCTATCAAAGAGTAGGATATCCAATCCAATGGGCCAACCTTGGTGCCTTCGACCTATAAGTATAGTGAGGAAACTCACCTCACAGTTTGAACAAGATCGCTGAACAGAACAGAGCTCCGAATAGCATCTCAATGGTAATCTATTCATCAAATAATAACCAATCTCAAATACAACTCAAAATACTCAAAATACCCAAAATACCCCTAGGTAAAACTTGGAAAAAGTCAAATTCAAAGTCAAAGAGTCAACACAACCGAGTTGACTCTGGCCTCGTACGCGGGGCCTACAGCGAGGCATCGTGCCATATCTGAGTACATGCAGCATACCTTACGGTACGCCCAACGTACGCAACCGCCCACTTCTTAATCTATTTAGCCCTTAGCTCTTCGACTTAATGCTTCTAATTATAGATCCAAGGCTAAAATATCCTCAAGGGTCGTAAAGTTTCCAACTTTATGACCTTGCATGTCCATTAAGTGCCCAATACCCTAAAGTACAAAATCTTAATGCGTTAAGACCTTCTAAAGAGTGCATGGAGCAAAATAAACCAACAAAGCTACATTTTTATGACTTAAGACCCCTCCTAAGGTCTGAAAGAATGACTTATTGGGTCAGAACATGCTATGCTCAAGAATCACCACATTTTGGACAAAAAGAACCTAAAATAAAGCCCAAAACAATATCTAAATAAAACTTCACCAAGTTCAGAACTATATACCTCCAAGTGATGCCAAATGATGGTGTGATTCTGGATCTAAAGTGCTTCACTTCTTCAAGATGGTGTCTACTTCCTTCCTTCTTCTTCCAAGGCACAAAACACACACACAAGCTTAGAAATGCTTCACAAGGTGGATTAAGGTTGTAAGGACATTTTGAGAGGATGGAGGCTGATGAAAATAACCAAGGTTAAGAGATGATGATGAATAAATAGGGTCTAAACCCTAAATATTAGGGTTTGGGCCTTCACCCCATACACCCATCATACACAAAACGTATGCCCAACGTACATGGCTCTGCCTCCATAATCCAAAAGTGGCAATAATAGCCCCTCCCATCCACAAGTCTTACATCACAAGGACCAAAATGCAATAAATCTCAATATAAGGGTAAAAAATGAAAGTACCTCAAAACAAGATGTTACAATTTTGGAGAACTCACTAAGCTTCATGCTTACAGTTGTATTTACATGTTTTTTTAGATATTTCAGATGATCGTGGGAAGGCGAAGACTTAACTATAGACACTCATCGACAACTTTTTGTGATTCCACATTATTATGATACTTTGATTTTTGGGATGACTGTATTTTGATACTGATGGTTTTTCTTGACTTGGTTTTATGGAAACAATGACTTTACCTAATTTAAAAATGAAAAAAAAATGGTTGTGAAGATGAGACGTTACAAAAAATAACAACTATAAACTAATTTTAGCAAAATAACCATCGTTTCCGTAATAGGCCATTCCGGAGTCCATTTCAGACTGTCTGCCTAGGCCGGCCCATCAAATACCTTCTAGAATACCCATTCTGGACTAATCCGACTTGTTTCAGATTTCGATTTACAAAACCATTTTTTGGATTTTATTCTGACATATTCTGGATCTTGATTTACAAACCCATTCTAACATTCAGGTACTACTACACATTTCAGAGTTTAGATATAGAGCACGATCATGATGACCTAGTTGTTTTACGGGTAAGTCATTTACTCTTACACTTTTAGTAGTCTAATTTTAAGATTATTGTTTTAACTACTTCTTAGTAACACTATCCGGAATACAAATAACATGTCTAGAACGCACAAAACATGTTCCAGACTTGCAATACATGTTAACATTACATGTAGGACCAACCCAAAAAATAGATTATATATATATATATATATATATATATATGTGTGTGTGTGTGTGTGTGTATGTGTGTATTAGGGTGTTTGTTGGATTAAGTGTCTAAGCCCATAACTATATTTGGTATGTACTTGATTTGATTATGAGCATGGTCCTTTTGGGTTGCTTTCACTCATGCAACTTGATAGGGTGACAAGTGGAGAGAGAGAGAGAGGGAGAGAGAGAGAGTAGGATTTATTATATGAATAATTAATTGGTACTCAGAATGATTTTATTATTATATTACAAGATTAATATACTATTTGGAAATCATGTTATTAATTTTGGGATTAAAAGGAACTGATTAATAATTGAGGGACTGTTTTGCGAATCATTTATGGTTGCAAAACTAGGCTGATGGACTCCTTTTAGATGGGGTGGACGAAATTTATAGGAGGCCCTATAGAATTTTGTCCATAGCCTCTAGAGTAGGAGATCCATGGGCTGCTTAATCCCTAAGCAAGGTATTAGGGTTTCCACCTGAAAAACCTAGCAGCCACAATTATATAAACTCTCCAATACATGAGGATTTCGTCCTATACATTCCAGATAGAAACCTTGGCTAATTTCTTGTCTCTCTTCTTCATCTTTGTTGTGTTGGGTGTTTGTGACTCCATTAGAGGTGTAACACCTGGGGCCCTAAGCTTTCAAAGGTCAAGGATATTCAAGGTGAACTTGTTATTGCTACATAACAAGAGAGGTCACATTTGAACCCTAATTTATATGTCAATTTCAAAATAGTATATGCTAGTCTTAAAGGTTATTGTTTTGAAGTTTGTATTTGCATGTTCAATAGAGAAAAACTTAGATCCAAAGCAATTAGGGTTGCATGTGCACATATGAATGTTGTAATGCTCATAACCCATCAGTGGTATCAGAGCCTAGGATGTTTTTTAATTGAATAGATACAAAAGTGGACAACCAAAAGAATAAGAAATTGATTTTTTGTTGTCTGGTAGTTAGACTCGACGAGTCCATCATAGAAATCAACGAGTTGGGTGAACTCGACGAGTTCAGAGCCCAACTCGACGAGTCAACTCGTCTGGTGCCGAATTTTTCGATTTTTTGGTCAGATATTGATTTAGATAATTACCAAACTCGTTTTTAATGCCTAAATTTGATTTTTTTATTAGTATGAGATATCCTTATCAAAATTGATAGATTTGGTTAAGTATGGATAATATAAGATTATTTTGATACAAATATTTAGCCTAGTAATTTTGAAAAAAAGTTTTAAATTACACCCTTTTGGTTTTATAGTTTAAATTTGAAATTAAAAGTTTTGGTTTTGGAAATTTAAATGGTTAAACCAAAGTATTTTGAAAAGTTTCAAAAGTACACCTCATGGTTTATAGTTTAAAATTTGATTAAATGGCTTTAATTTTGAAATCTTAAATTTAGAACCTTGGTATTTTAAATAGTGTAAAATACACCCTCATGGATTTTATTAAATAATTAATTAAGTGTTTTAATTAAAAGAGACAATTAATAATTCCATAATATGGTTTAAAGTTAATTAAATTAAAAGTTTAATTTATTTAAAAGATTAAACCACTTAGTATTTTAAAAGTTTAAAGTACAACCTTATACTATTATAACATTAAAGTTTAATTTATATATATGTATAAGAATAAGTCAGTCTTACCGTTAGTAGGCCTCATTCACGAAGTTGATCTATAAGGGGTGTTTAAGGAAGCGGCCTCTAAAATGACCACCATTTGGTATCCACTCTTACCCACCACACCCTTGACTAGTGGAGGTTCGTTAGCCGAACGGGTAGGATAGGACGCTAAGCTCTCATAAAAAGTATAATAAAAATACAAAGTAACTAAACCTTTTATTAATTCCTAAATCTTTGTTACTTTAGGAAAATATGAATTTGATGCTAATCCATGAAATTGCACATTGCACCTTATTGGTCAGTTAGTGGAGCGTGTGTGGTTAAACGACACACTAATATGGACTAATGAAGGATGACAATGGGTAGCTCGTAAATTATCATTGATCAATGGAGCGTGTATGGTTAATAGACACATTGATTAGATGATAAATGACATCGAGAGTACCAAGCTAATTTACATGATTATTCACACCTTATTTGTGATCCTCGGTATTCCAGTCACAAACTTGAAGGGCATAATCGAGATTAAACATGCCATTGAAAAGTTCAATGAATCTCAAAAGATCTAGGAATTTCATCTAAAACCTAATTCGTTAAAATTTTGTTTTCGTGGTGGAATTGGTAAATCGTCATTTACCTACCTTCAAATAATTTTCAATTAGATCACGGCATCCCTCTTCTGAATTGTGAATTATTGTATAGGGTCCTAGCCATAATATTCCATTTGGGTGTTATATTAAGGATTAAATCAACACTTGAATTTCTCCCTTTTGTAGATGTCTAGTTCTGACAACTATGGTCTTCCTCAATCCTTTGGAAAAAGCTTTCCATTCGAAGATGATATTCCACATGTCGATCAAGGTGAAAGATCATTCCCTTCTTCGTGCAAAGGTGGAACTGGAAATCATACTTCTCTTCCTCCACCTCCTCCAATAATTCTCTTTGACCCACATTTTCGTCGACTTGAAAAGCTCAAGGTCACTCAAGCCCTATTGGCAAGCAAACACCAAGATGGAAGGTTTGTGTGTGCACACGTCTTGGAGATGAAGTCGCACATTGATAGACTAGGGATGTTGAGTGTTGTTTTCTCTAGGAAGCTGGCTGGTTACTACTATATGACAGATCGCGATGTAACCCTTATTGATCTAACAAAACTACTTATTGTTGTTGAGTCAGGAATGTTGAAGAGCACTGGTCAAGCAAAAGAGTCTGAAGGATCAATTTCCCAGATTTCCATGGACATAGGAAATTACAAAGGTGATAGTCTAGAAATGGTTTCTTCTCCCAAGGGAGAGAAATCGGCCATGGTTGAAAAGTTTGATCATAAAAGAAAGGAAAATTCTGAGATAGTCACATGTGTCATTCCCAAGGAATCCATATGTTTTTATTGCCAAGAGAAGGGGCATTGGATGCAAAGTTGCCATATTTACCTGAAAGATCGCAAGAATAGTAAAGTCAAATTATATAAATCTGCACCAGGTATATCCACTATCTAACTCTGTTAAGTTCCTATTTATAGATTCTTAATACATGATGTGATAAGATTTCATTTTGATGCTTTGTAGGATCAAAGTAAAGAAAGGAAGCTCAGAGGAAGAATAAGATGAGTCTGATCGCGAAGAGATGGATTTCAATCACACGGTTTGATGATCAGATTTTTGAGCTGCTGCTTAAGAGTTTTGATAGATTGCTTAGACATATTTAGAAACACAGTTTTGATTTGTATTTGCGTTGTAAGGACAAGTTTTTCCGCACCTTTTATAAATAAAATAAATTTTGATTTTATCTTATTTTACGTTTCCTTGAAATGGCATTTATGAAAATTGGTGTTTATATTTATATTTTTAGTAATATTGAGAATGGATTTGATTCTTAGTTGTATCGTTTGTGGTAGTGTCATAATTTACCAAGTGAGGAAGGATTTTCATCGCCCAAGTTTCAACTAGACAGGAACTTGGAATCACGTAATATTGAATTATGTGATGTATGAGAATCTTGATCTTTGGTAAATTGAGACTAATTTCTTGTTCACATATGTATGTGAGTCAAGTGAAAGAATAAAGGATCTAGTACACATTGATGTATAGTGGTCATATCCACCACAAAGGACGGTAAGTATATTCGTCATGATTTATGATAGTTCAGTAAATATGGTTATGCTTACAAGATTAAGTATAATTCTGATGCCTTGAAAAGTTTTAAAGTATATCAGAACGAATAGGAAGAATCAATTAGGCAGAAAGGTAAAAGTTTATCCAATCTGAAAGGAAATGAGAGTACTTTAGTATCGAGTTTTATGATCATCCTAATGATTATGGAACCATGCCGCAATTGATCCTCTAAGGACACCTTAGTGCAGTTAAATGACTAAGAAGAGGAATCGAGAATTGTTGAAATGGTTAAATCAAGAAGATGAGTCATACTTCATTCCAAAATAGAGTCTTAGAGTTATACTCTAGTTACTCCAAGTTGTACCTTGAGTGACATGTTCTAAGTAGATTTATAAAACCTCATGAAATGTGGAGTAGAAATGTTTCTTACTCTTGTACATTTGAAATTGGTAGTGGTGATGTTTTGACTAAAACATAGACCAACTAAGACCAATTACATGAATTGTTTTCTTGATAAGATCTCACACCAACTCTTGAATATTTGTTTGTCAAGAAATGTTTCTTGACAGAGAATCTTATATGTTAAGTGGTCAGTGGGAGTCTTAATGGTCTTGAGTAGTTTCAAGAACTAAACAAGAATAAACCTTTTTGTAATCACTAGCACACAACCTGAGGTTGACAACCTATTATGTTGACATATTCTTGTTTATGTGCCTATTCCAGTTAAGTTGTCTATGCATGTGAGTTCTATGAGTTCTCATTTGATTGCATAAAGGCAAAGCACCTTGATCAGTAAAAGTACATTGATCTGTATGAGTGAGCTGCTCAATAATCTAGAAGTGCTGGTAGGACCTCGTGCTACCGGATGGAAAGAAATTAAGAATAAGCAGGTTTAGTCCATATGAGTTTGAATTTGTCATAAACCTTGTCTTATGATAGTGGTTGGAAATGACAAGTTCACATGGATAGGAACACATACACCATAAATTCTAAATGGTAAGTGGGTTCTCTGTACTTCATGAAAATGATTATGAGGAAACACTTTCACTATTATATTTTAAAGGATTGGAGTAAGCAGATGTGGTAATTGCGTTCTCAAATTCGAGTATGATTACAGTATCCCTTTTCATAGCTCGAATTGTGAGAAATAGCAAATAGTTTGAACATTCGGGACTTATTGCCATAAGTTTTGAAAAGGTTTAGACACACACATAAGGTGTAAAATCAAAGGTGTATAAGCTTGAGAAGTCTAGGGAAAGACTTATCAAAGCACTACTAATCAAAAATCTGAACTTTGGTAAGAAAGTCAATAAGTATTGATTTCTAGAAGTCCAGCTGATTTCTGGGTACATGTTAAAGCTAGTGAGAGCATAATTGTTATGCAGGTAAGAACATAATTGTTGTGCTAGTGGGAGCATGATTATTATGTAAGGCGTTGCAAGTTACCAATGTTATTTATAGGAAACAAAGTTCTAAATTTACAAAGTTGCAGAATTTAGAAATTGTTTCGCTATAGGAACTTTTAAGGGAGAGGGCATTTATACTTCATTTCGAATCTAAAAGCTTAGACCGAAATTTTAATCAAACTTAGTCATGGTCATATATGATTATTATGTTGTATCAACTAGGGATGAACAGTTTGTCCCAAGTCCCGATCCCGTACCGGTACCGTATCGGAACCGGTACCGAACCGTATCGAATCTAAAAATACGGGATGGTACTTGGTACTCCAAATACATGAAATTCGGGAATCGATACCGTCGGTACCGGTACCAGTGCCGAAAACCGATAGCATTCCTGGTAGCGGTACCGGTGATGTTAATTCAGTTCGGTACTTAGGATTGACTTTCGATCAAATTCGGTTTTCAGGAAATCGGGAATGCTACGGGTCGGTACCGGCTCCGTCCCACGCTCATCCCTAGTATTAACATAAGAAATTCTATATGTTGAAATATTATAACAAAAAACTGGTCAAGTATCATGTCTTTATGTAAGACATTATGAATTGTATCCCATATGCTTCAGGTAAAGGATCATTTGCATATGCTAAAATATCTGCATGTTCTGGTTTTTCCAAATGTCTAGCACGTTAAGAGGGAAAAAAAGATCAGAACTTGATATGACTAAAGTTATTAAACAACTGTCAAGGACAATCTAAGGTTTACCAAAGATTGGTTGCTTGTGGACAGTTGGAAGTTTAGTAATAGATGTGTAATAGCCCAAATTTTCAAGGAAAATTTTCATTTAAATTAATAAACACATTTCATAAAACGATGAGATCCCACATTCAGTTTTAAAACATCATCCATTACATCATTTTTTTAAATCATCAGAGTATTCCCAAACATATTAGTGAAATAGAGAGATAGAGTACACGCCGCGGCATCACGCCTTGCCCTTGCCCTTGGGCTCCGATGTACCTGAAACAATCAACAACCTATAAGCGAAACGCTTAGTGAGTTCCCCAGAGCATACCACACACCAAACATACACATATCCTAGTAGCTATTCGAAGCTACACACATATCACATAAGCCATCCATACAACAGATAAGGATGCCGTGGGCTTATCCCTAGGGTCTTACTCCAGGATGCCATGGGCTCCCCACATGGTCTTACACCTAAGTGACATGGGCTCTCCCATGGTCTTTGATAGGAAAGCCATGGGCTCCCCTCATGGTCTTACGTCCAAGTTCCATGGGCTCTCCCATGGTCTTCCATACAAAACACACAATCACATAGCATATCAAAAATAACTAATACATATATCATGATCACATAATGGGCCGACCTTGGTGCCATAGACCCATTGGTATGGTGAGGAGACTCACCTTTGACTGCTGAAATACAAACACTGCTCTCCTAACAGCCTAAAACCTCCCGTGCTGAAAAATGACAATAAATTAAAGTCAAAATCTTACTTAGTCAAAAGAAACCCAACTTCAACCCCTTTCTTGAGGCCCAATTGTCCTTCCCAAACTAATGGGCCCAAAGTCTAAGTCCAACCTCATTAATGGGCCTCTTGACCCATTAAAGCCCAACCAATATATCCAAAGCCCATTACATATGAAATAGCCCACAATGCAACCAGGTTCAATAACCAAGTGACGCCCAATAGCCCAAAAGCCCAAAACAGGCCCAAGCCCATCTGTGACATGATGTACGCTCAGCGTACCACCCTGGTACACGCAGCGTACTGGGGCTCAGGGACTTACGCGCGGCGTACTCAGATCTACGCCCGACGTACTAACAAGTTAAGCACTTTTCCATTAAGTGGTTAATGCTTGATTCTTATACGTCCAGAAGTCAGATCTAGGCCTATTAAGACGACCCAAGGCATAAATTTGGCAACTTTATTCCTTTGCATGTCCCAAATGATCCCAACACCCTCATTAAGACCATTTTGAAGCTCTTAACCCATGCATGAGATCAAAACTCCCACCAAGACTCCATTTTTATGTTGGAAAAGGACTAAGGGACCTTAGATCTGTCATTTCCATCCTCTGGAGTTACTTAACTCACAAGGAAAGAGTCCAAAACCAACAAAAGGGACAAGACTAAAAACCCTAGCTAGATATAGTGATTAAAATGGAAAGGTACAAGCTTTATATCTCCAGGAGCTCCTCAAGGTCAACAATAAGCAGATTCTTGAAGCCAAGTGACACTCCAAACTCCTTTGGCAACTTCTTCTTCTTGGATGAACACTAAAAGAACCAAAAATGCACTCTTAAAGCTCAAGCAACACTCATAAATGATGTTAGTGTTTTTCAGGGCGTTTGAAGGTGAGGGAGGCAGATAAGGGTGAGGTCTAAAGGAGTTTAGGATGTTTATATAGGTCTCAAGTCTAATTTTTAGGGTTTAAACATGCTGGCACGTACGCCCAGCGTACTCCTGGTATGCCCAACGTACGTGCTGCTCCTCCGCGTTCCTTCTCACTAAGTATGCTAAGCGTACTCATAAGTACGCCCAACATACTCAAGGGCCTCTTAAGCCAAAATCAAGGGCTTATAAAGTCATACATGTTTTGGGTGTTACAAGATGGACCATATTGATATAATTCTGGATAGATGGGATTCTATTAAGAATGGATAGTCATATGGAAATTATGGAAATGTTTCCATAATGGGGGTTGGATATTAAGAATCTATGTGTAAAGTTAGAAAACTTAATGCAAGAAGGATGTTCAAAGGAATGTAATTTGAATGTGAGACTTCATTTTCATGGAATTGTTTTGTAACCAATATCCAATGGAATGCTTTGTAATATCATTGTCCAAATCTCTATGATTTTTGTAACTTGACATTACAAAAGGATTATTGCATGAAGTTTAAACATTGACATATTCTGGTAATGGCAGGAATTTGGCATTCTTACACTTGTGATAAGGATTAGGAATTATGAAATGAGCATCATTGGAAATATATTTAATTGATCTATATCACAAAGAAAGGACCATTGATAAACATAGTGCGCATGCTTGGAGCATGGGATGACTATTGTTTTAAATTCAAGTGTTAAGTTGATTAGTCAAAACATTATACAATGAATAAGGTCTAATTATTAAGGTGATTAAATAATAAGTGTTTTGTTTATATTCAAAAGTTTTGAGACCATATTGGATTAGATTATTCTTGTGTTTCACTTCATATGTTTTACTTCCCGAATAATAAGATTATTCAAACATCCACAGTCGATCATACTTTGGAAGTAAGTAATGAGGTAAGACCGTCATGAATCCGACTCTAGATTGTCTAAGTGCTTAGACATAACAAATGTTTGCTGCAGTGTTCATGAGTACTCCTGAAATAGGAATTTGAGTATTAGATTAAACTCACGATCATTTGAATCACTTCATGGATTTCATCACGAGTGATTTTGAGACGATAAAATCTTATATTCTTGAAACGGAGACATATAGTTGTTGTTTGCAAGTCGGTTGCACATTGTTAATACGTAAACGCATTAGTAACTTGATGTTATAAAACATATTGTTGTGTGTGATTTGATGAGTAAATAACACAAACATATGAGTCGAAGTTTATCCGTTCCTTTTATCCTAAATGGGATAAAAGCGATATATGTGGTCCCCTCGATGATTTAGTGATGACACCTGAAACGCTTGGCCAAGCCTGGACTGATTTGATTTGTTCAATTAGTCGGTCGTCATAAATCAGAAATCGGGAAATAGAACTTGGACAGATAGAATAATCATAATCCATGTCTCTTGTCCATAGGATATCTTATAGAACGGAGGAATATTTGATCACTTATCTAAACGACGCGTTACTAATAAGATCAAAGTTCGACAACAGTTTTTGAAAGCTACGATTGTTGATCAGATTTTGAAGTCATACTTGCAATTATAGTTATTAGACTTATTCAAGTGGGGGACTGTTGGATTAGGTGTCTAGGCCCATAACTATATTTGGTATGTACTTGATTTGATTATGAGCATGGTCCTTTTGAGTAGGATTTATTATATGAATAATAAATTGGTACTCAGAATAATTTTATTAATATATTACAAAATTAATATATTATTTGGAAATCATATTATTAATTAGTAGTTAATCATAAATTAATTTGATATTAATTTTGGGATTAAAAGGAACTGATTAATAATGGATGAACTGTTTGGCAAATCATTGATGGTTGCAAAACTGGGCTGATGGACTCCTTTTAGATGGGGTGGACAAAATCTACAGGAGGACCTATAGAATTCCGTCCATAGCCTCTAGAGTAGGAGATCCATAGGCTGCTTAAGCTCTAAGCAAGGTATTTGGGTTTCCACCTGAAAAACCTAGCAGCCACAATTATATAAACTCTCCAATACATGAGGATTTCGGCATATGCATTCCAGATAGAAACCATGGCCGATTTCTTGTATCTCCTCTTCATCTTTGTTGTGTTGGGTGTTTGTGACTCCATTAGAGGTGTAACACTTGGGGCACTAAGCTTTCAAAGGTCAAGGATATTCAAGGTGAACTTGTTATTGCTACATAACAAGAGATGTAACATTTAAACCCTTATTTATATGTTAATTTCGAAATTGTATATGCTAGTCTTAGGGTTATTTCTTTGGAGTTTGTATTTGCATGTTCAATAGAGAAAAACTTAGATCCAAAGCAATTAGGGTTGCATTTGCACATAGGAATGTTGTAATGGTCATAACCCATCAGTATTATACATCGAAAATGTGTATCGGTGAACAAAAAACATTCTGGAATATTATGGAATGCGAGGAATTAGTCCGGAAGACGAAAAACATTACAGAATGGGAAGAACATGTCCAGAATATTCATCGCATTTCGTTCTAGAACATGATTTAAACTTATGACAACTTTTATATTTGTAGCATTATAAGTTTTTTGATGCATCAATAATACTGACTTGTAAACCCCGCAATCGTTGCGGATATTCTTGCGACACTCGGAGACAGACCGACATGCGAGACTATGCTCTGAAATATATGTTTTGGGTACCAAACCCACTGATGTACGAACCCTTGAGAGTTTCAAAATCACCCTAGAAACAGTGACAGACGTAGGACAAAATCTCAAAGGTAACACACATGATTTTTGGGGTGACACGATGGAAAATTTTACATTACTCTGAAAAATTTTCCAAAAAATTTACGTTGTGCTTCAAATTTTGAGGGGTTGCACCGGCCACCCCGGGAACCCCTACCTAGAAAAGAGCGCAGTCGTACCACAACAGTCCGACAATAAATGAGATTGTTGGGTGTTTTATGTTGGTTCACTGAGATGTTAATCGCGGGGAAATCATATAGAATAGAGAGTTCAACTAAAACCTGTGACATATCATATCGCAAGCGGTTGGCGAAATTTATTTGGGGAGTCAAAATAAACTAGGGGTCCATTTGAATAATGTAATATTATTTAAAACATATTTAAGTTTATGTAATCATTAGTTTTTGTAGATTTAAATGTTTCAAAAACTATTTTTTTTGTAATATATACATTTTATATAAAAATATAAAGATATAAAAAAATTAACACATAACACATAAAAAAAATTGTTTCCTGCTCTAGAACGCTTCTCCGGTATCCTGGAGTTTTCTTTGGAATCTGATGTTCCAGACATACCGGTTATTTTACAAAAAATTAAATGGTTAGTTATTTTTTTCAAAAATTCATTTGTATGAGTTAGACTTTTAATAAACTTATTGGTTTTTCAATAAAGCTAATTTGATTAGTTGTACGTTTGTACAGTTTACTTTCAAATACGTATTTACAAATCAAACATAAAACTATAAGACAGTCTATTTAAATTCCATACCCTTTAAAATGATTATACTTATCGTCTAGTTTTACACGGTTTCTACCATCTACACCGATTTTTTTTTTAAATAATAATATTACAAATTAATATATTTATAGGTATAAGAAATTTATAATTAACTATTAATTATTATATTATATTAAAAGGCACAAGAATAACACATACATAATGTCATAATCCCCGACTTCCTCGCTCTCCATATTAAAAGTCAAGTTATAATTACATATTTTCCACAAACTTAACATTATTCCAAATTTTAGGAGGAAAAGAAGGGAGGAATCCGTATCGGATGTAACACAGCTGTAACGTTTACCTAAATGTATAATTTAAACTATTTTTCGTTTATTTATTGGCAGAATGTCTAAAAATCTTATAAATACAGATGTATATATTGTATACAACAACGATAAATAAAATAATAAAGGTTTTTTGCTATTTTAAAATAATATACTTTGATTATTTATTTACATAAAGTATTGACGTGGTTGCATAGCCAGCCAAGGGACGTGATATTGGCTCCTAGCATGAGGATTTATAGGAATGTTAATATTTGGATTATTTGATCATCTAGTTTGAATAATTGGATCATCTGATTTATTTTCAGTAAAATCAAATTATTATTTTGGATTGTTTTCTTATAATATAAAAGTGATCAGTTAAGAAAAACTAAATAATAATTTATTATTTATTTTGTTTTGAAAAAACATCATAAATAATCCATGTGGTTTTCCTAAATCTGAAGTTTAGTCCCCGTGGTTTAGAAATGTCATAGCTGATCCTCGTGCTTTCAAAACTTTTGACGATTTGTCTTTATTGCTAACTCCGTTAAGTTTTATTCATTAACCGGAGGGTATTTTCGTTATTTCACTACCACATGGACCATTTATGATGTTTTTTTTAAATGAAATAATATACAAAGAGGGTCTCACTCTCTCTCTCTCTCTCTCGTATGACGGTATGAACACCACCATAATCCCTAAAATACTAAACATGTTCTGAATTTTGGGTTCTTGAATTGATGTATAGGAAAGGAAGAAAGAAACTTCGAGGTTGCTTATAAGGACGTGGGGATTGAGTTAATTGGTACAAACAATAGGGAAAGGAATCGTCGTCTTCATTAGGTCGATGAAGAAACAAACGAACAGAAGAAAAAAATCGGGAATCTCCGGTGAGGCTGAGAGATCACAAGAAAGGGCAGGCGTCGACCTCCAGTGACCCTCGTGGGTTCAATCTTCGTCTGATTGGGAGGGAAAAGTACAAACGAAATCAAAAAATAAGGTGGTCTGGTGGGGTTTAACAGATCGCGAGGAGGGAATAACTGATCCCCGACGAGCCTTCATCTTCGCCCTGGTCATCGTCTTCATCTAATTGGAATGGAAATCGAACGGAGTGGTCAAAAGTGGTGGTTCAGCGACTGAAATAGATGAAGAAGAAGATGGGTTGTTGGATTTTCCGATTGCCCTTCTCTTGTTTGTTCGTTTCCGGCTAACGCGAAAGGGGGATGGAGGATTTTGGCTCTCACCTGTTTGAGAAATAATTGGACAAAATTAGAAGTCGAGTGGGGGCGTGAGACTTTGTCTTCTTTAGATTGGAGAAGAAAATGAGAGCAACGATGTGGGGTGTTTGGGGGTTGAGCTTGGATGGGAAGGGATCTGTTGGAGGATGGGAAGGAGGCAACAACCTCCTCTCCCTCATCTTCGCATTTTCTGATGATCGAAGGACCATCCACCTCCGGTGGATGAGTCTTGGCAGTCTAATGAAGAAGAAATGGGGACAACAATATCAAGTATCGGGGGTGTTTGTGTGGTGTTAAACGAAGAAGAAAACAGGTGGGAAGAGAGAGAGAGAGAGAGAGAGAGAGAGAGAGAGAGGGGGAGGGAGAGAGATAAAGATAGAGAGAGAGAGAGAGGGTGGGACCCTCTTTGTATATTATTTCATTTTTTAAAAAATAAAAGAAAAGATCATAAATGGTCCCGTAGTAGTGAAATGACGAAAATACTCAGTTAACAGACAAAACTTAACGGAGTTAGCAATAAGGACCAATCATCAAAAGTTTTGAAAGCACAGAGACCAGCTATGACGATTTTAAACCACGGGGACTAAACTTCAGATTTGGAGAAACCACAGGGACCATTTATGATGTTTTTTCTTTAGTTTTTTTATATTTATTTTTAATACATCTTTTAATTATTAATCACTTTACTAAATTGTATTTATAAATACATTTTTTTACCAACTAGGGTGTTTGGATTGCTTATTTTAAGTGCTTATTGATTTATTTCAGTTTGACACCGATAATAAAAAGTTTTTGTTGTTTGGATAAAAAGATTTTGTGAACACTTATCCACTTAAATAAGAAGTTTTTGATAAGTTATTTTTTACTTTCCTATTAGTGTATCTAAGAAGTTTTGATAAGTTGTTTTATTATTACATATAACATAAGAGTTTTCCATACACTAAAAATAAATTATCAGCTTATTTCGTTTTGATATCGGATAAGTAAATCCAAACATTTTTTTCTAATACTCTTTTTTTACACTCGATAAGTTAATAAACACTTTTACAAATAAGCATAAATTGTTTTAAATAAGCAATCCTAAAAACCTTAATATATACTTCTCCAAACCTTTTTATCTATAAAACATTAAATTGTATTATATTTTTCTTGAAAGATATTCATAATAAATTTTAATTCACAATTATAAAATTACCTTTGTTTTGATTTAACTAATATATATATATATATATATATATATATATATATATATATATATATATATATATATATATATATATATATATATATATATATATATATATATATATATATATATATATACTAGCCGTTTACCCGCGCAAAGCGGCGAACGACAAATAGTTTGTTTCGACAATTATTTTTTTTCGATGGAGAATGATTATTTTCAATTCAATCATTAGTTTGTTTTAGGAAACATGTCATATTAAAAATAAAGAAAATTCATTAAATGACCACATTATAGGGTGTTGAGTATTTATTTGGATGAAAAAAGATCTGGTCAAAACCTTAGAAGAGAAGATTTATAGGAGTTTGTTTTAATTTTAATATTATTTTATTAGTGATTAGTTGTACAATTAGCTTAATGATTTGGACGTCTTAAAAAATATTATTATTTTATTCAATCTATTTTTAGAAATAGTGAGATTTGTTTTATAAGATAGTAAAGATATATATATATATATATATATATATATATATATATATATATATATATATATATATATATATATATATATATATATAGGGTTAGGTTAATATGTTTCTTACATTTATTGTGTGCTAAAATGCACCAATAGGAATTTACTAAAATTAAATAATTATTTAATAAAATAAAGATAGATATTAAATGATTTCCATAATTATATATATATATATATATATATATATATATATATATATATATATATATATATATATATATTAAATGATATCCATAGTTATAATTCTCTTTTTATGGATACTAATTAAATTCGTCATT
Source organism: Lactuca sativa (assembly GCF_002870075.4). NCBI lineage: Eukaryota > Viridiplantae > Streptophyta > Magnoliopsida > Asterales > Asteraceae > Lactuca > Lactuca sativa. The sequence goes on along the minus strand of NC_056627.2, from coordinate 299,867,051 downwards.
AATACCAACAATAACATTCTTTCAGAATGAATTCGCATCTAGGTTCTTATGTATGAGTTTGTGTTTTGTTTTAGCACTCACTTACTTAAAATACAATAAAGTTGCATGAAATATGAAAAACGATAGTATATTATACCTGAATATACTCTTATTCTTCTAGAATACACTCTCATTTTTTTAGATACGAAATTATTCTGAAAAAAATCAAGGTTCTAAATGGCGTGAGGCGTGGCGTGAGGGCAAAGTCAAGCCTTAAGCTTAACGAGCCATGGCGAGCCATGGCGTTTTTCAAGGCGTGATGTAAGACGTCGATTTTGTATTAATTTAAAATTATATTACCACATAAATATAAATTTATATTAAATATAACTACTTTTTAGAAGTGTTAGATCAATAACTAATAACAAAAGGTTAAAAAAAGCCACAATACTTGTATCTCCGATTTGAAAAGACATAACAAAGAGCAAAAAACTGTTTCTCAAACGAAAAATCACGCGCCATAACACGCCATAACGCGCCATGGCGCGCCATATCACGCCTTGCTACGCGCCATGCCTAACAGCAACGTTATGAAGCTTTTCGTAACGGCGAAACTACGTCTCACACCATGACGTGCCTTTTAGAACACTGAAAAAATAGTATTGTTGACATTAAGGACGAATTTAATTAGTTTCCATAAAAAAAGAATTACAAGTATGAATATCATTTAGTATACATATAATTATGTAAATCATTTAATATATATCTTTATTTGATTAAATAATAATTTAATTTTTACTAAATTTTTATTGGTGCATTCTAGCACATAAAAATGTAAGAAACATTTGAACCTACCTCTCTCTCTCTCTCTCTCTCTCTATATATATATATATATATATATATATATATATATATATATATATATATATATATATATATATTAGAATGAGATTCTATTCTAGAAGATTGAGAGTATATTCTAACAGAATTAGAGTGTATTCTAGCAGAATACATTTTTTTTCTTCATATTCCATGCAACTTTGTTGTATTTTAAGTGAGTGGGTCCATAAACAAAACACAAACTCATACATGAAAACCTAGATGTGAATTCAATCTGAAAAATGTTATTACTGACATTAATGACAAATTAAAATAGTTTCCATAAAAAAGAGAATTATAATTATGGATATCATTTAATATACATACACTTATGGAAATAATTTAATATCTATATTTATTTAATTAAATAATTATTTAATTTTACAAAATTTCTATTGGTACATTCTAGCATAGAATAAATGTAAGAAACTCATGAACATATATATATATATATATATATATATATATATATATATATATATATATATATATATATATATATATAAAGAGAGAGAGAGAGAGAGAGAGAGAAATAGTTAGGTTCAAATGTTTCCAACAACTATTATGTGCATGAATTGACCGATCAGAATTTAGGAAAAAAAATCATTAATTAAATAATAAAGGGTAGTTTAGTCATTATGTATGTACAATTAATTATATTCCAAAATTATAATCCCTAAAATAATAGGTAAATTTCCCTTAAATAGCATTTAAATCCCCGCATCGTTCACTACGTTATCATTCATACTCAAAATAGATATGTCGATACCTGCCTTCACCAACACTACAACCGTCGAACAACCCTAAACGACCACAGCCACCGACAAACAAGTTCGTCTACTCTTCCTCCCTAAATTCGTTAACCCCTTCCCCTGTTTGTACTATCGAGTCTCGATCCACTCCACCATCTCACAGTTCTTAAGAAAAAGCCTTAAGCTATAACTTGATCAAAATCACTCTGAAAAACAACCACAAACTTCTGGGATAATGATCGGAAAAGAAAAAAGCGACACACGAGTGAGTTTAAAAGTCTTCACTAGCACTTCCGTCTCCATTAGCGTTGCTGAGGAAAAACTAATTGAAGAAATTAATGACAAGTTACAAATCCAGGTAATCAGTGTTGTAAATTTTACAATTCTGGGCAAAAAACATTCATAGATTACTGATATATAATTCGAATAATAGTTGATTCCTCTTATTATCTCATCAATTATAGTTATAATTAAAATCTTTATGTAATATCCATTGATACAATCACGTCTATTCATAAGAAAAACATCTTAAAAATTATTAACGTTAACCCCTTTTCTTAAACCCTAATTGATGAAGCAACCTATTTTAATGGATGTTATGCTTTGCTGAGTTGTACTCCCTTATTATTCACATAACATGGAATATAAATCTTGATTATTGTATATGGGGCAATTTTAAATATCATGTTTATTGAAGAGGAATATACAGTTTGTGAATTACAATTATAATTATATTCTTTGTGTAAAATCCATTGTTTAATTTTTATTTTGGGTTTATTGTTCATGTTTGAATTTCAATAATAAGTAACTTGAAATGAAGAAATTATACACAGAGCATGTTAATTGGAAATTAATTCATGTACTTAATTTTTACAATTAGCATGCTTTTGAAATATTTGACCAGTTGTGTCTGTGGTAATGATGAAATTTTCAAGCAAATATTGCTAACACACCCATGTATTCTGTCATATTCTATGTATTCTACCAGAATATATATATATATATATATATATATATATATATATATATATATATATATATATATATATATATATATAAAGATTTTGAAGAATCTATGCATTATTAAACTTGTAATTCTCAATAGGATACCATTAGTGTTTGTTTATTTTTTTTATTTATTATTTATTTAATTTTTCTCTGTTGCAATGTATAAAAAAACCTTATTGGTGTTGTTTTTTTAGAAGAAATTAGTCTATTATGATGTGAAAGTTGGCTATGAGGTGTGAATGGATTTGTGTGTATTCTGTCAGAATTTATTTATATAAATCCATTCTTTTAGAATGTTTGTATTCTAGGAGAATGTATTTTATATATTCTACCAAAATTTATAAAACAAATCTTATCAATAATATTATTTAAGAATGGATTAGTGTCTTTGTTAGATTTTAATGGTTTTTTTTTTCTTTTTAGGTTTTGAAGAGCTTATTCATGTGGAATAGGAAGAAAATATGGAGAACAAGAGTATGTTATAGCAGAATGTATTCCGCCAGAATGTATAAAATGAATCTTAGCAATATTATTCTTTCAAAATGAATTAGTGTTTTTTTTGTTGGATTTTGATGTTTTTGTTGCATTTGTGATAGGAATGACTTGAAGACCTTATAGTAATGACGTGAAGAATGAATCAAAGATTGTTCATACTCACAGTTTAAGAATGTTGTTGTTTTTTTAAGAATTACACTTGTTATTCTTTCAGAATGTTGTTATTATTCAAGAATGTTATTTTTGTATCACAATCATAGAATATAATTATTTCATATATTATTAGTTCAATAATCGATTTTGTATATTGTTTCATAATGTACTTATTCATGTTTTTTTCTTACTTATGTATTCTTAAAGGATGTCATAAACTCTTATTCTACACGTGTTCATGTCCGGAGCATCTGAGGGTATAGTTCGCGCTGAACCAGCTTCACTTGGGGGCGAAGGACTGGTGGAAGTCGTGACGGCGAGCTTCACGGTTGCAGAGATTTCAGAGGTGACATAGGAGAGGTTCACCACCATGTTCAGAGACGAGTATGTTCCCCCGGTGGAGAGGGAACGGTTGATTCAGGAGTTCTTGACCCTCAAGCATGGTACTGATTCTGTTACTGCGGTTACCAGGAAGTTTCATGAGAAGGCGATGTTCTGCCCTGAGCAGGTATCTACCGAGCAGGCACGCATGAGCCGGTATTTGGGCATTTTGAGGAGGGATATCCGGGAGTTCGTATCGAACTCGACTTACCGAACATTTTCTAAGCTTCAGGCAAATGCTCGGAAGAGGGAGATTGAGTTGGAGACTCAGGCCAGGGAGGAGGCCGAGTCTCAGAGGATGGATCAGCGGCCGGCACAGTCTCATCCGACAGCCAAGCGGGCCAAGCCCGCTAATGCGAGATCTGGAGGCCAGAAGGGCCGCACTTGTGGGAAGTGCGGCAAGGGACATGATGGAGTCTGTCGATCGGGTGCTTGCTACAAATGTGGCAAGGACGGGCATATCGCCAAGGATTGCCCCAAGGGATTTATGGTTTGCTTCCATTGCAACCAGACTGGCCATCAGAAGGCCGAGTGCCCGCAGTTACATCAGGGATCAGCACAGGGATCTGCATCTGCTGCTAGGGATACCGAGGTTCGTCCAGTGAAGGCCGAGGAACCGAAAGATCGCAGGAGAGCTTTCCAGTTGACAGCGGAGGAGGTCCGCGCAGCGCCCAATGTTGTGGCTGGTATGTATTCTTTATTTATTTATATGGAGTTGAGATATTGTGCTTATATGATGATATGAGTAGTTACTTTTCTTGTGAGTTCTGTACCTGCCTTAGTGTTATTTGACTCGGGTGCGAGTCGATCGTTTGTGTCGATAGCGTTTAGTCGGTACATCAGCAGCAGGCGACATGCGTTGAGTCGACCTCTGCGAGTTTCCATAGCTGACGAGCGAGCGGTGTATGCTACGGAGGTGATACGAGGATGTGTACTTGAGATCTTCGGTGTTGAGTTCCCGATAGATCTGGTCTCGATAGCAATGGGGGACGTGTGTGTCATAGTGGGCATGGATTGGTTGAGCCGATTTGGGGCTATGATAGACTGAAAGCGACAGTTGGTGACAATACGAGACCCTAGTGGGGGAGTACTTACGGTGTACGACGAGGGTACCCGATGTGGGCCAGCGTTCTGTTCGGCTGCCAGAACGAGATAGAGTTTACAGCATGATTGCAGCGGGTTTGTAGCCTATGTGATGGACACACGAGAGGCCGCTAGGAGGCCAAGTTTGGTGGATGAAGTTGCGATAATGCGTGAGTTCCCGGATGTTTTTCTCAAGGAGTTGCCGGGTGTGCCTCCTGAGAGGCAGGTAGAGTTCCGCATTGACTTGGTTCCGGGGGCAGCACCTATCGCCAAGGCGCCTTATCGTCTTGCACCGCCAGAGATGCATAAGTTATCCTCGCATCTTCAGGAGCTGCTGGGGAAGGGGTTTATTCGACCGAGTAGCTCGCCATGGGGAGCGCCGATCCTTTTTGTCAAGAAAAAGGATGGTTCCCACCGGACGTGTATTGATTACCGGAGTTGAACAAGTTGACGGTCAAGAACCGTTTTCCATTACCGAGGATCGACGATTTGTTCGATCAGTTGCAGGGAGCGTCTTGATTCTCCAAGATTGATCTGAGGTCTGGATATCATCACATGACAGTCCGCGATGAGGATATCCAGAAGACGGCGTTCAAGACTCGTTATGGACATTACCAGTTTGTGGTGATGCTTCTCGGTCTCACCAATGCACCAGCAGCGTTCATGGATCTCATGAACAGGGTGTGTAGACCGATGTTTGATCGTTCGGTGATCGTTTTCATCGACGATATACTGGTATATTCAAGATCTAGAGAGCAGCACAAGGAGCATCTGAGAGAGATTCTCGGGGTATTGAGGACGAAGAGGCTCTATGCCAAATTCTCCAAGTGCAAGTTCTGGTTATGGGAGGTCCAGTTCTTGGGACATCTCGTCAACCAGGATGGGATTTTGGTCGATCCGGTCAAGATTGAGGCGGTTATGAGTTAGGAGGTTCCGAGATCTCCCACCGAGGTCAGGAGTTTTCTAGGATTAGCCAGCTACTATCGGAGATTTATCAGAGATTTCTCCAAGATCGCCATGCCTCTTACCAGGTTGACCCGGAATGGTGTTGCTTTTTCATGGGGTCCGGAGCAGCAAACCTCATTTGAGACACTTCGCCAGAAGTTATGCGAAGCCCCTATGTTAGCCCTCCTGGAAGGAATGGAGGATTTTGTAGTGTATTGTGACGCATCGATATCGGGGTTGGGTGCAATGCTTATGCAAAGAGGGCATGTGATAGCGTATGCATCGAGGTAGCTGAAGCCTCATGAGACGAGGTATCCCACCCATGATCTGGAGTTGGGAGCAGTGGTGTTCGCCCTCAAGATATGGCGTCATTATTTGTATGGGGTTTGGTGTACCATATACACGGACCATACGAGTTTGAAGTATCTGATGGATCAGCCCAACTTGAATATGCGCCAGAGGAGATGGTTGGATGTGGTAAAGGATTACGATTGTGAGATCCTGTACCACTCGGACAAAGCTAATGTTGTAGCTGATGCGCTGAGCCATAGGGCAGAGAGTGCCCCGATTCGAGGCACTTGTATGAGATTGACAGTGATGACTCCGGTGTTGGACACCATTCGGGAGGCCCAGTCAGAGGCCGTGATACCAGAGAACCGCAAGTGGGAGTGGGTGATCGGCAAGTGTCCGAGTTTGTTACCGATAGTCGAGGACTGATAACCTTTCAAGGTCGGATTTGGGTGCCGTATGCAGGCGGGTCACGTACCATTCTAATGGAGGAGGCGCATAGATCGAGGTTCTTGATCCATCCCCGGGCCACAAAGATGTATTTGGACCTGAAGAAAGATTATTGGTGGCCCTGTATGAAGAGGGATGTCACGTGGTTTGTTGAGAGGTTCTTGACCTGTCGCAAGGTTAAGGCCGAGCACCAGCGTCCGCATGGCAAGTTGCAGCCGCTTGAGGTTACCCTGTGGAAGTGGGAACAAATTTCCATGGACTTCATCACCAAATTGCCGAGGACCGCGAGGGGTGTCGATGTAATTTGGGTGATCGTCGACCGGATGACGAAGAGCGTGCATTTTCTTGCTATCAGTGAGAGCTCTTCTGCCGAGAGGTTAGCAAAGTTGTATGTGAGGGAGGTGGTATCGCGTCATGGAGTACCGATATCGATTGTGTCAGATCGAGATGCACGTTTCACTTCCAGGTTCTGGAAGAAGTTCCACGAGGAGTTGGGTATAAGATTGCATTTCAGTACTGCCTACCACCCCCAGACGGACGGACAGAGTGAGCGGACGATTTAGACGCTCAATGATATGCTCCGAGCATGTGTGTTGGACTTCGGAGGAAGTTGGGATACGTATCTGCTGTTGGCTGAGTTTTCCTACAACAACAACCACCATTCTAGTATTGGTATGCCTCCCTTCGAGTTGTTGTATGGGAGGAGGTGTCGGACTCCCATTTGTTGGGGAGAGGTAGGGCAGCGTGTGATGGGTAGCACTGAGATAGTGCTTCAGATGACAGAGCAGATACAACACGTTAGACAGAGGTTACTGACGGCTCAGAGTCGTCAGAAGAAATATGCGGATCGGCGACGATCCGAGCTGGAGTTCTAGGTGGGGGACTTCGTACTCCTGAAAGTATCTCCTTGGAAATGAGTGATCCGATTCAGAAGAAGGGGCAAGCTGGGGACCCGGTACATCGGTCCATTCAGGGTGACCGTGAGGGAGGGCAAGGTAGCATATCGGTTTGAGCTACCTGCAGAGTAGAGCCAGATTCATGATACCTTCCACGTGTCTCAATGGAGGAAGTGTATATCCGATGAGTTGGCGGTGGTACTGCTGGAGGATATTCAGGTGGATGCGAGCCTGAATTATGCAGATAGGCCAATCGCGATCCGGGATCAGAAGATCAAGGTTCTGAGGAACAAGGAGGTGTCACTGGTGCAGGTCCAGTGGCAACATCGGAAAGGGTCCGAGCTGACCTGGGAGCCGGAGTTGGAGATGCGGGAGCAGCATCCAGAGTTGTTTGTCGAGTAGGACTGCGAGGGCGAAGTCTGATTCTAGTGGGGGAGAATTGTAACATCCGGATTCCCAGGTATCCTATTTTAAGTATTTATATTGAATTTTAGAGAGGGACTCGACGAGTAGGCACTCAGACTCTGTAACACCCCAAATTCTGGTATGTTGTTTAAATAATTATTTTTTTCAAGTTCTCAAGAGGAACTCGACGAGTCAGTAGCCAGACTCGTCGAGTAGAGTCGGGATATTAAGCACGTTTAAGTTGGCGACCCGACGAGTCCATATTCTGGACTCGGCGAGTCCGCTAGTCTGGATGAAACCCTAATTTCAAGGGTTTGCACCCTATTTAATCCACTTTTTGGGGCCTCAAGTCAGCCCCCATCACCCTCAGAGCATCCTTCTCGAAACCCTAGAACTCTCTTAGCATTTTGTGTGTTTTGGTGTGATTCTTTGAAGATCTTGAGAGAAGAAGGAAGGTAGATCAAGAGGAGAAGAAGGAGATCTAAGATCTTTGTGGCATTTCAGAGTATAGTAAGGTATAACTCGACCCTTTTCTTTTTCTATGCTCCAATCCCCATTGGAACACCATTAAAGCTATTCTTGAACCATTTCTTAGCTTGGTAGTAGCATAGAGGACACATTGAGATGAATAGCCTTCAGATCTAGCTATGTTTGAGTTCCAGAAGCCTAGATCTAATAACTTTATGGAGCCATATTGCATGAAAGCCCTAGATCTACTCTTATAGTGTGCTTTGAGCCTTAAAACCTTCACTTGGTGTTTATTTACACATAAAGTTGGAAACTTTACGTGTTAAACAAGCCCTAAGAACCCAGATCTACGAATGGAATGAACTGGATTCAAGCAGAATCAAGTATATAGTGATTGCATGTATATGACTCGGCGAGTCGTTCTTCGGACTCGACGAGTCGAGTCGCGAGTCCCCTGTTTTCCCCTTTTCGAGTTATGCCGAGTGGATCCAGTGAGTGAGAGATGAACTCAGTGAGCTAGAGGTTAGACTCATTCATGGAAGGACTCGGCGAGTCAATGCCCTGACTCGGCGAGTCCAAGGCAATCTTCATGCCTCAAGAACAGACTCGACGAGTTGTTCATACAACTCGGAGAGTCACAGTCAGAGTGTTCATGTGTTGAAGGAGGACTCGACGAGTTGTTCATACAACTCGACGAGTCAGATGCATATTGACTAAGTGTTAGTATTGAAGAGGAACTCGTCGAGTCTATGCCAAAGTCGACGAGTAGTAGCGAGCAGAAGCAAGAAAGTGGGAGTAAGGACTCGACGAGTTGGTGACCCAACTCGACGAGTCAGGTCAACTGAATGTTGACTTTGACCAGGGTAAGATAGTCATTTTACCCTCAGTATTATTATCAGTATTTGATTGAGGGTACTTATGGAAATTGTAGCCGGGGTGAAACCGGAGCCGCAGCAGACAGATTCCAGAGCAGTTCTTTCAGCAGCTAGGCTACGAGGTGAGTTTCCTTCCAGTAGGAACGGGTCTACGGCTACAAAGCCGGCCCGTTTAGTTAGCAGTAGTTCCAGACTTTGGTCTGATGTAGTAGTTCAGTGTGCTTGATGTCTTTGTGATTCAAGCATGGATTTGTGATTTTGTGTTCCGGGCCTCGGTCTGATGCAGTATGCAGTATATGTGTTTATGCCAGTAGTTGTGATTATGTTATGCTATGTTCAGTCAGTTCCGGACTTCGGTCCGATGCAGAGGGCAAGGCCCTGGTTAGTTCCGGACTCTAGTCCGATGCAGTTTCCGGACTTCGGTCCGATGCAGAGGGCAAGGCCCTGGCTAGTTCCGGACTTCGGTCCGATGCAGTTTTCGGGCTTCGTTTCGATGCAGTGGGCAAGGCCCAGTAGTTGCTTATATGTTATTGTATGGTATGTGGTAGTTTGGGGGAGCTCACTAAACTTCGTGCTTATAGTTTCAGTTTTGGTTTTAGGTACTTCCGCAAGTAAAGGGAAGAGCTCGGGATGATGGCATCGCTCACACCATAGCTTCAGTCTTTATCCTGGGAGTTTGTTTTGATTCATAGTTTGATTTGGCACAATTGTTTCATGACATTTTATTATGAGTTGAGATATTTGACGTATGGTTTCATGATATGACGATCAGTATATGATTTATTATTATTGTTAAAACAAAAATTTTTAGGTCGTATTTTTGAGGATGTTACAGACTCGCCGAGTGGGATTGCGCATCTTTTGGTCTGATTTAATGAAGGACTCGGCGAGTCCATGCGTGGACTCGGCGAGTCCGTGCTGTTAAATGAAACCCTAAATCTCAGGGCCTGAGCCCTATTTAAAGACCTTTATAGCCACCATTCGTGGCTACCAAACCCTTGAAAGAAGCCCTAGAAGTGCTTGAGCGTTGTGTGAGGGAAGAAGCCATTATTTGACCTTTGTGGGTTGGTTTTTGCAAGAAGAAGGTGGTTCCAGCTTAGAGGAGGCCAAGGAGGTTTCATATCTGTGGATTTCAAGCAAAGGACATCATCCTTGAGGTATCATATCGATCCTTTTCTGTTTTGTTAAAGAATCCATGGATCTAGGGTTTTCTATACCCTTTATTGGGTTGATTTGTTGGGAATATGGTCCCTTATCATGTTTAGACTTCAAATCTGGACCCATAGTGGTCCAGAGAACGTTATCCATCTTGCTTTATGATGAGTTATTGTAACATCCCGGAATAGCAAGAGTAGAGTTGAAGGACTAAAAGTGTAAATTTTGAAGGGCAACTCGGCGAGTCCATGGATGGACTCGACGAGTAGGGTCGCGACTTTGGCCGCGAGTCAAGTGGCCTACTCGGCGAGTCCAAAGAAGGACTCGGCGAGTAGGTGCTGAGTGGAGAAAACCCTAAATCCGGGGAATGAGCCCTATTTAAAGAACATTATATCCTCTCCCCAGCCTCTTTGATTCCCCTTGAAGTCCAGAAACCCTAGAAAGCGTGATTGAAGAAGATTGGAGTGTATTTGGAGCTTGGGAAGGTGTTTGTTGAAGAAATCTTGAAGGAGAAGAGGCTTGGATCATAGGGCTTTGCTTGGATTCGAGTTTCATTGCAGTTGGGGCATTCTTTTGGAGGTAATATCTCGTTCTTGGGCTATCAATCATATGGATTCTTCATTTTGGGGTTTGTGGGGAGTATATCTTGGTATGTTTTAGAGTTTGGAGGTTAGATCTGAGGTTGCTACCTCAGATCTGGAATATTGAAGGCCCAGAGTGCATTAAAGTTCCTGTGTTTGGGTGCTTAGTGAAGCCATCATGTCCCAAACCCTAGCTATAAAGTGAATAACGCCTAGATCTCTTTGGATTCACGTAAAGTTTGCCACTTTACGTGATGGATGAGTTGTAGGAGGCTAGATCTATGTTTTGGATCAAGTGCATGGTCTGGAATGCTTCTGTATGGATTCAGATCGGTGGTACTCGGCGAGTCACATGGGTGAACTCGACGAGTTGCTTGAAGATGAGCTGGGACTCGACGAGTTGGAAGAACAACTCGGCGAGTCGGATGAAGATGGCCTTGGACTCGGCGAGTTATATGAACAACTCGGCGAGTAGGTTGTAGATAGCCATAGACTCGGTGAGTCTGTTCTTGGACTCGGCGAGTCTTGTCGAAGAGTTCCGATATTCTCTGGTTGAGTCGAGAATCGGTGAGTCAAGGGATGACTCGGTGAGTTGTGTGCGAGAGGACTCAGAAGTTGTGGGACTCGGCGAGTCTCGGGGTGACTCGACGAGTTAGGTCGCAGATTGAGTGAAGTTATGAGTATGGGAACTCGGCGAGTCATCGGGTTGAATCGGCGAGTAGGGTCAGTCAGGGGTTGACTTTGACCTTGTCTTTGACCAAGGGTTGGCCAGTGGTTTCCAGGGGTATTTTGGTAATTGTTGATTATTGTTTGAGTTCAGTGCATTGGTGGCTGTCCAAAGGAGAAGATCGTATCAGTGATCGGAGCAGCTTGGGTTATCTGTTCTGTTGGCAGTTTCGAGGTGAGTTATCCTCACTATATCGATAGGGTTTATGGCACCAAGGCCAACCTTTTTATCAGATGGAAATCCGGGTAGTTGTCAGTTGTTATGATATGGACCGGAAGGCATTATGTTATGGGCCGGAAGGCGTTATATGTTGTGGGCCGGAAGGCATTACTATGTGGACCGGAAGGTCATGGCCTGGAAAGGCGTATGTGTGCAATTAGTATGTTGACTGATTCGTATGGTGATGTTATGCTAGTGACCGGTTAGGCCGGTATCTTGGTTAGGGTAATGATATGTTATGTGATCTGCTAATCGATTACTGACTGTGAACTGTTATATGATTATATGTTATGTGTATGGCTGCTTGGTCTGAGGTGTGACCTGGTATGCATGGTCGTTCTATGATCTGTTATGTTATGTATGCATTTCATGCTATGGGCCGGAAGGCGATATGTTATGGGCCGGAAGGCAATATGTTATGGGCCGGAAGGCGATATGTTTTGGACCGGAAGGTCGTGGCCTGGAAGGGCGTATATGTGGTTGGTATTTTGGGGGTATCTCACTAAGCTTTCGGGCTTACAGTTGTGGTTTTATGTTTTCAGGTTCTCAGGAGTCTGTGGCAAGGCAAAGGCGTGATCGTACCGTTCCTCGCATTGGTGTTTTATGAAATGAACCTGGGAAAATACTCTGTTAAATAATGTATTAAAAACCTTTTTGTAACAACGATATTGAAATGGGTGGTTTTTGAAAAGTTTTAATTGTTCTGAAATTTTGGTTGTTACAAGTTGGTATCAGAGCCTTGGTTTAAGTGAATTGGAGGAACACTCGTGTAACTCCAGTCTCAAATCGAGGAAGGTTTTAAAAGAGAAATTAAATTAGTTTTTAAATTAAGTAAAAGGAGGACGCGGAGGTACGATCAGCCGAAGCCAGTAAGTAACCCCAAATTACCATTCGTGATATTTGTTTTATTGAGCTTTGATAGAACAGCATGCTAGTGATAGGCTAGGGATCTTCAGGATTTCATGATAATGTTGCCTGATTTGTGATGCCTATAGCCTAGGGTCCCTTATGGGAGATTCTCAGTGTTCCTCTAGTGGTGAGGGTTGAGCGTTGTTATGCATGTTCTCTAGGGTATTGTGGTAGTACTTCATACAAATATGGGTAGGTGTGGAAGGTAGTATGGGCCCGTACTACTGAAAGCACAGGACCCATACGCGTATCAGGGAAACCATGATCTCTAGGGTTGGGTTTTGAGAGTTGGATCCCAGGATTGTGGGAAGTGTCTGAGATTTAGTGGTGTTTTCAGTATGGAGATTCCGAGGCATACTGGAAGTGGATCCGGGTCAGGATCAGGAATAGGAAAAGGAGTTCAGGGTGGGTCTGTGCCGCCCGAGGTTATTGGTCAGATGAGCTCGCGCGAGTGGATGCGAGGATTCGCGAGATCCTGCATGATGAGGTTGCTGCATTGTTCCGGGCTGAGTTGCCGGAACTGTTTGGGTCGATCAAGACCGCCATGGTTGAGTGTTTTGATGAGTGCTATACGGCTCTCGCAGAGACGGCTGCCGCGGAAGCTACAGTGGCTGTAGCAGCGGCAAGGGGAGGAGCTGATAGAGATTTTCAGTATCGGGACTTCGATAATACGGAGCCTCCCACCTTCGGTGGAGTTCAGGACCCGATTGTTGCTATGAGGTGGTTATCGGACGTGGAGGGGTGTCTCTTCGCGTGTTCATGCTCTGCTGATCTGATGGTGAGGTGTGCTCTGAACCTGTTGAGGCTCGGGGCGAAGGATTGGTGGAGAGTGGCCACGGGGTCATACTCGGATGCGCAGAGGGCTGTGGTTTCATGGGATCAGTTCAGAGAGATGTTCAGCACTCGCTATGCTCCGCGGGGCGATAGGGAAAGATCGGCTCAGGAGTTCCTTGAGCTGAAGCAGGATTCGGAGTCGGTGACTAAGATCACCAGGATGTTCTCTGAGAGGACAATGTTTTGCCCTGAGTTCGCTTCGGAGCAGGCTCAGATGTCCCGATATCTGAGCATGCTCAAGGGGGATATCAGACAGTTCGTGTCTGCGTAGAGGTGCGAGACCTTGTTGGAGTTGCAGGAGGCTGCCAGGCGGCGTGAGTAGAGGTTGAGTTGCAGTTGCGTGAGTTGAGGCAGGCTCCGATGCAGTCGCAGCCGGCGTCGAAACGGTCCAGGACCTTTGATGTTAGAGTGGGGGTCTGAGCAGCCACACTTGTGGGAAGTGTGGGAGGGGTCACACCGGAGTTTGTTGGTCCTGTGGTGCATGCCGCAAGTGCGGAAAGGAGGGGCACTATGCGCGGGATTGTCGGCGGTCAGTGCCGGTTCGGGATTTGAGGATTTGTTATCATTGTCGTCAGGTTGGACATTTGAGGGTCAACTGTCCAAAGCTTTCTGCAGGACCGGTGCAGGCTCCAGCAATGGCCACATTGAGGATTTCAGATGGAGGTCAGGGTGGAGCGGGGCCCCCAGGGGCTCAGGGTCGTGCTTATCAGCTTGCGGTAGAGGAGGTCAGAGCAGTGTCGGATGCAGCTGCGGGTATGTTTCTTTCCTGATGTCTTGTTATCTTGCGATTTTTGTGGTGTATTGTTTGTGCTGGTATCTTTGTGTGGTTTTCGATGCGGTATTTGTCATTTTGCGGGTTTGGCATGGTTATGGATTCGTGTTTCGGGTTTTCGTCTTGGTATCCGTTGTTCCCTGAGGGTTTGGTATGATTATAGTTTGGTGTTTCACGCTATCGTTGGTTATCGTTCGTGAAGGTTATTAGTGGAGACGCGGCATTGGGTTGAATGTCGGGTAGCATCTCCATTCGTGGAAGGGATAATTGGAGATCGGATTCTTTTTGATCGGATTGATCAGTGAGGAGATGTGTTTTGCTGAGAGTTGCTTATGCTTGTGGGAAGCAGTCAGTGTGTAAGTGTTCTCTTTGTGCGGGGTTGTTCTGGAAGGTCGTTAATGGCGACCGGTGGCTGTTAGTCAGTGCTTTAAGTGGGGGAGAATTGGAGAATTCTCCGGGAGATCGATGAGTATTAGAAGGTGCTTAGCTGTTGGGATTCAACAGTGTTCTGTCAGCCTAGAGTATAGGCTGATAGGAGTGAGTGTCGGGCATGCGGGGCGGGATACAGACCTAGGGCATTTGATTGTGGAGGCCTGGAAGCAGGCCGGGATCAAGTTTGAGTAGGTCCAAGGTTATGTGATCAGAGTATTTGTATGCTTTATGTACGTGATGTGTTGTACTGCATTAATTCTATGGGATTTATGCTGTGCATGTTTATGGAGTTGGAACCGGAAGGTTCCCAGAGTTAGAACCTGAGGGTTCACAGAGTTTGGGTGTACGGACCCACAGAGTTATAGCCTCGAGTGGCTAATATGTGTTATGTGAGTCGGTCCAGTCATGCTGGAGACTCTGTTGGTATTGTCGGATCAGTTTGAGATTGCGGATTGTGTATGTTGCCGTGTGATTGCATTGGAAGGTCTGGCCCCGGGTAGTGATCTTGTTAGTTGAGGTAGTGCATGGGCTTGAGAGTCCCTACGGAAAGAGTCAGAGTAAGTGTGTTGGATGGATAGCGGACACGCTAAAGGGTGGGGTAGCGTTGGGCGAGCGCCGTGGCATTTATCGGAGCGACATTGTGGCCGAGTGGATTCCTTGGTAAAGGAAGAGAGAGAGGTAATAGGTGTGTAACTCCGAGAGGGAGTGCAAGTTCACGGAAGTGAAAGCGGCAAAGCATAGTTATGATTAGAGTAATTCGAGTATGGTCTTTGAGCAGCGTGTTGATGGCAGTGGATTAGAAGCTCATCCGGTTTGGAACGTCTGCTGAGGTCATGGAGGGAAATCCGCAAGTGTAGAGCCAAGAGGCTCGGACGGGATGCAGGGAGGGAGAGTCTTGAACTCTCAGTGTGATTCTGATCAGGGTATGGGGTGTATGTTAGTGATTCATCCTGGGGGATGTTTGAGGGTATTATCAGTGTATCAGGTTTTCCCAACTTGAGGGTGTTAGAGCTAGTTCAGCATGTGTATGCGGTTGCAAGGGGAGAACTCGTGAGGGTTGCTCCGAGATTGAGAATGGGTCTCTCAGTCGTCCAGGAATGGATAAAGTGGGATTCGGATCGGGGATCCGATGGTTCATGGTTTTCTAACCCTTATGGGTCGAGTGATTGTTGAGATTTGGGGCAGTAATGCATCTTGGTTAATTCTCGGTTATTAAGAGTGATGATCAGGGGGGTACAGTTGGTGCCCGGTTCGTGACGGTGGTCAGGACACCGTGAAGGAGGGGAAAGTGTGTTTGAGTTTCGATAATTAGCCTTGAGGGACCTGGTCCGGTTAAGGCCAGGTGGAGCGTTGTGTGAGTATCCTTGGAGTTGAGTTGTTGTAGGCTTCGAGGGCGAAGCCTAATTTAAGTGGGGGAGAATTGTAACATCCCGAAATAGCAAGAGTATAGTTGAAGGACTAAAAGTGTAAATTTTGAAGGGCAACTCGGCGAGTCCATGGATGGACTCGGCGAGTAGGGTCGTGACTTTGGCCGCGAGTCAAGTGGCCTACTCGGCGAGTCCAAAGAAGGACTCGGCGAGTAGGTGCTGAGTGGAGAAAACCCTAAATCCGGGGAATGATCCCTATTTAAAGAACATTATATCCTCTCCCCAGCCTCTTTGATTCCCCTTGAAGTCCAGAAACCCTAGAAAGCGTGATTGAAGAAGATTGGAGTGTATTTGGAGCTTGGGAAGGTGTTTGTTGAAGAAATCTTGAAGGAGAAGAGGCTTGGATCATAGGGCTTTGCTTGGATTCGAGTTTCATTGCAGTTGGGGCATTCTTTTGGAGGTAATATCTCGTTCTTGGGCTATCAATCATATGGATTCTTCATTTTGGGGTTTGTGGGGAGTATATCTTGGTATGTTTTAGAGTTTGGAGGTTAGATCTGAGGTTGCTACCTCAGATCTGGAATATTGAAGGCCCAGAGTGCATTAAAGTTCCTGTGTTTGGGTGCTTAGTGGAGCCATCATGTCCCAAACCCTAGCTATAAAGTGAATAACGCCTAGATCTCTTTGGATTCACGTAAAGTTTGCCACTTTACGTGATGGATGAGTTGTAGGAGGCTAGATCTATGTTTTGGAACAAGTGCATGGTCTGGAATGCTTCTATATGGATTCAGATCGGTGGTACTCGGCGAGTCACATGGGTGAACTCGACGAGTTGCTTGAAGATGAGCTGGGACTCGACGAGTTGGAAGAACAACTCGGCGAGTCGGATGAAGATGGCCTTGGACTCGGCGAGTTATATGAACAACTCGGCGAGTAGGTTGTAGATAGCCATAGACTCGACGAGTCTGTTCTTGGACTCGGCGAGTCTTGTCGAAGAGTTCCGATATTCTCTGGTTGAGTCGAGAATCGGTGAGTCAAGGGATGACTCGGTGAGTTGTGTGCGAGAGGACTCAGAAGTTGTGGGACTCGGCGAGTTAGGTCGCGGATTGAGTGAAGTTCTGAGTATGGGAACTCGGCGAGTCATCGGGTTGACTCGGCGAGTAGGGTCAGTCAGGGGTTGACTTTGACCTTGTCTGTGACCAAGGGTTGACCAGTGGTTTCCAGGGGTATTTTGGTAATTGTTGATTATTGTTTGAGTTCAGTGCATTGGTGGCTGTCCAAAGGAGAAGATCGTATCAGTGATCGGAGCAGCTTGCGTTATCTGTTCTGTCGGCAGTTTCGAGGTGAGTTATCCTCACTATATCGATAGGGTTTATGGCACCAAGGCCAACCTTTTTATCGGATGGAAATCCGGGTAGTTGTCAGTTGTTATGATATGGGCCGGAAGGCATTATGTTATGGGCCGGAAGGCGTTATATGTTGTGGGCCGGAAGGCATTACTATGTGGACCGGAAGGTCATGGCCTGGAAAGGCGTATGTGTGCCATTAGTATGTTGACTGATTCGTATGGTGATGTTATGCTAGTGACCGGTTAGGCCGGTATCTTGGTTAGGGTAATGATATGTTATGTGATCTGCTAATCGATTACTGACTGTGAACTGTTATATGATTATATGTTATGTGTATGGCTGCTTGGTCTGAGGTGTGACCTGGTATGCATGGTCGTTCTATGATCTGTTATGTTATGTATGCATTTCATGCTATGGGCCGGAAGGCGATATGTTATGGGCCGGAAGGCAATATGTTATGGGCCGGAAGGTGATATGTTTTGGACCGGAAGGTCGTGGCCTGGAAGGGCGTATATGTGGTTGGTATTTTGGGGGTATCTCACTAAGATTTCGGGCTTACAGTTGTGGTTTTATGTTTTCAGGTTCTCAGGAGTCTGTGGCAAGGAAAAGGCGTGATCGTACCGTTCCTCGCGTTGGTGTTTTATGAAATGAACCTGGGAAAATACTCTGTTAAATAATGTATTAAAAACCTTTTTGTAACAACGATATTGAAATGGGTGGTTTTTGAAAAGTTTTAATTGTTCTGAAATTTTGGTTGTTACAGTTATGGAAGAAATGGACTTAGGAGGTTGTATTTGGGGCTATCTCATCAAGTAGAGTTATTTGTACATTGCATGAGTATCAAGATCGAACCTTTACGTGTTTATTGAGCTTCGGAAGGTCAGATATATAGATTAGAGGAACAGATCTGACCTCAGAAGGTCATTTGAGTATGAGCATGGCGGAAACTCGCCGAGTCCATAAGTGGACTTGACGAGTCGAGTCGGGTTTGCCCTGCGATTCGTGACAGGTGTAACCCATCGAGTGGAATGATGATTCGACGAGTCAAGAGAAGCTGAAAGGATTCAGAAGACCCGCATGGACTCGCCGAGTCGCCCATGTGCACTCGACGAGTCGGGTCAAAGTTTGACCATTGACTTTCGTTGACTTTAGGGTTCTGGTCAAGACTGATTCAGGAAAGTTCAGGGAAGGGTAGAATGACCTTCTACCCAATTTGTAGAGATGAGATCATGAGAGAATATTGATCAGGATGTTATTTGAATGATAGGAGGAGGCTAAGTCGGGACGTCAAGCACGAGAGACTATACGAATTCATTGAGGTGAGTCTTCTCATTATATTGTACCTGGAAGGGTACCTATGTGTGATCGGAAGGTCTTGTATGCTATGATGTGTATGCTATATGCGGTTATGTGATATGTATGATCGAGAGGTCTTATATGATATGAGATGTATGTGCTATATGCAGTTACATGATATGTATGTGATATGTATGTTATGTATGGTAAGGACCGGAAGGTCAAGGGGTTATGAACCGGAAGGTCTACCAGGATTCGGGACGGAAGTCCCCTGAGACATATGGATCAGAAGATCCTACAGAGTTATGGCTTGGAAAGGCGTATGTGTAGTATGTGGTATTTGGGGAACTCACTAAGCATTTATGCTTACAGTTGTATTGATATGTGTTTCAGGTACTAGCGAGGAACGCGGGAGGCGCCGGCGTGATCCGTACACACTTATAGAGTTTATGCTATTGAGATTCTAGGAATATGTTTTGTTATGACACAGTGATACATGATGTTTTGTGATTATCATGTGAATGAAAAATTGTTTTGAAAATTTACGCCGTTACATCTTACTTTAATTTCATCTTATTTGAAAAATCTAATATATTTAGCAACATTATCTAAATAAAAAGAAAATTTTGCCGCTATAATTTGTAGATCTTTTAATGTACAATGTCTAAATACGAAAAAAGAAATACTAAAGTACACTGCTATACATAAATTGGTTTTTTAGAGATACCATCTTAAATGTAATTCACATGTAAATCATTAACTTGAATTCTTATTGCTCACAACATAACAACTTTTGAGCATTTGAATTATATATGATTCATGTAAATCACAATTGAATCACATATGAATTACACGTGATTCACATGTAAATCACAAGTGAATCATATATGAATTAAATGTGATTCACATATAAATCACATATGAATTACACGTGATTCACATGTAAATCACAAGTGAATCGTATATGAACTACATGTGATTCACATATATATCACATATGAATTACATGTGATTCACAAGTAAATCACAAGTGAATCACATATGAATTATACGTGATTCACATGTAAATCACAAGTGAATCACATATGAATTATACGTGATTCACACATAAATCACAAGCGAACCACATATGAATTACATGTGATTCACATGTAAATCACAAGTGAATCATATATGAATTACACATGATTCACATGTAAATCACAAGTGAATCATATATGAATTACATGTGATTCACATGTAAATCGCATATGGATTACATGTGATTCACATGTAAATCACAAGTGAATCACATATGAATAAAGTCTATATGGAAACATACATTTTGTGTGAGTGTTCTTCGTTAATTTTTATTTTATTTTCTTATGAATTTCACATTTTTATCTAAAAAGATACAATCACATGTGAATATCACATTATATAATCACATGTGAATCTTGCATGATATATAAACATACATTTTTATGAGTGTTCTTACATTAATCAAATTTTTTTAATTTTTCTTGTAGATTTGGAAGAATTTGTGGAAAATATTGAAGATGTGAAAAGTGATCAATTGAAAAAAATATAGAAATCTTGACACGAAGACATGAAAACTCTTAGAAATTTTGTAGCATTTTTTGTTTTTTATATTTTATTTTGTATCAAACAAAATACTTGTAGTATTGTGTTTATAGATTAGTAAATAAAAATGAGTTTTTTTTTTTTTTTTTTTTTTTTTTTTTTTTTTTTTATGATTTACTTATGATATTATATTATAAAAATTATGAATATATGCAATTGAAAAATATGCATATATGCACCTAAAACGTCGATTTTTTTGGTTAAAAAATTATAGTTTTTTTTTAATATAGATTCCATTTTTTTAAAGTTTAAAGATTTTAACAAATTTACTATTTTTTTAAAAAAATTTACAGATTTATTTTTTTTTTTTAAAAAAATATCATGTTTTCTTAAAAAGAAATTCAAAACCTGCATTTTTAAAAAAAAAATCAAAAATTATTATTTAAAAAAAAATCTTAAAATTTGATTTATTATGGTAATTTTTAGATATTTTTATTAATATTTCAATAAAACAAAAAATAAACATTAAATGAGATTGGTAAGATGACGATCATGTCCTTAATGAGTTAATTTTGTTCTAACGTTGTACCTTTAGTTCTCGGGTTCTCGGGAAACTATGAGTTATCAACGGATCTCACACACACACACACACACACACATATATATATATATATATATATATATATATATATATATATATATATATATATATATATATATATATATACAGGAGGGTTCAATTGAGAAAAAAAAGGTTGAGAATGGGGGAATCATTCTCAGCCACTCATTTCTTTTTGTCGTAAAAACCTCCATCGTACCAACCGAAATAGGAAAGGAATAGACATATGTTTTTCAGCAAAACATGTTTCCTTAAATTATGCTAAGCATTACCTTAATATATACAAAAACATAGTTTTTTTCGTTTTTTTTTTTAATTTTTAAGAAGCTATTTTTATCGAAAAATGATTTTAAATATACCAAAATTCATGATTTTTTATTCTCTACAAATAGACATCCATATTGATATAGTTTTAAGATAAAATAAAAAAAATATATTTTTTATATTTTCAGCTATCGTTATTCATAAGTGAATAAAAATGAATCAGGTTTTTACTACAATACATTCGTTATTCACTTATGAATAAAAACTATGATTAATTTTTTTACAATTTAATTATCATTCATATATGAATATAACATATAATAAACATAGTATATTCATATTTAAATATTAGACGATGCATTCACTTGTGAATATTACATAGTTTTTTCACTTGTGAATATTAGATAATATTTTCATATATGAATATTACGTAGTATTACATGGTATATCACATGTGAATATTACATAGTATATTCACTTGTGAATATTAGATGATATATTCACTTATGAATATTACACAGTATATTCATATATGAATATTACAAGGTATTTTCACAAATATATATAATTTTTATATGTTATTCACATATGAATAACATACAGACTTGCATATTTGTTTTTTTGTTTTAATAATCATATACTGATTCAGGTGAGAAAACATATTCATATATGAATATAACGTGGTAATTTAGTTTATGCATTTCATCAAACAGTTGGAATGCATACAATTTAACTTTTTTAAAAATGAT
The DNA here is from genome assembly GCF_002870075.4 of Lactuca sativa. Classification (NCBI taxonomy): domain Eukaryota; kingdom Viridiplantae; phylum Streptophyta; class Magnoliopsida; order Asterales; family Asteraceae; genus Lactuca; species Lactuca sativa. The sequence continues at coordinate 299,845,158 of NC_056627.2, read as the reverse complement.
AAAAACATGATACTTTGACTATTTAAATCTTACAAAATAGTAGATTGATAGAGAATTATATGAAAATTTTCAAAAAAAAAAAAAAACGATTTGATCTTTTTCTAACCTCAATTTTGAAGTTTTATTTGATAATCGATGTTGAATGAATGATATGAAATGGATTTTTTGTTGATTATCAATGATGTTGATCTAATGACGCTGGGAGTATAATTAATCGTAGATGTTGAAGATCTGATCGTATTCAAACAGAACTGAAAGTTGGATTAAAAGAACCAAAAATGAATTTTTGTTGTTAACTGTTGAATCGTGTTGATAAACATGTTATTGACGAAGATCGATGATTGATTAGCACTGGATGATGTTGATGATGGTTTAATTGAAGAAATCTGGATGATTGTTGAAGGTTGGAGGATAAATTTGGATGATGAACGATCGATTATTATCCTATTTACAAATTTGTCACCGTGTCTTTTTATGCTTAGAATAAATGAGTGGCTGAGAATGATTCCCCCATTCTCAACCTTTTTTATTTTCTCAATTGAACCCACCTCTCTCTCTCTCTCTCTCTCTCTCTCTCTCTATATATATATATATATATATATATATATATATATATATATATATATATATATATATATATATATATATATATATATATATATATATATATATATGTATATAATTGTTTTTCTTACTTTATTATAAAAATTGTTTGAAAGTCATGGACCTGTAGCGGGATAATGCAGCATTTCCTTTGCAAGATTTCCTTCAAAGCAATCTTTAATTTTTGGTCTTTTCGTACTTTGTACTAGTACATGCCGGATATACGAAACCCATTTTAATAATGCTGTGAAAAGTATATAATATTGTTATTATGTTATTTCAGTTCTTTAATACGTATGAAGACAAAAAATGAAATATATCTCAATAATTAAGAACTAAAAACGTTTTTTGGTTATCTTGTTTGTTTTTTCCCCACAAAAAGTAAAGTCTTATTCATACAGAACATAAAGGAATACATTATTTTATGTAAAAAGAAATACGAGGAAGTATATTGGACAAAATTGCCAAATATATTCGATATTTTGTATTATTATGTAAAACTGTGTCAAGCATTTGCTTTTTAAACTATAACATTTCCATAAGAACAATGGCCATTTTGCAATAAAAAGACACAATAATTTATTTATTCTATTCGGTAAAGCATTTTATATAGAAACTCTACTCACACTTTGTAAGGAAAAAGTTGAACTTAGATCGATGGTCTAGCATGCCCACTATTGAGGCTAATTAATAGATGAGATGTGAAATTCAATAAATAAAGTTTATGGTTTAAAACCATCTGTAACCAAAATATTGGTAATGTTTTTCGTTTTAACCGCAATATAATGGGCTCTAAGATATCTTCGGTGTGTAAAATACAAAAGATGGTGTAACTTACTATTTTTTTGTTTGATTTTTCTTGATGTAGCACATGTGCACCTCATGGCACTGATATATGTAATTGGATTGCAGAATATAAAAGTGGTGTTCTAACATACATAACTTGAGATGGCATAAGAGTCCTGTTGATATGGTCTAGGCCAAAATGTATTATTCTTTGGACAAAAAGCACTACCGAGATGTTACTTCTTTTCGCGAAGTAGATATGTATTTAGTATGATACAATGAGAAGTTGATATGTTTTTCCTATCGTGATTGGCGTGTGGCGTGACTATTTTTGGGGCCTATGTATAAAAAGAAGGATCGGTATATAACTGATAAAGATAAAGTATGTGAGCACCCAAAGAGTCTATACGACTTGATATAGGGATGCATTGGAATGTGATCATGCATTCCATACGTATCATTGTATGAAGTATATTAAAGTAAAAAAAAAAAAAATTAGCAAAAAGTTTTGATATTTCATTGTGGCTAATATCCATGTAGCTTATGAGGTTTTGGTAGAAATGTTAGATATTTTTGGACATTAGATCAAGGTGACTGTTCCGATTGCAAACCAGAACATAATTTACCCTTATCTTTTAAATGTCCCAAATGGGATGTAGGACGTGGGATGTTACATTCGGAACACAAAATCAACAATGTTTGCCCCTTCCGCCCAACCTCTCCCTGTCTCTCTGTTCAGTCCTAACACACATAGTGACGACGACGACGACGATGACGAAGGAGGTGAGGGCGGCAATGTATTTTTGGCGATGGAGGTCGACGAAGGGGGAAGAAAAGGTGTCGTGAGTGTCTATTAGGAGAATAGGGAGAAGTGATGTTTAAATGGGGAGAAATTGATGTTGGCGACGTCCAAGAAGTTCAAAAGAATGATGCGTACTTATTTTTTAGTTGAATGGCTCATATGAACTACGCATATTACTGATTAAGAAGTTCAAATTAGACGAATCAAACATTTTTAATACTAGTTTCTTATTAATGGTATCATTAAAAAAGTAGACATCTAATTTAATGCATAATTATCTAATATTCAACTAAAGCTATTTATCATTAAACCATTATAATTCAAAAAAAAAAAAAAAACCATAATTGGTTGATACTTATTATTCTTTTAACTTATCTTATATTAACTAGATATGTTGTCCGCATGGACGGTTTGCGTCTGATTTGAGTGTCGTTTTTGTTAAAAGATGCAGGTGGGATAATCAAACCCCTAATTTTTAGAGACGAAGACGGATAGATAGAATGCAGGAAAAAAACAAAAAAATTCAAAATGAGGACCAATATAGAAAAAATATACCAAAAGAAAAAAATGACAGACGACAGAAAGTCCCGGACCGTTTTTTGTGTTTTTTATGAAAAAATATAAAAGTTTTGACTGCAAGGACCAAAAATGTCAAAATGGCAAAAGAATAAAAAGGGGTTAGAATTAACAAGTTTTTAGAAAATGGACCAAAGTTGTCAATTCTTTAAAGTTTTGTGGCCAAACTTGAATATTAAAAGGTTCCTAAAAAATATAAAAATTTTGATTGCAAGGACTAAAAATGTCAAAATGGCTAAAGAATAAGGGGCAAAGTTGACAAAAAAACATACAAAGATTACTATTCCTAGCTCTAGACTTTTTTAATATATATATATATATATATATATATATATATATATATATATATATATATATATATATATATATATATATATTATTAATGAGACGACATAAAATTATTATTAAAAAACATTTGAAAATATTGATAGTTTCAAATAAATGTAGTTTAAATAAGATAAATCACATATAATAGATACATATACACATGTAACTTAAGATAACATTTAAGAAATTTTTTTTAAAGGGTAACACCTAATACACCATGACAAAGATTGCTTCCTTATGATGGTCGTGGAAGATGATCAATGTAACGCCCGTAGATCCGAGCTAGTCAATTTAGAGATAATAGGGGTCGAAAACGACTTTTCGACAAAAGATTATTTATAATAAATAATCTTAACCAAGTTGTAGAATATGCCTCAAGGGTTCCGTACATATAAAGAACGCCGAAATCCGAGTTATAACGAAGAAGTTATGGCCCGTCGAAGTTTTTCGGCAAAACCAGCACGACACCGGGAGACGTAAATAGTGAATTTAAGATAGAGGAATTTTTAGCCTTAGGGATCTAAATGAAAGTTGTAGAATACGTCTCCACCCACGCGTGGATATAAAGAACGTCAAAAACGGAGTTCGTATGCAAAAGTTATGACCTTCCGAACATACAGTTGTCTAAGAGCATGACACGTGTCAGAAACCCTAAATTGACTGGACTCACGACGTGAGCCTCTTTTCTCACGACGTGAAAAGTCAAAAAGTCACATTTCGAAGCTAGAAGTCTATGGGAACGATAACTCAAAAGCTCACGATGTGAGTAATGAATTCTCACGACGTGAGGAGTCAAACAGACACTATTCAAGCCTAGAACACAGATGTCAAAGCTACGAGGTGATTCATCCATGGCTCATGACGTGAGCAATGAATTCTCACGACGTGAAATGGCCCAGAACACCCAATAAATAGCAGGTTCAACCCTTTCATTCCTTACACCATTTTCTTTTCTCTCTCTCTCTCTCTCTCTCTCTCTCTCTCTCGTTTTCGAAGGCCGTTTGCGCATCCCGAGCCCGGCAATCACGAACCGCCGACCATTTCTAGTAAGATTCTATCAACTCACGCTGATAAGGTGAGTGTATAGTCACTTTCACCTTACACATGTATATGAAGTATTTTCTTTAAAATACTTGCTATGTGTAATTATATTAATTGTTTAATTAAGGTGACTATTGAATAAATGTTTTATACAAGTTTTAAATTCTATATATATTTTTATCTACAAATATGTTGGGTAAAACATGGGTAGATGAATTAGATGATGTGTGATGAAATAAAAGGTGATGAGAGGTATCGATGTTAAAGATGATCTAGTCATCTAGCAGAGTATAGACAACTGCCACAGACTATTTTAGATAGTCCAGTGGAATGTTAGCAGACTTGTAATCGGTAGGTATGTTTGAACTATATGTTCATAAGGTGTTCTTGAACTATATGTTTATTAGGTTTTTTTGAACTATGTGTTCATCCGTTAGTTCTTCTTTTTGACACTATTACGTGTCGGGGTACGGGAGCGTACGAGAGTACTTTATTAGTATTTTCCCTATACCTTTATTTTGAAGAGATTTGGAGTCTTTGTTTCTTTTATGAAGTGATCGGACGAGCTTCATGAGTCAGTGTTTCCATTCTCGATGCCAGATAGGAGTGAGTCTGTGGGTTATATTGATGGGTTTTGGTCATAAGACATCCTATGTGCTCATACAAACCCTAAAGCTTGGATCTAGGTTTCTCTATTGTACATACTTTGAGTCCAAGACTTTGAACCCTAATTCTAGCATATAGAAATCAGAATTCACATGTAATTAGGTTTAAGAACATACCTTGATTGTTATATAGCAATAACAATCCAATTCCTCCTTGAATTGACCTTGGAAAGCTGAGAGTCACAAGTGTCACTCCTTAATGGCTTACAAACACCATAAGCAAGTGGAGAAGGTATAAAGAGAGAGAAGGGAGGTTAGAATTCGTCCTTGGATCCTCTTGGGAAGGGTTAGACGAATTACTAAGCCCTAGGGGGTTTATATAGGTGTAAAGATTAAGGTTTTAGTCCTTATCCTTATCTAGTTGCTTGTCCACCAAGCAACCATAAGATAAGTCCTAGAAACCCTTATCCTAGTCGAATTCTAAGGGATTTACACCTCAAATTCGTTCACCATATATATAAGATAATCCTTACCTTATTTTGTAACTATCACATAATTACAATTCAGCCCCTCTAGTTTAATTAATTACACTTGATCACAAAATTAATTCTTAATTAATTATTGACCAATATTAATTAAACAAATATGATTTATCCTTTAATATATTATTCTTATAACATATTAATAAATCATAATAACCTCTCTCTCTTTATTTATTTCTCCATTCAAGTTGCTTTGGTGAAGGCAACCCAAAAGGACCATGCACCATCGGGTCAAGTACATACCAAAATAGTTATGGACTTAGACACTAATCCAACAGTCTCCCACTTGGATAAGTCTAACAACTATTATGCGTATGACTTCGGATCCCGATCTGCAATCGTAGCTTTCCAAAGCCGCTGTCAACTCTGATCATATCAAATACGCGTGTCCTTAGATAAGGGATCATATATTCCTCCATTCTAGATATCGTATGAGATATGATTTCAAATCATTTTCTTTGTACTATATCTCGATTCCCGATTTATGACGACTGACTAATTGAACAAATCAAATTAGCCCTAGCCCGGCCGAGCATTTATGTTTGTCATCACTAAATCATCGAGGGGCCCAAAGATATCGCTTTTATCCCACTTTGGATAAAAGGAACGGATAAACTTTGATACAATGCTTGCTTGCACTCACGCACCGAATCACACACAATAATATGTTTTATAACACCAAGTTACTAGTGCGTTTACATATTATCAATGTGCAACCGATCCGCAAGATACAACTCACACATCTTGGTTTCAAGAATATAAGATGTTATCGTCTCACCAATCACTCGTGATACAATTCATGGAGTGATCCAAGTGAGCGTGGGTTTAATCCAATGCTCAAATCATATTCGTAAGCACTCATGAACGTTGCAGCAAACATTTGCTTATGTCTAATACTCTTTTAGACAATCCACACACCAATTCACGACAGTCTTCATTCATATCTACTTCCAACATATGAACGACTGTGGTCCGTTTGAATACTTCGATTATTCTTAATAAACTCAATTATTCTGGAAGTCAAAACATGCATAGTGAAACACAAGAATAATACTAATCCCATATAGCCTCAAACCTTTGAGTATAAATAAAACGCCTTTTATTTATCACCATATTGATTACTCATTATTTGTCGTTTCGGGTAATCAACTTCTTACTTGAATTACAACACTTGTCCCATGCTCCTAGCATGCACACAATGTTTACCTATGGTTCTTAATTTGTGAAATAGATCACATTGAACACATTTCCAATCATTCTCATTTCACAACTCCAAATCCTTTTCATAAGTGAAAGAATATCAAATTCTTGCTACTTATAGAATATGCTAGATTCTAACATTCTATGCAACTTATCCTTTCGTAATGTCACTGCACCAAAGTCACAAAGACTATTGCCAATGATATTACAAAGTCCTCTATCGGAGATTGTTACAAGACAATTCCATAGACGTGATGTCTCTCACTCAAAGTACATTCTTTGAACATCCTTTTGCATAGAAGTTTCTAATCTAATCATAGATTTCTCAATATTCAATTCCCAATATGGACACACTTCCATATGTTCCATATGACAACTCATTCTTAATAGAATCTTATCTATTCGTAATGATGTCGATATGGTCCATCCAATATGGGAACATTTCCATATTTTCCAATACTATACTTCCAACTACTCACAAGCGACCAATCCTCGTCGAACTTGGATTGTCCTTTGATAGTTGTTTAATTATTGTAGTCAAAACCAATTCTAGTCCCCTTTCCCTCTAAATGCGCTCGACATTTGGAAAATTTTAGAATGGTCAAACATTAAAGCATTTGCAATCGATCCTATACCCGAAGCATATGGGACACGACGTATAATGTTTTATTTGCTATGTTCTCAAAATTCGAATTGTGAAGAGGGATGCCGTAATCATAATCGAAATTTTAAGAACACACTATGTACCCTTGACTAAGTTTATTAACATTTCGCAACCTAATCCTTTAGATTTGAAATGAAGCATAATATTCTCTCCCTTAATTATAGCAAAACAACCTTTCAACTCTTACAACTTTGCAAAGTATGACTCTTGTTTTCTATAATTAATATTGCCAACTTGCAATACTTTCCTTAATAATCATACAATCATACTTTTATGCTCCCACTATCATGATGATTATTATAAAACATAACACTTATGCTCCCACTAGCTTCGACATGTATTCATAAACATCTCAACTTCCAGAAAGACAATACTTATTGAATTTCTTAAGTTCATGTTTCTAATACTTAGTGCTTTGATAATCTTTTATCAAGGCTTTTTGAACTTATACACCTTTGCCTTCGATAGTTCATATGTGTGTCTAAACAATTAAGACTAATTGCCAAACCTCACAATTCAAATTATGGAAAGGGATACCGTAACCATAATCGAATTCAAGAATGCAATTTTACAATCACTATCTTCTTAAATCTTTCTTAGTGAAAGCATTTCCTCACAATCATTTTCATGAAGGAGGAAATCTTATGACACTTAGATTTGAGCGGTGTATGTGTTCCTATCCATGTGAATTTGTCAAAACCAAAGTTTACGACAAATTCAAACTCTTATGGATCAAGCTTTCTTGATCTCGATTTCTTGCCTTTATGGTAGCACAGCTGCCCACCATGTCTTCCAAGTAGTTAAGCAGCTCACCCTTTCCTATCAATGTACCTTTCATTGATTAAGGTGCTTTGCCTTTTATGCGTTCAAAATGAGAACTCATAGAACTCACATGCATAATTAACTCGATTGGATTGGCACAGAATCAAAATAATGTCAACACGATAGGTTGTAAACCTCAACTCGTGTGCTAGTGATGATCGATAAGGTTTATTTGATTTGTTCTTGAAACATTTCAAGACCATTAAGACTCCCACTGACTCCTTGACATATATGATTCTCTTGTCAATAAACATTTCTTGACAAACAAATATTCAAGAGTTAGTGTAGTTTTTATCAAAACACTTCATAAATTGGTCCTAGTTGGTCTTTGTCTTATCCAAGACATCACAACTTTCCATATTTAATGAAAGTTACAAACCTTCTTTATACCTTTCACTCAATGTCACAATCTTAACTTTAAGACTTGTTATTGGAACGAAGTATGATTGACTTATTGATTTAACCATTTCTTCAATCCCTGATTTCTCTTCTTAGACATACAATTGTACTAAGACTCACTTAGAGGATCAATTGAGATATGGTTCTTAATCATTAAGACCTATCATAAAGCATAAAAGATACTCTCCCTTCATCTTAGAATGGAGTAACTTTTATCTTTCTGCCTACTTGATTCTTCTTATTCGTTCTGCTATTGATTTAAACCCTTTAATCAATTCAGAATTACACCTAATCATGTAAGTATAATCATATTTACTAAACCTTTAGTAAATCATGACGAATATCTCGTTACTCTTATGGTGGACTTTGATCACACAACTTTGTGTACTCGATCTCCTAGTCCTTCACTTGACACTTTGTCAATGAATTAGTCTAATTTCCAAATACGAAATTTCTCATTCATCATGCATCCACGTTGCATGATTCCAAGTTTCTGTCCAATTGAAACTTGGGCGATGAGAAACTCTCCCTATTTGGTAAATTCTCGACTTTCCATAAATAACATAATAAGAACCAAATCCATTATTGCTAATAATAGAACCATTTTAACATCAATTTTTCATACACGCCATTGTAAGGATAAATAAATAAAATTTAAAATCAAAATTTATTTTATTGCGGAAAAATTTTGTCCTTACAATGCAACTCATTTGAAAACTTATGCTAATACATCTTTCTTAGCAATCTAATTCTAACTCTAAGTAGTAGCTCAAGAATCTAATCTTCGAGAAATGCGATCGAAATCCATTCCTTTACGGTTAGATTTTGCTCACTTCTTCCCTTAAGCTCCCTTTCTTTTCTTCGATCCTACAAAACATCAATTGTAATCTTATTACATTATGTATTAAGAATCTAGAATAGAAGCTTAAAAGAGTTAGTAAATGGATTTTACCTATATTAGAGCCATACGTTTCGACTCTCCCATCTCTTAGATCTCTTAGGTAAATGGGGCAGCTTCGTCTCCAATGCCCCTTCTCTTGGCAATAAAAGCAAATCGACTCTTTTGGAACAGGACATGCAACTACTTCAGACATTGCCTTTTTCTTATGATCAAACTTTTCGATCATAGCATGTCTTTCGTTGCCATTGTCTATATCCTTAGAGGTCTCGAAGGCATATTCACCAATCAACTTTGCTTTTCTATTGCGCCAAATCATTGCAGATTCAGCAGCAATAAGCATATATGTGAGATCTATAAGGGTTACGTCGTAGTTCATCATATAGTACTCTCTTACGAACTCAGTATATGAGTTGGGAAGTAACTGAAGAACTCAATCAACAGCCATTTCCTCACAGACAATGGATCTCAACATTCTTAACCTATCAATGTGTGACTTCATCCCTAGGACGTGTGCACACACGGACTTTATGTTTCCATGCCAAAAGGGCTTGAGTGATCTTGAACTTTTCAAGCCTTTGAACTTGTGGGTTAGGGAGAATAATTGGAGGAGGAGGAGGAAGTGAAGCATGATCTCTTGTTCCTCGATCGAATCGTGGAATATCATCTTCATGTGGAATGCTTGTTCCACGGGATTTGAGAAGACCATAGTTGTCGAACTTTGACATCTACAAAACGGGAGAAAAATGAATTCAAGTTAGTAGATAGATTGAGTCTTTGGTAGATCACCCAAATGAAATTCCAAGGCTAGGACCCAACACAATACGCTACAACCTAGAAAAGGGATGCCGTAATCTAGTTGCAGAATATTTGAAGGTAAGTGAATGACGATTCACTAATTTCCACCATGAAAAACGAAAAAGAAATTTAAGTTTTAAATCTATGAAAACTCCTAGATCCTTTGAGATACATTGAACTTTCAATGGCATGTTTATATCTCGATATGCCCCTCTTGTTTGTGACTGGGATGCCGAGGATCACAAAGCGGGTGTGAATAACCATGCAAATTACATGGCGCCCTCACATGTTACAGTCACCTATTCGATGTGCCGGTAAACCACACACGCTCCACCGAACTATGACAAACATTGAGTCACCCTTTGCTACCTTTGCTTAGACCCATTTAGTGTGCCGGTTAACCACACACGCTCCACTAACGTCTTCGCAAGGGCACAAAGTGTAATTTCATGGAATTGCATCAATTCACTTTTGCCTAAGTAACTAAGATTGGGAATTTTATGAAAACATTTAGTTACTTTAGTAATTCATTATACTTATAATGGAAGGTTTCGTCCTATCCTACCTGTTCGGCTAACGACCCTCCACTAGTCAAGAGTGCGGTGGGTAAGAGTGGATACCCATTCAATCGCCATTTTATAGGCAATTTCCTTAAACACCCCTTATAGACCAGCTTCGTGAATGAGGCCTACTAACGGTAAGACTGACTTTTACTCATACATATATAATGTTAGACTTTTAATGTTATATATAGTATAGGGTGTATTTTATACCTTTAAAATACTAGGTGGTCTAATTTAACAATTATACTTTTAATTCAATTAAATTGTAATCCTAAACTTTTATGGGTTTATTAAACTTCTTTTAATTATACACCTTAATTAATTAATAAAACAATAAGGGTATGATTTGAACTTTTTCAAAACTATACTAAGTTTTTAGAATTTAACATTCCTAATTAAACTTCTAATCAACCTTTAAATTCCAAAACTTGAGGGCAAGTTTTGAAACATTTCAAACCATAAGGGTTTAGAGTTTAAATATGCATCAAAATTAAACTATTTAATCAAAATTTAAATTCCAAAACTTGAGGGCAAGTTTTGAAACCTTTTTCAAAACATTAGGGTTTCAACTATTTAAATTTCAAAACAACAAAACTTTTGGGGTTCAAATTTAAACTATAAAACCTAAAGGGCCAAATATGAAACTTTTCATGACAACAAGGATCAAATAACAAATAATTCAAATTAACATTTAATTACATAATTATCCATATTTGATGATTTCTTGCAAAACAATTTATCAATTTACTTAAATATAATTAATCAATTATCTTATAAGGAAACAATTATCTTATTAATTGATAAATATCTTCAATTAGATTAAAAATATAGTCAAATATATCATATAATCGGATTAATATTAATCTAATATGATAAGGTAATTATCCCAATGCAAAAACAGCAAGAAATCCCGAGATAAGCACTATCTGACGCACCGACTCGCCGAGTCACCCTCTGGAACTCGCCGAGTCAGGTCAAACAGTGAGGCCAAAACATGATTTTCAGTTACATCAAGCATCAATACAATAGAAACCAATCATGGCTCTGATACCACTGATGGGTTTTGGTCATAAGACATCCTATGTGCTCATACAAACCCTAAAGCTTGGATCTAGGTTTCTCTATTGTACATACTTTGAGTCCAAGACTTTTAACCCTAATTCTAGCATATGGAAATCAGAATTCACATGTAATTAGGTTTAAGAACATACCTTGATTGTTATATAGCAATAACAATCCAATTCCTCCTTGAATTGACCTTGGAAAGCTGAGAGTCACAAGTGTCACTCCTCTAATGGCTTACAAACACCATAAGCAAGTGGAGAAGGTATAAAGAGAGAGAAGGGAGGTTAGAATTCGTCCTTGGATCCTCTTGGGAAGGGTTAGACGAATTCCTAAGCCCTAGGGGGTTTATATAGGTGTAAAGATTAAGGTTTTAGTCCTTATCCTTATCTAGTTGCTTGTCCACCAAGCAACCATAAGATAAGTCCTAGAAACCCTTATCCTAGTCGAATTCTAAGGGATTTACACCTCAAATTTGTTCACCATATATATAAGATAATCCTTACCTTATTTTGTAACTATCACATAATTACAATTCAGCCCCTCTAGTTTAATTAATTACACTTGATCACAAAATTAATTCTTAATTAATTATTGACCAATATTAATTAAACAAATATGATTTCTCCTTTAATATATTATTCTTATAACATATTAATAAATCATAATAACCTCTCTCTCTTTATTTATTTCTCCAATCAAGTTGCTTTGGTGAAGGCAACCCAAAAGGACCATGCACCATCGGGTCAAGTACATACCAAAATAGTTATGGACTTAGACACTAATCCAACATATATACCTCATGATATTCAGACCACAACCTAGGCATTAGTCAGTGTTTCCATTATCGATGCCGGATAGGAGTGAGTCTGGGGGTTATATACCTCACGATATTCAGACCACAACCTAGGCATTAGTCAACGTTTCCATTGCCAGATAGGGTGCGTCTGGGGGTTATATACCTCATGATATTCAGACCACAGCCTAGGCATTAATAATTACCCCTGACTTAATTGTCTGGTGGTTCTTTCTTTTACGAACAAAGGTTCGTGGTTAAACTTATTCCATTCATTTGATGTCTTCTTCGATCCTCGTTTGCTGCTAGGGAATTTCCGAAGCAGTTTTGTTAGTTGGTTGTTCATATCGATCCTTTAGGCTAGATCTAGTAAGATCACTGTATATGATTAGTATGTGGGGATCGACGTTGTTAGTGCTTGTAATATAAACCTTGGGCGGCGATGGACTTCGTGCCTATTCCTCAGGATGCATCCTTAGGAATGAGTGATAGTTGATTCTTAGGGTAAATCCTTAAGAAATGAATAAGATAATGGGGATTGGGTAATTGGGTTGATTGTTTGATGTTTAAGCATAATAAATTTATTTATTGTGGGGTGAAAACCCTATATGCTCACTAGGCTCCCAAGCCTGACCCACTCAGTTTAATTGTATCACAGGTATCGATACGAAGTTGCTTTACACTGAGAGATTAAGGAGATATAGATCACTAGTGAAATGAATGTAAGTTCTGTTTATGCTTATGTTTCTGTATTGACGATGACATCCCAAATGTTTTAAAATGAATAAAATACGTTTCTTCAGACTTGCTTTGATAACGTATTTATCGTGTTTTTCTGGGAATAAATTCCGCAACATTTTTTATTAAAAGAGGTGCTCTGATTTTCATAAATCATAAACAAAATCGGTCTTTTCTAACCATGAAATTGGGGATGTCACAATCAAGGATTTAATATTACATATGGAAGGGTGATGGTAAAAACAAAGATTCAATCTATGATATCAAATGTGTGCAAGGTGAATGTGAATGGTAGTGTGTTAAATATTCGGATTGTAGTTTGGAGCCCTGAAAAGGATGGTGAAGATGATGAACCGAGTAATGATTCAGAGAGTCAAAAATCTAGGAATGAAATGGTGGAAGTGGAGTATAGGAATGAAAATTTATAGGTTGATCAGGAAGAAGGTTTCTTTAACTGGAAGAAGAAGAAAATGAAATTAATGATAATCAAGACAAGAAAGAGGAAGGTGAACTAAATGAAGTTGGAAAAAATTGTAATGAAAAAAGTTGTAATAATGGTGAGGACTCTATGTTGAATGATGGTTGGTTAGTGGATGATTCTTCGATAAATGTTGAACATCTAACAAAAGTAAACAAGATGAAGTGGAGTGAGGAGGTTGACTGGGAGGGTATCATGTTACAAGAAGTGGAGAGGTCCACTAGTAATTGTCATAGAGCTGGTACGAATGGTGACATTAGATCTAGTTCATTTCTTTCTAAACCATCGGGTTTTCATGATGGTTCAAGGTATGTAAATGGATAACTGGAGTGGCAGCCTTCTCAATATTTGAATGATGAAAACTCTTCAAATGGTGGGGGTGGGAGTATAAGAACTAGATGATGGTTCAAAAGAGTAAGTGGTAGAGAGGGAGGTCAAGTGGTCGATAGTTTACATGTTAAGATGAGTAAAGTGTTGGGTTATGACACACGTACTTCTAAAATGGGTACTGCCAAGAGAATTACTAGAAATGGTGCAAAAATAATTCAATAATGAATATTCTTTCTTTGAATTCATGTGGGTTGGTGAGTAAGAAAAGGAATGTCATTAAAGAGTTTTGTAATAGATACAAGACCAATTTCTTGGGGTTACAGGAGACTCATTTGACAACGGTAGATTTCTTTAAAGTTCGTGGAGTGTGGGGTAATTATCAATTCCAGTTTACGTCTAGTTCTGCTAATAGTTGCTCTGGTGGGTTGTTATCTATTTGGGACCCTGCATTTTATTTATCAAGAGTTTGGAGTTATGATAATGTGCTAATTGTTCAAGGTGAATGGGTGTTCCTAAAATTGAAGTGTTTTTTAGTTAATGTTTATGCGCCTCAGGAGGATTAAAGTAAGTTACTTCTTTGGAGTTTTATTATTTCGTTTATGATGAATAATGTGAATAATGTGGGTGCTCATGTAATTTTTGGTGATTTTAACGTGCTTCGAAATTCATCCAAGAGATTGGGATCGATGTTTAATCAGACTTTAGCTTCCAACTCTAATAACTTCATTAACAAAAGGCGTTTATGGGGCTGTCCAACTAGGTGGTCATGCTTTTACTCGTATCAGTACATATGGAGACACATTAAGCAAACTAGATATATTCTTGGTGACATAAGAGATTTTTAGAGATGGTGCCTAATGTGAAAGATATTTCTCTTGACAGGATGATTTTGGTTCATCGTGTCATTCTTCTTTTTCAGTTAACTGTTGATTATTGTCCACTACCTTTTAAGTTCTTTAACGCGTGGCTTTTGGTTGATGGGTTCGATGACATGATCAAAGAAGAATAGGGAGATGCTCAAGCTTGTTCTGTTAGGAACAAAAGTATCATTTTTGAAAAATAAGATAAAGTTATTGAAAACAAGGATTCGGAAGTGGGCCCACTTGAATAAGATTGTTTTAAAAGATAAAAAGAAGAAGCTTCTTGCGTCCCTTTTAGAGGTCGTGAGGCTATTGAGGGTGTTTCACGCGACCCATATATTTTTGCTCAAAGGCGTTCTACTTTGAATTTTATTAAAGAATTAGAAGTGAAGGAAAATAGGAAAATGATTCAAAAAGCAAAATTTGCATGTGCCACTGAAGTGGATGAAAACTCTAGATTTTTTCATTAGCTTAATAATTAAAAAAAAAGAAGGCAATTGGCGATTGGTAGGATAAAAGTAGATGGAAACTGGTTGACGGACCTTAGTGAGGTAAAAAGTCATTTTTTAAACAAATGTTTAAAAACTTTGAAGGTGTGGCTATCAGTTCTCATTGTGATAGGATAAAGTGGATTTTGGAGGTGCAAGTTGGGTCATTGGAAGTTTCAGTTTCTGAAAGGGAGGTCAAAGAGGCGATTTAGGCGTGTAGATCGCAAAAATCTCCAGGTCCGGATAGATTTATGTTTGAGTTCTATAGGTAGTATTGGGATACGTTACGGTATCATATTATGAACTTTATTGGGGAGTTTCTTGACATGGGTAAAATCCCTTATGGGTGTAATTCGTCATTTATTACTCTTATCCCCAAAGTGGAGAGTCCGGTGGTAATTACTGATTTTAGGCCTATAAGCCTCATAGGTGCGCAATAGAAGATTATAGCTAAAATTTTATCTTTGAGACTAGCTGCAATTATTGATTCGATAATTAGTAGTGAGAAATCGGCGTTTGTGCAGGGCCGCCAGATTCTAGATGGCCCGTTTATGGTGAATAGGTTAGTTGATTAGTATAAGAAGCGAAAGAAAAAATTAATGATTTTTAAGATAGATTTTGAAAAAGCATACAATTCAGTTAGTTGGGATTTTTTTGAGCGTATGATGGGGTTTCTAGGTTTTGGAACCAAATGGATAGGGTAGATAAAGGCGTGTTTGCTGTTGGCGAAGGCTTTTGTCTTAGTTAATGGTAGTCCTTCTTTGGAGTTCCAGTTGGAAAGAGGTCTTCGTCAGGGTGACCATCTATCTCCCTTTTTATTTATTTTGGTTATGGAGGGATTGCATCTTGTCGTGGATGATGTTATATCAACTTTTTTTGATTCGGGGAGCTAAGGTGGGAGGGTTAGTATTTCTCATTTACTGTATGCAAATGATGTTCTTTTTATTGGAGATTGGTTGTGCACATATATTAGATGTTTTCGTGCAACTTCTGCATTAGTTTTACCATGTGTTGGAGTTAAGATTAAACCTGCAAAAATCTTGTCTCTATGGCGTTGGAGGTGACGATGCTCAAGTGAGAGAGTTGGCTTTGGGTTCCTTCTCGTTCTGTTACCTTGGGATTCCTGTTGTATCTTTGATGTCCAGAGTGTGCTTGGAGCCCAATCTTAGATAAATTTAAGACAAATTTGTCTAAGTGAAAATGACTTTTAGTCTACCAGTGGGAGGTTGGTCTTACTTAGATTATGTTGGTTTCGCTGGGTACGTAATATATGTCAAAAGAAGAAGTTAGAGTCTTTAATAGTTAAGTTCTTTTGGGGCCCTAGGGGGATATAAAGAAGATTCCACGCGTGTCTTAGAATTGTTTTTTAGCGTCCAAGGATAAAGGTGGTATGCAAATAGGTAGCTTAGAAGTGCTTAATTGTTCGCTTATTTAGAAATACAAATGGAGGTTTTATTGGAAGAATAATTTTTTATAGGTTAGGTTAATTTCCAAGATTTATGGAATTACAGATGGTATGCCTTTTTCTATAAGTACCATTCTAGGTAAAAGTGTATGGCTTCGTATTGTTGCTTCTATAAATATCGTTCATGATAAAAATATAATTCCTTTATCTTCGTTGTATAAGAAGTTAGGAGACAGGCGAAGCACCAAGTGTTGGAGCAACATTTGGGTTGGTCTTGTGCCATTGGGGATTTGGTTTCATAGATTGTTCCTTCTGGATTCGTGTCTGAAATGTCTTATTTCTGATAGGTAGGATGCGGGTTGGAAATGGGAGTGGAGTTGGTCTATTCGTGGAGGAGCTCTTCAAAGTCAAATTGGTGACCTTGTACATTTGATTGATAATGTTTGACTCTCTAATAAAGTTGATGTGTGGAGATGTATTTGATAAATGATCCTATTGTAAGTATAAATAAACATTGTATTTATCTTTGTACAACCGATCTCCTTTAATAAACATTGTATTTATCATTGTAAGTTAAATGAGACAGTTTTTATGGAGCAACCCCCGGGCTTTGTGGATATTCAATTTCCTAATCATGTGTGCAAACTGTCTAAAGCTCTATATGGACTAACAAGCCCCACGGGCTTGGTTTCCCCGTCTAAGCTCTTTTCTTCTCACATGAGGTTTTACATGCAGCCGTGTTGAAACTTTTCTTTTGTGTTTAAACGAGATTCTATATAATAGACAAATGTCTGTCATTGAAAGCCATGTCATAATGGAAAATGACAGACATTAGGTCTGTCATAAAATTTACGACATACTTTTATGACCAACAATTACGACATACATACACGACATGCATTTTCGATATACATCTACGACTGACTTTGTTTTCCATAATTCGTAACATATTTGTATTTATGACAGACATTTACGTCTTTAAATTACGACATATGTTTTGTATAATATGATTTTTGACATATTTTTATGACATATGTTTCATAGATAGATTAGAGAAGACGAGAAAGAGAGGCTGCATATTGTGCACCCAAGTTACAAAGCAAACAATTAGGGTATGTGCTTATATAAAGTCGAAACTACAAAGGAACTAAGTAAAATCAGAAACTATTGTTATATAACAGGGAAAATATTCATCTCATAAGCTGTTGTTCAGAAATCAGAAATAATAAGCAAACAATTCAATAATATTATTATGAAACTAGGGTTTATTGTGAGTTTTTAGTGTTCAAGTAGAAAGGTTCGAGATGTTACTTCTCAAGATATAATAAAGTTGAGTGACTGGTGTCTGATGGAGATGACGAAGAATCATATCGCGACTCGATGGCGGAAGTGACAATGGCATGACCGGTAGGGCAATGGCGAGCCGACGAGTGGTGAAACGCGGACGGAAACGGTGAGGCGGCGAGTTGATTTCTTGAGTGGAGCAGCCCTAATCGATCGTTGTTTGCTTTGATTTCTCGTGGTGTTAATGATTTTGAATGATCGTACGAGCTTTGAGGTATCCTAAATCTAATCGTATAATCGCTATAAGGTGGAAATAAGAACCCCCAGGTGTTGCTTGGACTTAATACGCAATATGAATCCTGGTGCAATGGTTAAGGTTAAGGCACACTTGTTGCAATAGTTAACGCACAGTTGTTTGAGGGTATACTAACTCTAGCCGTTGAATGATATATATGTTTTCAATGGACTTAATATGCAATAAGAAGCCTGGTGCATTGGTTAAGGCGCAGTTGTTGCTTTCTTGAGGAGCCATTATTGAAACCTGCTTCCCACTTTACGTACGTTTAATTTTTGTTGTGCTTTACGCCTACGATATGTATTATATATTAATGTTGTGCGACATTGACAGAACTAGCATCCTGTCCATTTGGTTAAGTCACTTTACTCATATTACTCGGTCTCCTTACCACCCAGGTTCGAATCTTGCTTTCGGCATTTATTTTTAATATTCTTTTGGCAGCTTAACCCATATCAATAGAAATTCTTCTTTAAAGTTGGAACTTGTCCCGCTATTCATAATATGAAAGTTGAGCAAACTCAATATCTTATATAAAGCAAACCCCAATTTCTCAATTGTCAAAGTTTGGTTTGGAATGAGTTTGGGTCTGGGTTTAAACCCGAAACCGATCCGGTAAAACCGAAAACCCAAGAAACCGAACCCATTGGTTTTGGGTTGGTGTTTTTATAGCTATTATCATGCATAATTTTCCTTCTTTTATATATATATATATATATATATATATATATATATATATATATATATATATATATATATATATATATATATATAGAGGTCATTCTTAAGTTTTTTTAGAGTATTCACCAAAATATGATTTTTTTTTTCTAAACACTTTGTCTTTTTGTTTTTTTCCTCAAACCAAAGTGGCACCTTTTCAAATTGGTTTTCGTGTTTTTCCCCCCCTGCTTTGTCATTAGTTTTTTTGCACCAACCTAGTGGTTTTTTACTTTTAATATTTAACTCACATCTTTTATACCTGCTTCAATTTTTTTTCATACTATATAGTGTTCATGTACTTGTCGACATAGCATCATTGTAATATTGTTTGCTATTACTAACTTTTCCTTATAGTATTAACGGATAAAAATTATTTTAATTTACTCTTTAAAATACGACATACATTTTTCTCTGTCATAAATCATTGATATTTTACGATATATGACATAAATATTGTGACAGACTTTTATGCCTGTCATAAAAGTGTTGTACTTCGTAATTTGTCTATCAAGAAAAGCCTTTTTTCTAGTAGTGGTTAGACCGACTTCCTATGAGATGTAATTTTAGTGGAAAAGGCATTGAGGTCGCGACTTTGATTTGCCTTTTTTTTTTGTTATAATGCGGTCGAAACAAGAGATCATTTATGTGTGTATTGTGAGTTGGTTAAAAGTTTGTGTAGTAAGATAGGTTGCTGGTACGAGATGCGGATTCCAAATTTGATAAGTATTCTGGATTTGTTAGCCTAGGTGGACTCGATTCATATGGAGGCTCGAAAAAGACTGGTGCTGGAGGCGATCATTAGTGTGGCGTTATGGGTTGTTTGGAGATTCCAGAATGAGTTAGTGTTTGGCGAGAAACCTCTTCGACGTGATTGCATTTTTGATAGTGTTATTGATCTCTTTTATTCTTGATTTGTTAATAGGCATAGTAGATTTAAGGCTAATTGGATCGATTGGATTCAAAATCCTCTCTTAGCTATTTCATTGTAATTTTTTTTTTCTAGCCTTTGACTAGTCTGCTTAATAATATTTAGTTGTTCGAAAAGAAGCCGAATACACCATGACGATATTGCATCTTTTAGGAAAGTTACAAAAATATGAAATGAAAATTAAATAAAATACCGACACAAATGATAATCTAATTAAAAACACTGTACGATAGGTTGTTAATTTGTTATGCGATTTGTGTCACGACATCATAAACAAGTTTGCTCCAAGACTGCGAAGGTAGAATTTTGAGATGATGAGTTGGAACGACAGGTGGCTTAAGGGTTCCAGCTGTTGAGGTAACTTGGCAAACACTATTTGCATGTCATTTTCATTTTTGGAGCTGTCACGTTCAGCTACTAATCATTAATCTTTTATTATAAATAAATTAAGTTGAATTCCCATCCAAAATAATGGATTCTATCTGTTGGTTTTTGTATTTTTCCTTATACTATTTCCATTAATAATGTATTTCTTTTAAAATATAAAATAACTTGTTTTATTTATTTATTTATCTTCCTAATTACAAAATAAAATTTTCTTTATTCTAAACAAAATTTTGTATAACTTTAATAAAAATATGTAATTATTCTTTTCATATTTGAATATCAACAAATTAGGAAACGTTAGCAGGTATTTTGCATAAATTTAGGTAAATGAAATATATATACAAAAAGAAAACGTAACTGGAATATTATTTGAGCATGACCATAAACGTGTGTATATATACAAAAAGAAATATACATATGTCGGGTGACTTATGCACGTTACGTGTACATAAATATTCCCAATATATATCAATCATTGTAGTTTTCCTACTAATTATTAAATCATTATTATATATATATATATATATATATATATATATATATATATATATATATATATATATATATATATATATATATATATATATATATATATATATATATACACTAAATTATAAAACAAATCCTACTATTTCTAAAAATAGATTGAATAAAATAATAATATTTTTTTTAAGATGTCCAAATCATTAAGCTAATTGTACAACTAATCACTAATAAAATAATATTAAAATTTAAACAAACTCTTATAAATCTTCTCTTCCAAGGTTCTGACCAGATCTTTTTTCATCCAAATAAATATTCAACACCCTATAATTTAATCATTTTATGAATTTTCTTTATTTTTAATATGACATGTTTTCTAAACAAACTAATGATTGAATTGAAAATAATCATTCTCCATCGAAAAGAAATTAATTGTTGAAACAAACTATTTGTCGTTCGCCGTTTTGCGCGGGTAAACAGCTAGTATATATATATATATATATATATATATATATATATATATATATATATATATATATATATATATATATATATATATATATATATATATATATATATATATATATATATATATATATATATATATATATATATATATATATATATATATATATATATATATATATATATAAACGGGTTTCGACTGATTATGCCATTCTCATGCACACTGTTTTATAACTATTTTAATAATATGTATTTTAGGTCGAGGGCAAGATTTCAATTAAACTAGTAGGTGTGCGTGGGTGAACCCACAAGATCTTTTTCCTAGGTAATTATGGTAATTTCTCTAGTCAGGGTTAAAGGCCTCTCATCTTGAAGTTAGAATAATTTCGAGTAAATTACTGAAATCATCTTTATGGTTTGGTAAAAATTGCATATGTGGTTTCTAACGTTTTTTTTTTTTCACTCGGATCGTCTCCGTGGTTTGATTTTGTTGCATTTTTCGTCCCTATGGTTTGGTTAAAATTACATATTTGGTCCCTAACTTTATGTATGTAAGGGACGAAAAACGCAACAAAATCAAACCACAGGGACGATCCAAGTGCAAAAAAAAAGTTAGGGACCAAACTTACAACTTTGACCAAACCATAGGGATGATTTCCGTAATTTACTCAATAATTTCTGATGCGAATATCATTTGTAAAAAAAAAAACTTTTTAATTTTTTATCTAGTGACATCAAAATTAGTTATATAGTAGTAGGTGGAAACTAAAAACACACCTTCAAATTAACACTTGTTAATATAAATATAAGGTGATATGCGATTCGCGGCGGTATGTTTTTTTTTCCTCAGTGTTTCTTTGGTTTTTTTTCTTGTTTGTTGTTTCTATTTTGTGTGTGTATAATGTTTTAAGGAAATTAGAGTCGTATAGTAGAATATCGAAGATGGGGGACCAAAAACGTTAACTTCACAAACAAATGTGGCAAAAACTTGAGGTGTCACATTTGGTAAATGTCAGAGACAAAAAAGCAGCAAACTATTAAAACCTTTATGGCTAACAGTAGAGAATATCGAAGGTGGGGGATCAAAAGAGCCAACTCCACAAACTAATGTGGTAAAAAGTTGAGGAGAGACGAAAAATGGCAAAATGTTGAAATTTTTGCGGCAAAACATTGAAAAAGTTGAGGAGAGACCAAAAGTGACGAAGTGTTCAAAATTTTGTGTCAAAAGTTTGAAGAATAGAAACTATACTATTCATAATTGTGTTATGAATTAATATAGTATATTGAATACCATCTGTAAATTAAAAAGAAAAACTTTTTAAAATTTTATCTAATAGCATTAAAATTAGTTGTATACCTTCAAATTATCACTTGTTAATATAAATAGAAGGTGATCCATGCTTCGCGGCGGTCCGATTTTTTTCTTCAAGTTTACATATTTCAGTGTTTCTTTAGTTCTTTTTCTCGTTTGTTGTTTCTATTTTGTGTGTGTATGATGTTTTGATGAAATTAGGGTCGTATAGTAGAATACCGAAGGCAGGGGACCAAAAGCACACACTCCACAAACAAATGTGGCAAAAACTTAAGGTGTCACATTTGGTAAATGCAAGGAAAAGTGGCAAATGGTTGAAACATTTGTGGTTAGTAGTAGAAAATATCGAAGATGAGGGACCAAAGAACCAACTCCACAAATTAATATGGTAAAAAGTTGAGGAGGAAAAAAAGCTGGCAAAATGTTGAAACTTTTATGACAAAACTTTGAAAAAGTTGAGAATAGACCAAAAGCGACAAAATGTTTAAAATTTTATGGTAAAAGTTTGAAGAATAGAAATTATACTATTCATAATAGTGTTATGAGTTAATATAGTGCAGTAATATTACAAAAATATTAGACAATAAAAATAGCGTAATAAAAAACGATCCTACGTAGGATCCCTATCTTGATAACCTTAATATATATATATATATATATATATATATATATATATATATGAAAACTTCAAAATATTAGTCATAAGTCGCAACACAAAATGATAAATGCTAAATTGGTAAAGGTAAAATACATAAAATGGTAAAAGAAAAAAAACTCATTTGCAAAAAAAAAAAAAAAAAAAAAAAAAAAAAATCGAAGGAGGTAGGATCGGATCGGATCTCGATCCTACGATCCTACTTACGAACTTATGATCCTACCTGCGATCCTACCCTAAATACGATTTTTTTACGATCCAAATCGTTTTTATACCTAGGATCGTACGATCCTATGATCAGGATCGAGATTTTGACAACCATGATATATATATATATATATATATATATATATAGTAAATCAAAGTAAGATGGTGTTTTTCTAAACTTAAAAAAGATTTTTTTTTTTTTTTTAAATTTATTACATGTTCCATATCGGTATACGTTCAAATAAGTGTTTGGATAAACAACTTTCTAAAAACAACTTATAAAGGTGTGAAACTAGAGATAAACCATTTTTAATAAGATACTAACACTAACTTATCAAAACTCCTTATAACTTATAAATGTCCTACATCTCCACATAGTCTTTTTTTGGTCATTTTGTCAAACAATATAAAACGTTTATCAAATTATAATGTTTTGCATTAAATAAGAATCCAAACACTTTTTTTTATAAAAAAAACTCCATTTTGAACCGCTGTAAACTAATAAACTAATAAGTTAAAAAAACACTTATTGTTTCAGATACGCACTCCCACGTTGGGTATTATTCAAAAGTTAGTTTCAAAACAAGATTTTAGCAACAAAAGACTTGAGTATTTTTAAACAGTTATAAACTAGTAATAACCAACCATGAATCTTCTTGCAAAGTTTGGAAAGAAAACAACACCAAGAGGAAGAAGAAGAAGACAACCTTTGTAGACTTTGAATCCCCAAGGGGAGGTCTGGAAGTTATATAAGAATGTATGAACTTTTGAGAGGCCAACTGGAACATCCCAAAATACAACCCAAAATTTTTTGTTTTAATAATAATAAAAATCATATACTGATCGTCATATCATAAAAACCATACGTCAAATATCTCAACTCATAATAAAATGTCGTGAAACAACTATATCAAATCAAACTATGAATCAAAACAAACTCCCAGGATAAAGACTGAAGCTGTGGTGTGTGCGATGCCATCATCCCGAGCTCTTCCCCTTACTTGCGGAAGTACCTGAAACCAAAACTGAAACTGTAAGCACGAAGCTTAGTGAGCTCCCCCAAACTACCACATACCATACAATAACATATAAGCACGTACTAGGCCTTGCCCATTGCATCGGACCGAAGCCCGGAAATGGCATCGGACCGTAGTCTGGAACTGACTGGGACCTTGTCCCCTGCATCGGGCTGGTGTCCGGAACTAGCTGCATCGGACCGAAGTCCGGAACTGACTGCATCGGACCAAAGTCCGGAACTA
The DNA here is from genome assembly GCF_002870075.4 of Lactuca sativa. Taxonomy (NCBI): domain Eukaryota; kingdom Viridiplantae; phylum Streptophyta; class Magnoliopsida; order Asterales; family Asteraceae; genus Lactuca; species Lactuca sativa. The sequence goes on along the minus strand of NC_056627.2, from coordinate 299,820,380 downwards.
ACTGATCATATCATAGCATAAACACATATCAACTAGCATAACACACATCATCATAAGCACATATACTGCATACTGCGTCAGGCCGTAGCCCGGAACACATAACACATAAATCCTGCCTGAGCCACGAAGGCATCAAACACACTATCTGCTGCGTCGAACCGAAGTCCGGAAACTACTGCTAGCTAATCGGGTCGACATTGTGGCTGTAGAACCGTTCCTACTGGAAGGAAACTCACCTCGTAGCCTAGCTGCTGAAAGGACTGCTCCAGAATCTGTCTGTTGCAGCTCCGGTTTCACCCCGACTACAATTTCCATAAGCACCATCAATCAAATACTGATAATAATATTGAGGGTAAAATGACTCTCTTACCCCTGGTCCAAGTCAACCTAACTATAAAAGTCAACATTCAGTTGACCTGACTCGTCGAGTTGGGTCGCCAACTCGTCGAGTCCTTACTCTTACTTTCTTGATTCTACTCGCTACTACTCGTCGAGTTTTGGCACAAACTCGGCGAGTTCCTCTTTGCTACTAACACTCCAACAATCTGCATCCGACTCGCCGAGTTGTATGAACAACTCGTCGAGTTCTCCTTCATCAGATGAACATTCTAGCTGTGACTCGCCGAGTTGTATGAACAACTCGTCGAGTCTGTTCTGGAGGCATGAAGATTGCCTTGGACTCGCCGAGTCAGGGCATTGACTCGCCGAGTTCTTCCACGAATGAGTCTAACCCTCTAGCTCACCGAGTCCATCTCTCACTCATTGGTTCCACTCGGCATAACTCGAAAAAGGAAAAACAGGGGACTCGCGACTCGCCGAGTCTGAAGAACGACTCGCCGAGTCGTATGCATGAAAACACTATATACTCGATTCTCCTTGAAACCAGTCCATACCATTAATAGATCTGGGTTCCTGGGACTTGATTAACACGTAAAGTTTCCAACTTTACGTGTAAATAACATCAAATGAAGGTTTTAAGGTTCAAAGCACACTATAAGAGTAGATCTAGAGCTTCCATGCAAAATGGATCCATAAAGGTGCTAGATCTAAGCTTCTGGAATACAAACCTAGCTAGATCCGAAGGCTAATCAACTCCATGAGTCCTCTATGCTACTACTAAGCCAAGAAATGGTTCAAGAATAGCTTTAATGGCTTCAAAAAGGGGATTTAAGCATAGAAACAGAAAAGGGCCAAGATATACCTTACTATCTTCTGAAATTCCTCAAGGATCTAGGATCTCCTTCTTCTCCTCTTGATCTACCTTCCTTTTTCTCTAAATATCTTCAAAGAACACACCAAAATCACACAAAATGCAAAGAGGGCTCTAGGGTTTCGAGAATGATGCTCTGAGGGGTGATGGGGGCTGACTTGTGGCCTCAAAAGTTGTTTAAATAGGGTGCAAACCCTTGAAATTAGGGTTTCATCCAGACTGGCGGACTCGCCGAGTCCGGAATATAGACTCGCCGAGTCTCCAACTTAAACATGCTCGAAATCCCGACTCTAGTCGACGAGTCCAGCTACCGACTCGTCGAGTTCCCCTTAAAACTTGAAGAAAAATAACAATAAATAAAAATATAAATATCATACCAGAATTGGGGTGTTACACCAACATGAAACCAACTTGATATAGATGCTAGTCAAAACTCTTAAGCTTTAAGTCTATATCAAATATGACTTAAAGAGAGCAAAATACAAGCAATTAATCTTCTAACACTTCTTTGCAAAATAGAATATGAGAGAGTATGAGGGAGCTACGGTTTTGGTGAGTAAAAAAATGAATGAATGAAAGCCTTCATAAAGCTAAAACATTACCCAGGAGTTCTTAAAACTTTAAGCACTACATACCCTAAAGCCTACATGTTTCTCATGCCTCTTAAGCCATGCTTACTTTCTCTTATTATATTCAAAAAACCATATCTTGTTTCCTAGAGACTAGTTCATCTTTTTTATATAAAAAGAGAAGAGAACTTCATAAAATTCTTATAACTCTTTATAAGATATAAACTTTAACTTTTAGCTAAAAGACAAAATAGTTTTTCTAGTCGAAAATAATGTACATGACTTAAAAAATCATACCGTATGGTATATTATGTTACTTGCTAATGAAAATTAATATTTCCATGAAATAAATAATTTCCAACTAATTATAAGAGTTTATTTAATATTTATTAAAAACAATTTCTAATAAATAATCAATTGTATCAAGTTGTTATTACTGTGACCCACTAGTATCATATGTTAATTAACAATATCACTTTAATATGACTTTAAGCATACTATATCTTTCAATCTCCCACTTGTGCAAGACTCATACTAGACCGATATAGACAATGGTGACCATCTAGCAACATTCCACTACCCCTAACAACATATGACTTTGTGTCATTGTATTAACGCCCAATTCCTAGAAGCTCAAAGCTACAAACGTTGTATAAGGTAAGTTATCAGTTATCCTTTTTTCACACACATCATGTTGAACATGAGATACTAGTCGCAATGAATCTTATCTAGTGTTCAATTTTTGGTAAGGCGCCTTAGATGTCTAACTCTCAACACATAAGAGGAACAAATCCCATCTTGACTACATAAGACTCTTGCATAGTTCATATGTAACATCCCCATTTTCACGGCCAGAAAAGACCAATTTGTTTATGCTTATTTAAAAATCAGAGTATCCTTTTTGAAAAATAATATTACGGAATTTGTTCCCAGAAAAACATGATAATGATATTATTAAAGTATTTCCGAAGAAATGTATTTTTATTTATATTAAAACATTGGGATGTCATCATCAATACATAAACATAAGCATAACGAAATATTACAAGCTTTACAGTAATTAAACTAGTGGCCTAATACTCCTTGAATCTCTCAGCAAAATGTATCTTTCATATACCCACGTGTGATACAACAAACTGAGTGGGCCGGATTGGGAAACCTGGTGAGTACATAGGGTTTTCAACCCATAATAATATAATTATTATGTTTAATCATCAAACAATTAACCCAACTTCCCATCCTCGTTATCTTCCTTGTTCTTGAGGATCTTCCCTAAGAATCATATATTCTTCATTTATTCATTCCTAAGGATTGTCCTAAGGGATAGACACGAAGTCCATCGCTGTCAGGGTTTATCTAATAGGTACTAAGTATATAGTTGCCGATGTTATCTACTAGACACATTTACCAATGTTATCTATTAGGCATAACTGTCATTGTTATCTATTCATCTGTATCTTCCGCGTATGAGTTCTGTTTTCTATGTTCTTTATATCCACACATTGGTATTTACAAGTACTACAACGCTCACTTAGACCCCGCCGACTAATTCTCATTTTATCTCAGATTTACAACTCTGTATCGAATTTATCGCACTCAAAGAGTATGGACTAAGTTTCTTCCATATCTTTAACATACGAGCTCTATTCTTATTTTTATTTATATCCAAGTGTTGGTATTTATAAGTGCTACAACTTTCATTTATACTTCACCGGCTAATACTCATCCTATCTCAGATTTACAAATGTGTATCAAGTTCACCATGCTCAAAGAGTAGGGACTAAGTTTAGACCATATCTTTCGCATACGAGCCCTGTTTTCGACTATGTTTTTATCATTGAACTCCTATTAATGAGATCTTCAATTCTCGTTTAGATTGTTTTGGCTAAAAATCAACCGATCTAAAATTCGATTTTCGAGGTGTACACTACTACGCTAAATCTTAGAAAAATCATAACTTCCTCTAATGAATTTAGATTTGGACATTCTCTATATGCACACTCTTGGTTTAACAACTACTATGACTTTTGTTTAGATCATTAAGGCTAAATAGTAATTCATCAAAAATTTACTTCTTACGATACGCGGAGCCGTGCCGATTTAATCGTGAAACTTCGACGGGTCATAACTTCTTCGTTATAAGTCGGATTTCAGCGTTCTTTATATGTATGGAATCCTTGTGAGATATACTATAACTTTGTTTAAGACTATTTAAATAATCTTCTATAAAAAAAATCATTTTTAACGCTTATTATCTTTAAATTGACTAGCCCGAATCTACGGGCGTTACATCACACCATAACTGAGATTGGCTTTTATAACTTCCTAGTTAAGGATCATCATTTGACCATATCAAAGCACAAAAATACCTAAACTTAAGTCCCAATATATATCTCAGGTGTTAAGGATACAAATATAAGACCATTTAATCAAGTATCACTCATGATAGCGATCCATGTCATGATCTTGATACGGGTCAGTTCAATATGAGTTCCCTGGCAAGTACCTATGAAATTTGGTTACAACCACTTGCGTAATTTCATATAGTGATGCTTATCCAATCCAACTCATATTAGTCTTACTTCTTAATTGCTCCCACAATAATAACTGACTACGAACTTTTAGAATAATATGATTATTCATTGATTAAACATGTCAACAAGCATTAATGTGATGATCATATCACAATATATCAAAACGTTAAATTATAATTGTTGTCACAATGTTACAATATCCAAATGCTGAATCCAAATCAAAATCCCATTTCTAGAATAAAAAATTCTTACCAATTATGTGTGACCATTCATACTTAGCTCAAAAGAAGGACTTTATTAATGGGTTTGGGTAAAACTAATTTGCTTGAATATTGCGATTACTATCATCTCCATATTTGAATTTACTCTAAGTATAGTTAGATATCTTAGATAATATGATTGGTGTTCTTTCATGACATAGAGTTTTTTTAGCTTGATTAAGTGTACTCTCAAAGTCACAAAGATTTCTATGTGATCCTTGAACGACATAAATCATCATAGTTTTTCAAAGAGCTTATTCATTCAATAATATTTGATTTCAACTTCTAAAATAGTGTATTCTTATTGTGTAGTAGATTATGTCATTTTATTTTTCTTGGACCTCATTCCAACTAAACTTATTCTTCATTCCACAATAAAGTCATAATCTAATTATAATTCATAATTATCTATATTTGTTTAGAAATCACAATCCTATCTAGCTCTTTACATGAATATTTTATTCTAAACTAGTTATCTCATATACATTATCTTAGTTCTTCTAAAGTACTCTTAGAATGTCCTTATAGTCATCCAGTGACTTAAGCATGTATTCAATTGGTATCTTATGATATGCTTACAACATGATCATATACCAGGTCTTATGCGTAATATGACATAAATGATGAATTCATTTGCAAAAAAAATCAAATATGAATCATTTCAGTTAGTTCAAATCTGTGAGCTAGGTCCTTTTGAGGTTGGCTCAAACTTAGTGTCATGTGATAGTGCCAAGATTCCTCCAAAGGAAGCTTCTATCTTGATATTTTTCAAGATATTGTCATTATATGCATAACGATATAAAACTTTTAACATTCGTTTTTATCTATCTCTATATATTTTACATTCTAAGAATGTATCTTGTCCTTCCTAAGTCTTTCATTTTAGAAACACATTATAAGTCAAGGTGAAAAGGCTTAACAATGTCAGAATGTAATTTCTCATGATTAAGTATGTCTCATTCATACAAGACACGAAACCCAATAGAAGCACTTAAGAACCCGGATTGGAATAAAGCCATGACAGACGAGTTTCAGGCCCTTATTGATAATAAAATGTGGGATTTAGTCTCGAAACATCACAATATGAATATAGTGCATAATATGTGGATTAATCGTTATAAAACTAAGTCTGATGGTTCTTTAGAGCGATACAAAGCTCGTTTGGTTTGTGATTCCAGGTCTCAAAAAGCGGGTATCGACTATAGAGAAACTTTCAGCCCCTTGGTAAAGCCGACGACAATTCATACTGTTTTGTCCATAACTCTTTCTAATGAGTGGCAAATTCTCCAACTTGACGTGAAAAACACGTTTCTACACAGACATCTACACGAAACGGTTTACATGCATTAAGCCCCCGGCTTTCGTGATCATTTATATCCAAATCGTGTATGCTTGCTTAAAAAGTCTCTCCACGGCCTTAAATTGTTGGATTAGGTGTATAAGCCCATAACTATTATTGGTATGTACCTGACCCAAGAGTAGCATGGTCCATTTGGGTTGCCTTCCCCAGAGCAATTTGATAGGATGGACTTTTGAGAAGAGGTTATTTGTGATTTATTAATATATTATTAGTTCTAATATATTAATATGAAATCATATTATTTAATTAGTATTGATCAAGAATTAATTTGGAATTAATTTAGTGATCAAAAGGACTAATTAAATATACAGGGACTGATTAAGTAAATCAATGATTCTTATAGTGTGGGCCAATGATCCATGGTTATTTAGGATGGGCTAAACCAATATGATAGTCCATGGAGGCTTAACCCATGGAGCCTAAGTAATATCAAAGGTCATGTGAATTAGGGTTTGCATGGATGTAACCCTAGACTTTGCCACACTATAAAAGGAACCCATAGTCACCAAAATCGGCCCCATGCATTCAAGGAAGAGTGATAAACGATTTTGTGTGCTAAGTAGCCTCTCTCTCAAGTCCTCCATTATTCATGGTGTTTGTGAACCATTTGAGGCATCACATTTGAGGTGCTAAGTTCTTAAAGGCCAAAACTACAAGCTACAACAAAGAGGTAATTCCATAACTCAATTCTATGTTGTTTATGTCAATTGTATGCTAGTTGTAGGCTTATGCTTTGGATATTTCATTGCATGTATAATTAGAGAAAACATAGATCCAAATCATTAGGGTTGTATGTGCTGTAGCACCTGGTTCCTGGTACATAAAAATTTACCTAAGTATTTTGCATTCTGGCCTTAGACTCGGCGAGTTGTAGGCCCGACTCGTCGAGTAGAGACAGGTTTGGGAGCATGTTTAAGTTGGTGACTCGGCGAGTCCACATTCTGGACTCGACGAGTCCCCGTTGTCTGATGAAACCCTAAATTTCAAGGGTTTGCACCCTATTTAAACCCTCTTATCCACCCCCAAGCTCTCCCCCTTCACCCTTAGAGCTCTCTACTTCGTCCAAGCCTTGTTCCTTGTGAGATTGAAGCATTTTGGTGTGTTTTCTTGAAGATTTGGAGAGGGAAGGAGAGTAGATCAAGAAGAGAAGAAGGAGGCCAGGCATCCTTGTGTTATCTCAGTGATTTCCTTGAGCCGGAAGATTTCCGGAGTAGCAGCAGCAGACAGACCGTTCTCACGCAGATCAGCAGCTACTACGAGGTGAGTTACCTTCCAGTAGCGGTGGGTCTACGGCCACAATTCCGGCCCACCAGTAGGAGTTGTATGTTAGATGATTGTCTTTGTGATATCATCTAGGTTTGCTACTGCCTGATATGTTATATGCTAGCATGATATGTATATGTGATAGTAATAGAGTTCAGTTGTTAGGACCGAAGGGTAGGTCAGATACCCCAGATATGTCTGACAGTATGTGATGATATGTTTATATGCTATGTTATGATATATGTGATAGTAGCAGTAGGGGGTGAAATAGACCCCGAGGATCGGTTGTTAGGACCGATGGGTAGTCAGCACCCTTGAACGGCTTGACACGGGTAGGTCAGCACCCCAGAATGGCCGTACCGGTTAGGTCAAGCACCCCAGAATTGCCCGACAGTATGTATGATATGTGATTGTATGGTATGTGGTATGATGGGGGAACTCACTAAGCTTCATGCTTACAGTTTTCAGTTTTGGTTTCAGGTACTTCTTCTTCGAAGGGGAAGAAGCTGGCGCGATAGCGGCACATCACACACACGCTTTGTATTCCGCACTATGAGATCTTCCTGGGGATTTGTACTCTGACGTTGTTATGTTTTTATAAACTGGTTTCCAGACATGCACATCTTTGATGAAATGATACGATCGATGAATGTTTTATTTCTAATGTTTTGCTAATTATGTGTTTTAAAAATGAAATTTTTGGCTCATATTTTTGGGACGTTACAAGTTGGTATCAGAGCCCTGATTTGAGGGATTTAGACACACCTTCGGGGGTGTTTGAACTCAAATCGAGGGATTTAAAAGATTTTGAAAAAGAAAATGTTTTCTAAAAGGCTAAGTAAAGGGTTTTAAGAAAGAACAAAGTGTGTGGTGTGCGCAACCGGCCGAGCTCAAGTAAGTATTTCCCAAAGTACCCATACCAGATTATGTTATGTTTATCAGTTTCAGTAGAACAGCATGCTAGAATAGGACTAAGGATCTAGGAGTGATGCCTTATGTGCTTCAGTGTATGAAAATTGCATGCTAGGATTGAGTAGACAGCAGTAGGATAGCCTGTCTAGGTTATGCCTGATAGCATGAGCTTAGCATTGTATGCTAGTACAGTTTCCCATATGAGGATGGAATTGCTTGAGTAGTCTCCTATGTTTGAATGCTGCTTGCTTTGTGCTTTGTGGGACTCTAAGTGATGGGAGTTAGCCATTAGGTGAATGCGTCACATCACATGCGAACAGGGTTGAATAATCTCAGAGTGCTATACTTGGCCCTATTGCGCAGCTCTTGTCTGAGTCTAACCGTTGTAGGGACGAGTCTTTTACTTGAAGGATTATCTGAGCCTCGCCACATGTGATGGTGTTTAGGTGATGGCTAATTGGCATCACAAGGAGGCTTTCAGCAGCTGAGGACCGGGTCGGGTATAGTCAGAGGATTCCCTAGGGAAAGCCTAGGATGGGAGTAGCAAAAAATATTAGCAGTAATAGTGACTTGGTGGAGTCAAGGCAGTACTTGAGGAAAGTATGGATAGATGTGGAAGGTAGTATGGGCCCATACTACTGGAAGCAGAGTATCCGTACTCGAATCAAGGAAAGCTGAGATGAGACCAGGAAACTTGTGGTAGTAGTGATTCCTCGAGATATATCAGTGTTCCTGATGTTTTTTTTATGCTGTGTTTCAGAATGGTGGTATTGCGCCCTAGACCAGCAGTTGGCAGTTCAGGAGAGGGATCAGGTTCTGAGCCGGTGGATGAGGGGCTACGCGATTTCATCGTGTCCGAGATCACCAGAGGCATCCTTGAGTCGACCCCCATTATCTTCAGGTTGATCAAGGAAGGGATATTGGAGTTGATGGAGGATCGCCTCATGGCATTCAGGAGCGACATGGAATTTGGCTAGTCGGGATCTCGCACACTGTCCTTCAAGGACTTCCGGGGTAGTGGTGCGCCGGATTTTCACGGGGCGATGGACCCCATAGCTGCCAGACGATGGATTGCAGACATTGAGTCTGCACAGATGATTAGCTTCTGCCCGGAGGGGTCGAAGGTGAGGTTTGCGGCAGGGTGTTTACGAGATCGAGCTAGGGATTGGTGGTAGTCTGTGGGTGACTCATTGGGAGCTTCGGCTGTCGAGGCTATGACTTGGTCGGACTTCGCAACCAGGTTCAGGGCAGAGTTTGCACCGGCTATCGAGCTTCAGCAGTTGGCCAGGGAGTTCTTGGATATGAGACAGACGACGGAGACTGTGGCGGAGATCACTGCCAAGTTTCGGGAGAGGGCGTTGTTGGTGCCCCAGTATGCGGGTGATGAGGATATGAGGAGGACCCGCTACCATGACATGCTCTGAGCTGATATTCGAGAGCATGTCAGTTTTTCAGCTTGCCCTACCTTGGACTCTATGATTGCCAGGGCGAGGGAGAGAGAGATAGATTTAGAGTACATCTGGAAGAGGAAGACAGAGGAGGGACAGGCAGGAGGGGCTTTGGGGAAGAAGCCCAAAGGACCAGATGGTAGGCCGAAAGGCCAGTCAGGACCAAGCCGCTGCAAGAAATGCGGCAGGCCTCATGAGGGGGCTTGTAGGCTGGGATCGTCGGGCTGCTATAAGTGCGGCAGGGCGGGGCATTTCAGCAGGGATTGTACCGCCCCTGCACCTGTGATACAAACGTCTGAGTTGATGTGCTTCCACTGCAACCAGAGGGGCCACAAGAAGGCCGGCAGGGCAAGGCAGAGGCTCCGGCGGTGAGGAACCGGGCATTTCAGCTGACTACAAAGGAGGCTCGCGCCGCACCAGATGTGGTGACGGGTATGATTCTTTCCCTCTATCTTTGTTTTTTATGATGTTATGATATTGATATGTGCTCTGTGTATATGCGTTAGGATCGTTCCATGTGAATGGTATTCCTGTTCAGGTGTTGTTTGACTCGGGTGCCACCCGATCATTTGTTTCCCTTGCGCTTAGCAAGAGGTTTACGGAGTCTTCGGGCATGTTGGATTTCCCTTTAGAGGTAGAGATTGCCGATGATCGATCGGTGTGAGCGTCGGCAGTATTCAGGGATTGTATTCTAAGGTTATTTGAGGAGCGCTAGTTGGTGGATTTGGTTCCCATCCCTTTGCGGGGGAACAAGGTGATTATAGGCATGGATTGGTTGAGCCCTAATGGGGGCGGTGATAGATTGCGGACAGAAGTTAGTGCGGGTCAGGACCCCAAGTGGGGGAGAGTTGGTGATCCACGACGAGAGGCCATAACATGGACGCACAGTATGTTCAGCAGCGAGAGCTACGCACTACCTTCAGCAGGGTTACGCGGGATATGTCGCGTACGTTATGGATACCCGGGATGCGGGTAAGGCGACAGTGAGCGAGGTTCTAGTGGTGCGAGACTACACTGATGTGTTCCCGGAGGAGCTTCCTGGAATACCTCCGGAGCGTCAGGTAGAGTTCAGGATCGACCTAGTTCCTGGTGCGGCTCCGATAGCCAAGGCACTGTATCGGTTGGCTCCTCCCGAGATGCAGGAGTTGTCTACGCAGTTGCAGGAGCTGCTAGATAAGGGATTTATTCGACCGAGCAGTTAACCATGGGGAGCCCCGATCCTGTTTGTGAAGAAGAAGGACAGGTCGCATCGGATGTGTGTAGATTACCGGGAGCTGAATAAGGTGACGGTGAAGAACCGTTACCCACTCCCGAGGATTGATGACCTCTTTGATCAGTTACAGGGAGCATCTTGGTTCTCCAAGATCGATTTGCGTTCAGGTTATCATTAGATGAGGGTCAGAGAGGAGGATGTACAGAAGACCGCGTTTTGGACGCGTTATGGCCATTATGAGTTCGTGGTGAAGCCGTTTGGGCTCACCAATGCTCCTGCCGCGTTCATGGACCTCATGAACCGCGTGTGTAGACTGATACTGGATCGATCTGTGATAGTTTTCATTGACGACATCTTGGTTTATTCCAAGACGCAGGAGAAGCACGAGGAGCATCTGAGAGAGGTTTTGGAGACCTCGAGGAGGGAGAGCTTGTACGCCAAGTTCTCCAAATGTGATTTTTGGTTGCGCAAGGTGCAGTTTCTTGGGCACCTCGTCAACCAGAATAGGATTTATGTAGACCCGGCCAAGGTGGAGGCCATGATGAGATAGGAGGTTCCGAAGTCTCCATCCGAGATTCGAAGTTTCCTAGGATTAGCAGGCTACTATCGGAGATTCATTCATGATTTCTCCAAGATAGCCGTACCCCTGACACGGTTGACTAGGAAGGTCGTGGTTTTTCGATGGGGGCCTGAGCAGCAGGCAACGTTCGAGATTCTGAGACAGAGATTGTGCGAGGCGCCAATCTTAGCCCTGCCCGAGGGCGTAGAGGATTTTGTGGTATATTGTGATGCGTCCATCTCGGGCTTAGGTGCAGTATTGATGCAGAGGGGTCATGTCATTACTTATGCCTCGAGGCAGCTGAAGCCTCACGAGGCGAACTACCCGACGCATGATTTAGATTTGGGGGCAGTGGTCTTCACCCTCAAGATTTGGTGGCATTACCTCTACGGGGTTCGACGTACAATTTACACGGACCACAAGAGTTTGAGGTACCTCATGGATCAACCGAATCTGAACATGAGGCAGCGTTGGTGGTTGGACGTGGTGAAGGATTATGATTTCGAGATCCTTTATCACCTAGGAAAGGCCAACGTGGTGGCCGATGCGCTTAGTCGTAAGGCGGCACCGATCAGGGATGTGTGTATGAGGATGACGGTGGTGACTCCACTGTTAGAGCAGATTAGGGAAGCTCAGCAGGAGGCTATGAAGGAGGAACATTGGAAGATTGATCGAATAGTGGGTTAAGTCACCTCCTTCGATTATGATAGCCGAGGGTTATTGACACTACACCTTATGGTGTGGGTGACTTATCACGGAGGCGTGCGCCAGATCTTGATGGTGGAGGCGCACAAATCCTGATTCTCTATTCATCCAGGGGCGACGAAGATGTATCGGGATCTTCGTCTAGACTATTGGTGGCTCTGCATGAAGTGGGATATGGCGTGGTATGTCGAGCGGTGTTTGACCTGCAGGAAGGTCAAGGCCGAGCATCAGAGACCCCACGACAAGATGCAGCCGTTGGATATCCCGTTATGTTAATGGGAGGATATTACAATGGATTTTATCTCAAAGCTTCCCAAGACGGCGCGTGGAGTAGATTCGATTTAGGTCATCGTGGATCGGTTGACCAAGAGTGCCCATTTTATTCCGATTCAGGAGAGTATCTCGGCCGAGAAGTTGGCCGATATCTACATTAGGGAGATAGTGGCGCGGCACGGGGTGCCAGTGTCAGTGATATCAGATCGAGATGTGCGGTTCACTTCCCGGTTTTGGAAAACGTTTCATGATGAGTTGGGCACTCGTCTGCATTTTAGCACCGCCTTTCACCCATAGACGGATGGTCAAAGCGAGCGGACCATCCAGATGTTGGAGTATATGTTGCGGGCTTACGTGCTAGACTTCGGTGGTAGTTGGGATACCTATCTTCCCTTGGCTAAGTTCTCGTACAACAACAGCTACCACGCGAGTATTGACTGTCCCCCATTCGAGATGTTGTACGGACGGAGGTGCAGGACACCGATGTGTTGGGGTGAAGTTGGCCAGAAGGTCATGGGGAGCACCGAGGTGGTGCTCAAGACAACCGAGAAAATCCAGCAGGTTCGAAGCAGGCTTCAGACTGCACAGAGTCGGCATAAAAGTTACCCCGAAAAGCGTCGATCAGACCTGGAGTTCCAAGTCGGGGATATGGTTCTCCTAAAAGTGTCGTGTTGGAAAGGCGTCATTCGATTCAGGAATCGGGGCAAGTTGGGCCCAAGATTCATTGGTCTGTTCAGGGTTGTAGCCCGGGTGGGCAAGGTGGCATATAGGCTGGATCTGCCAGCCGAGCTCAGCCAGATCCACAACACCTTCCATGTCTCCCAGCTGCGGAAGTGCCTAGTGGATGATTCAACAGTGGTGCCGCTGGAGGATATACAAGTTGATGACAACCTGAATTACATTGAGCGCCTAGTCGCAATCGTCGACCGGAAGTCGAAGGATCTGAGGAACAAGAGGGTGGAATTAGTAAAGGTGCAATGGTAGCACCGAAAGGGTTCGGAATGGACTTGGTAGCCGGTGGAAGAAATGATGGAGCATTACCCTGAGCTGTTTCAGGATCGAGCAGCAGACTTCGAGGATGAAGTCTAAAATAAGTGGGGGAGATTTGTAGCACCTGGTTCCTGGTATGTAAAAATTTACCTAAGTATTTTGCATTTTGGCCTTAGACTCGGCGAGTTGTAGGCTCGACTCGCCGAGTAGAGACGGGTTTGGGAGCACGTTTAAGTTGGCGACTCGGCGAGTCGACATTCTGGACTCGGTGAGTCCCCGCTGTCTGATGAAACCCTAAATTTCAAGGGTTTGCACCCTATTTAAACCCTCTTATCCGCCCCCAAGCTCGCCCCCTTCACCCTTAGAGCTCTCTACTTCGTCCAAGCCTTGTTCCTTGTGAGATTGAAGCATTTTGGTGTGTTTTCTTGAAGATTTGGAGAGGGGAGGAGAGTAGATCAAGAAGAGAAGAAGGAGGCCAGACATCCTTGTGTTATCTCAGTGATTTCCTTGAGCTGGAAGATTTCTGGAGCAGCAGCAGCAGAATTTTAAAAGTTTAAAATTCAACCCTTATACTATTATAATATTAAAAGTTTAATTATTATATATATATATATATATATATATATATATATATATATATATATATATATATATATATATATATATATATATATATATATATGTATAAGATAAGTTAGTCTTACCGTTTGTAGGCCTCATTCACGAAGCCAGTCTATAAGGGGGTATAAGTTTACTCCATATAAAATGGTGGTTTAATAAGTGTCCACTCTCAACCACCGCTTCCTTGACTGGTGGAGGGTCGTTAGCCGAACGGGTAGGATAGGACATTAATTCTCATTAAAAGTATAATGAAAATTCCAAGTAACTAAACAATTATAAATTCCCAATCTTAGTTACTTAGGAAAAATGTGAATTTGGTGCTAACCCATGAAATTGCAGTTTGCACCTTGTTAAGTCGTTAGTGGAGCGTGTGTGGTTAACTGACACACTAATCTGCGACTGACAATGTGTGGCAAAGGGTAGCTTGATGTTAATCATAGATCAATGGAGTGTGTGTGGTTAACTGGCACATTGATTAGGTGATCTGTAACATTAAGAGTACCATGCACATTTGCATGGTTATTCACACCTTGTTTGTGATCCTCGACATCCCAGTCACAAACCTGAAGGGCACAATCGAGATTTAAACGTGTCATTAAAAAGTTCAATGAATCTCAAAGAATCTAGGAATTTCAATTAATTTAAAACCTAAAGTTCATTTTCATTTTTCATGGTGGAAATTGGTAAATCGTCATTTACCTACCTTCAAATATGTTTATATTGGATTTCGACATCCCTGTTCCAAATTGTAAAATATTGAGTTGGGTCCTAGCCTTAATATTTCATGTTGGGTGTTATATTAAGGACTTAAATCAACTAATTTGAATATCTCCCTTATAGATGTCTGGTTCTGACAACTATGGTCTTCCTCATCCTTTTGGAAAAGGATTTCTTTATAAAGATGATATTCCACAAGACGATCAAGGTGAAAGATTAATCCCTTCTTCGTGCTGTAGTGGAACTTTACTTCCTCCACCTCCTCCAACAATTTTCCCTGACCCACAAGGTCAAATACTTGAAAAGTTTAAGATCACTCAAGCCCTATTGGCTAGCAAACACCAAGATGGAAGGTCTGTGTGTGCACATGTCTTGAAGATGAAGTCACATATTGACATGCTGGGAATGTTGGGTGTCGTTGTTTTAATGAAGTTGGCTGTTGACTTGGTTCTTCAATCACTTCCTATGTCATATAGTGAGTTCATTAAAGATTACTGTATGACAGACCACAACATGGACCCCATTGATCTAACATATTTGCTTGTTGCTGCTGAATCAACAATGATTTGGCGCACTGGTAATGCAAATTTGAGTGGAAGATGTATTCCCCAAACTTCCATGGACATTGACAATGGCAACATTGGAAGTCTAGAAAAACTTTCTCTTCCTAATGGAAAGGGATCGGCCATGGTCAAGTCATTTGACCAAATGGTAAAGAGAAAGGCTAAGTCTGAGATAGTCCCATGTACCATACCCAAAGATTCCATATGTTTCTATTGCCAAAAGAAGGGGCATTGGTTGCCAAGGTGGCTTATTTACCTGAAAGATCGCAAGGATGGTAAAGTGAAATTTTTTTACTCTACTTCAGGTAATTCCACTATCTAACTCTATTAAGTTCCTATTTGGAGATTCTTAATACATGATGTAATGTAATTACATTTTGATGTTTTGTAGGATCAAATGAATGAAAGGAAACTTAAAGGAAGAGTAAGGTGATTCTTATCGTGAAGAGATTGATTTCAATCGCATGGTTCGATGATCAGAATTTTGAGCTGCTGCTTAAGAGTCATGATAGATTGCTTAGGAATAGATAACAACATAGTTTTTATACGTATTTGCATTGTAAGGATAAGTTTTCCATATTTTTTATAAATAAAGAAAATTTTTGAAATTTATCTTATTTTAAGTTTCCTTACAATGACATTTTTGAAAATTGTTGTTTATATATTTCCACTAATAGCAATATTGAAAAATGGATTTGATTCTTTCGTTTGTAGTAGTGTCATAGTTTACCAAATAAGGAAAGAATCTCATCACCCAAGTTTCAGTTGGATAGAAACATCGAATCATGCAACTCGTATTGTGTGATGAATGAGAACTTCATCTTTGGGAAATTAAGACTAATTCCTTGTTCACATGTATATGTGAGTCAAGTGAAGGACTAAGGGATCGGGTACACTTGGTTGTGCGTTGATCAGGTCCACCACAAAGAACGATAAGACTATTCGTTATGATTTACTAAAGTTTAGTAAATATGGTTATGCTTATAAGATTAAGTGTAATTCTGAATCATTGAAAAAGTTTCAATGAATGGCAGAACGAATAAGAAGAATCAAATTAGGTGGAAAGATAAAAGTTTCTCCAATCTGAGAAGAAGGGCGAGTACTTGAGTATCGTGTTTTATGATTATCTTAGTGATTATGAAACCATATAAAAATTGATCCTCTAAGGACATCTTAGTGCATTTTTATGGCTAAGAATAGGAATCGTGAATTGTTGAAATGGTTAAATCAAGAAGATAAATCATACTTCGTTCCAAAATCAAATCTTAGAGTCACACTCCGAGATTGAGCCTTGAGTGACATAATCTTAAGAAAGCTTTATATCACTAATCAAATGTAGAGTAAAATGTTTTCTACTCTTGTACATTTGAAATTGGTAAGTTGTAATGTTTTGGATAAAACAAAGACCAACTAAGACCAATCGTGTGAAGTGTTTGTCTTGATAAGAAACCACACTAACTCTTGAATATTTGTTTGTCAAGGAATGTTTCTTGACAAGAGAATCTTATATGTCAAAAGGAAAGTGGGAGTCTTAATGATCCTGAATAGTTTCAAGAACTAATCAAGAGTAAACTTATTGTTAGTCACTAGCACATGACTTGAGGCTGATAACCTATCGTGTTGACATATTCTTGTTTCTGTGGCCATTCCAGTTAAAGTTGACTATGCATGTGAGTTCTATGAGTGCTCAATTATTTGCATAACAACTTGGAAGCAATGGTAGGCCCTTGAGATTCCGGGTGGCAAGAAATTAAGATTGAACAAGTTTAGTCCATAGGAGTTTGGATTTGTCACTAACCCTGTCTTTTGACTGTGATTATGAAAAATTCACATGGATAGGAACACATACACCATAAAAATCTAAGTGTCATAAGGTTTCTCTCCAATTCATGGACATGATTGTGAGGAAACGCTTTCACTAAGTAGATTTTAAGGAGATAGCAATTGTGTTATTTTGCATTCTCAAATTCGATTATGATTATGATATCCCTCTTCATAGTTTGAATTGTGAGAAATGGCAATGGTCTAAACATTTGAGACTTATTGCTGTAAGTTCTAAAATTATTTAGACACATATGTGAGCTATCTAAGGAAAGGTGTATGAGTTTGAGAAGCCTAGATAAAGTCTTATCGAAGCATTTCGTATTAGAAATCTGAACTTTGGTAAGAAAGTCAACTAGTATTGATTTCTAGAAATCCAGGTGATTTATGGGTACATGTCAAAGATAGTAGGAGCATAAGTGTTATGCTAGTAAGATAATAATTATTATGCTAGTGGGAGCATAATTATTATGGTAATTTTTGCAAGTTAGCAATCATAATTATAGATAACAAAAGTTTTAATTCGCAAAGTTGCAAGATTTGAAAAGTTATTTTGCTATAATTAAGGGAGAGGAATTCATACTTCATTTCGAATCTAAAAGCTTAGATTGAGATTTTAATCGAATTTAGTCATGGACATATGTTAATGTTATGTTGAATTGATTCAACATAAGGAAATTCTATATGTGGAAATATTATAGTGAAAGACTGGTAAAGTATCATGTCTTTATGTGAGACATTATGAATCATATTCCATATGCTTCAGATATAGGATCGATTACATAAGCTATAATATTAATTTGTTCTAATTTTCTAAATGCCTAGGGAATTAAGAAGAAAAAGGGACTAGAACAAGATATAACTAGAATGGTTAAGCAATTGTTGAGGACAATCTGAGGTTTACCAAAGATTGGTTGCTCATGGACAGTTGGAAGTAAAGTGTAAATTTTGGAAGCATCATATTGACATACTCTAAGAAGAGGCAACTCTTGTTCAGAAATGATAGTCAAAATGGGAATATGGAAATGTTTCCATAAGTGCGAGTTATTCTTTAAATCTGTATAAGATTAGAAAACTTAATGCAAGAAGGAAGTTCAAAGGAATGTACTTTGAATGTGAGACTTCATTTCCATGGAAGTGATCTCCATTGGAATACTTTGTAATGTCTGTTGCCAAGTCTCTATGACTTTTTTGCATAATCATTACAAGAGGATCATTGCATATAAGTCTAGAATCTACAGATTTTAGCAAATGGCAAGAATTTGGTATTCTTACATTTACGATAAGGATTTGGAATTGTGAAATGAGCATCATTGAAATCTTGTATGTTGATCTATTTCACAAAGAGAGGACCACTGGCAAACATAGTGTGCGTGCTTGGAGCATGGCATACCTATTGTTTTAAAATTTGTATTAAGTTGATTAATCGAAACATTATACAATGAATAATGTGTAATCAATATGGTGATTAAATAAAAGGTGTTTTATTTATATTCATAAGTTCTGAGACCATATTGGATTTGATTATTCTTGTTTTCACTTTGCATGTTTTGATTTCCAGAATAATAAGATTATTCAAACTATCCACAGTCTATCATACTTTGGAAGTAGGTATTGAGGCAAGACTGTTATGAATCTGGCTGTAGATTGTCTAGATGTTTTAGACATAACACAAGTTTGTTGTAGTGTTCATGAGTACTTCTAGAATAAGATTCGAGTATTGGATTAAACTCACACTCATCCGAATCACTTCATGGATTTTATCACGAATGATTGTGAGACGATAATATCTTATATTCTTAAAACAGAGACGTGTGAGTTGTAGCTTACAAATCGGTTGCACATTGATGATGCGTAAACGCACCAGTAACTTGGTGTTATAAAACGCATTGGTGTGTGTGATTTGATTAGTAAATATAGAAAACATATGAGTCGAATTTTATCCATTCCTTTTACCCTTAGATGGATAAAAGCGATATATGTGGGCCCTTCGATGCTTTAGTGATGACACCTCTAAGTGCTTGGCCAAGCCTGAACTGATTTGATTTGTTCAATTAGTCGGTTGTCATAAATCAGAAATCGGGAAACTACACATGAACAGAGAGAATGATTATAATCCATGTTTCATTTCATACGATATATAGAATGGAGGAATATATGATCCTTTATCTAATGGACGCGTCACTGACTAGGTCAGAGTTCGACAACGACTTTTAAGAGCTACGATTGCTAGTCAGGTTGTGGAGTCGTACGTGCAATAATAGTTATTAGACTTATCCAAGTGGGAGACTATTGGATTAGGTGTCTAAGCCCATAACTATAACTGGTATGTACTTGACCCGAGAGTAGCATGGTCCATTTGGGTTGCCTTCACCAGAGCAATTTGATAGGATGGACTTTTGAGAAGAGGTTATTTGTGATTTATTAATATAATATAAGTTCTAATATATTAATATGAAAAAATATTCTTTAATTAGTATTGATCAAGAATTAATTTGGAATTAATTTAGTGATCAAAAGAGACTAATTAAATATACGAGGACTGATTAAGTAAATCAATGATTCTTATAGTGTGGGCCAATGATCCATGGTTATTTAGGATGGGCTAAACCAATATGATAGTCCATGGATGTTTAACCCATGGAGCCTAAGTAATATCAAAGGTCATGTGAATTAGGGTTTGCATGGATGTAACCCTAGACTTTGCCACACTATAAAAGGAACCCATAGTCACCAAAATCGGCCCCATGCATTCTAGGAAGAGTGATAAACGATTTTGTGTGCTAAGTAGCCTCTCTCTCAAGTCCTCCATTGTTCATGGTGTTTGTGAATCATTTAAGGCATCACATTTGAGGTGCTAAGTTCTTAAAGGCCAAAACTACAAGCTACAACAAAGAGGTAATTCCATAACTCAATTCTATGTTGTTTATGTCAATTGTATGCTAGTTGTAGGCTTATGATTTGGATATTTCATTGCATGTATAATTAGAGAAAACATAGATCCAAATCATTAGGGTTGTATGTGCACCATAGGATGTTGTAGTATACTAAAACCCTACAAACATGCACCACGGGCCTAGTAGCAAAGATTTGCTGACTACATATTCACAATGGGGTTAAAACATAGCAAATGTGGCCATTCACTATTCGTCTACAAAAGGGAACCCATACAACCTTCCTCCTTCTATACATAGACGAGATCTTACTCATCACCTCCTCACCCAGTTTACAGCATGAGTTTATGGTTCTATTAGCAAAAAAGTTTGCCATGAAAGATGTTGGACTCGTAAACTACTTTCTTGGAATTTCGGTGACTCGTTACAAAGACTCATTTTTTTTGTCACGACAAAAATACGCCATAACATTATGGATAGAGCGGGAATGACCTCTTTTCACCCAACTTCCACACCAGTTGACAGTAAGGCCAAATTGAGCAGCACCGATGGAACTCTTTTACATAACAGGGGAATATAATATCGTTAGCAGGTAGGGGCTCTCCAATATTTGACTTTCACACAGCTAGACATAAGATATGTGGTTCAACAAGTTTGCATGCACATGCATGCACCCCGAACATCTCATTTTAATGCTCTTAAACGAATTTTGGGGTATATTAAAGGTACTCTTGCTCACAGGTTGCATCTTCACAAATCACCTTCCAAGAAATTTGTTGCCTATACCGATGTCAATTGGGCAGGTATCCCGGATACGAGACACTCAACTTCTGGTTACTGTGTCTTCAATATTCTGGTCCTCCAAGCATCAACCAACACTATCCCTATCTAGTGCTGAAGCAAAATACCAGGGAGTTGCAAATGTCATTCCGAAACATGTTGGATCAAAAATTTGATGTTGGAGCTTCATGTCCCTCCAACTACAACCACGCTAGTGTACCGCGAAAACTTTAGCGCAATTTACTTATCTTGCAACCCGATTCAACATCAACATACAAAGCACATCGAGCTCGACATTCATTTCGTTTGGGAAAAGGTGGCTCGGGGTCAAGTCTGTGTATTCTACATTCCCTCTCTCTATCAAATTACATATATCTTCACAAAGGGTCCACCTTTCATTTTCTTTGAAAATTTCAAGAACAATATCAACGTTCGTTATCCTTCCGATTCGATTGCGGGGGGTATATTAGCCGAAGATATCCTTCCTCATATTGAGGAAGTATTGTTATATCTGATAGAACATATTTTTATTGTAGATAGCGATAGGATGTTGTATAAATACGAATGGTATTGGAATGGGGTACACTGTGAGCGACTAGGACCACCGAGACCCACGAATATGGCGGTGAATGCCGTTGTTGAGTATGAATGACCTGAAACTCTTGGTTAGTCCACCACAAACCACCCATCTATCTTTTCTTCTTCGTTCTTTCTGTGATTTGGTGTTGTGTACGCCAGGTGTTATCACCAGCAGCCCTATGGTCGTCGGTTGGGTTGCTGCCACTGTTGGTCGCCATCTCTGGGGTTCCGCTCGTCGTCTGCCACCCGTAGTGGCTGAGTTGGAGATGTCTCAACCTTTAGACCATGTTTTTGAGTGTGTACATAGGTTTGCTTGATTGGGAATCAAGAGAAACCTCCGACTGTCATCGCGAAACCACCACCACTACTGCCTCTCTGGGGTCCTACCGCCACCAAATGCCACCAGGTGGGTGGCTGTGTTACTGTTTCAGGAATGGAGTAATTGTGTGGGTGTTATTCAATGATGTAGTGTTGGGTGTTTATTTGGCCGGAAAAAGCCAACGCTGCCACGAGCCACCGCCGACTGCCAGTAGGGTGGCTGTGTGTGTATTATGTTAGTTAGTGTGTGTATGTGTGTCTATTTTTGGTTTCAAGAATTCTATATGTAATTAGCAAAGAATAATGAAAATAATAACCACCACTGTATGGTGGTGGCTGCCTCTGTGAACCGCCGTTTTCCACCACTACCCGAGGTGGTAGTGGGTGGTGCCCCATTAGCAAAACCCTAATGGACCTAAACCCTAATGGGCTTAAAGATTAGTTTTGGGCCTATTGGGCCATGTTTGGGTGGGAAACCCTAATTTTAGATATGTGGGCCTTGGAATTATTGGATCCACCTTTGAGCCATTGGGATTGGATTGTGTATTAAGCCTAAATTACTCCATATTCTTTATCTAGCAGAGTAAAGGACTTAATGGATTAAGTCCTTAATGGGTTAAGTGAGAAACACTTAACCCTAATCGTCATTTTATGTGAAACCCTAATTTCACTTGGGCCTTAAGTTGAGCCTTTCTATTCAGTTTTGGTAATTGGGCCAATAATGGGCCATCTGAGAATGATCATATGGACTAGAACAATTAGATGGGATTTAGGGTAAGGCCTATAGGAGGGTTGGGCCCAATTCAGAAAATTGGGCCATAGATGGGCCATAGTTTGGGCCTAGATGGTTGTATGATATTGGGCCCTTAGAATGAGACATGTTGGACTAGACTGAACAATTGGGTCTTAAAGGAAAACCATGTAGAGGTTTGGGCCCAATTTGGAAAATTAGGCCATATGATGGGCTTGGGTTCATTATTTGACTTTTGGGTCATTGGATTGGGCCTTGAGCTTGAATCAAGCTAAGTTATGGGGTAAAGTAGTCTTTTACCCCAAGCATGGACTTATGGTTATGTGTTAGAACCCAATTATTAATTGGGTGTTATTTTGATGTTGACAGATTCAAGAATCTATCATCGAACAACTAGGGTTTTATTAGCAGGACTTCAACAGTATGAGGCGAGTCTTCTTGCAATAGGAACGGGTCTAAGGCACATGGGCCGGCCCGTATATATGATATGTTAGTGGCTGAGTGTGGGCAGGGCCCGAATCTCATTATTATCAGAGTATAGATATCAGCCAGTATGTTGGATTGCTATACTTGTTGTTTGTGTGATACTGGTATGTGTTTGTTTATACATGTGAGTGTGGGCGAGGCCCGAATCTCATAGTAGCCGAGTGTCGGTGGGGCCCGTATCTCATAATATTATTTGAGTATAGATATATGACTGCTTGATATGAGTAGATATACATGTTGTCTATGTGATGCTTGTATGCTTGTTAGTAGTGGAGTGTGGGTGGGGCTCGAATCTCCTAGACAACGGAGTGTGGGCGGGGCCCGGATCTCCTAGACAGCGGAGTGTGGATGGGGCCCGAATCTCCTAGATAGCAGAGTGTGGGCGGGGCCCAAATCTCCTAGTTAGCGGAGTATGGGTGAGGTACGTATCTCCTAGTTTCATGTTATATGTGTATGGTATGTGGTAGATTAAGGAGACTCACTAAGCTTCATGCTTACGATTTTCAGTTTTGGTTTAAGGTACTCGGTTTTAAAAAAAGGAGCTCGAGAAGATTGCAATGCACACACCATTTGTTTAATCTGGGATGTTTATACTCTGATATATTTTGACATGTGACTATGATACATGACTTATGATTTTATATAATGAATATATTTATGGTTTAAAAACGAAAATTTTGGACTGTATTTTTGGGATGTTTCAAGTTGGTATCAGAATCTTGGTTTGAGGGATTTTTGGGCACATTTTTGGGTGTGTCTGAAATCAAACTAAGGAAGTGGTATAAAGTTTTCAAAAGAAAAGATTTTTAGAAAAGCGAAAAGAATTTTTAGAAAGAAAAGAACTTTGAAAAGAGAAAAAGGGTGTGGTGCATGCAATCAACCGAGTTCAAGTAAGTACTCCCAAATTACCCATACAAGTTTATGCTATGTTATGATTATCAACTTTATTAGAACAACATGCTATACTAGGACTAAGGATCTAGGAAGGATGCCTTATGTGCCTATTATATGTGTTTCAGCTCTATGAGAACTGCATGCTAGTACATAATTGTCAGTATGATAGCAAGAGTAGTATATGCTTGATTATGTGTACTCGATGCTTGAATGTTGCTTGCTTTGTGCTTTTAGGAATCTTAGTTATCTTTTACTAACTAGTAAATGAATATGTTACATTACATATTGCGAGGATTAAATAATTTCAGAAGGTTAGGTCTAGCTTTATTGCGCAGCTCTTGTTTGAGTCCAACCGTTGTTGGGTAGGATCTCTCATTCGAAGAATTATCTAGTCTTAGTAATATGTAATAGTATTCACGAGCTTGTTAGGGGAAAGTAGCAAGGACTTCTTATGCAGCTGATAGCGGACAGTGAGTTGGTGATTACCCTAGGGAAAGCCTAGGTTGAGAGTAGCAGAGAGAAATAGTAGTAAAAAGGACTTGGTGGAGTCAAGACAGTTCTTGAGGAAAGTACGGATAGATGTGGAAGGTAGTATGGTCCCGTACTACTGAAAGTAGAGGATCCATACTCGAATCAAGGAAGGTTGAGATAAGACCAGGGAACTTGTAGTGTGTGATATCCCTCGAGTTTCGATGAGTATTGTGATGTTAGTGATGGTATATTACCGAGTATAGTGACGCTACGTGGTAGACCAGATGGTAGTTCTGGTGTCGACGAGGGAACAGGCTTGGACTCTATAGCCGAGCAACTCGATGATCAGATGAAGGAGTTCATTCCATCTGAGATTACACGCAGTATCATTGACCAGACTCGTGTGATCATCAGTATGATAAAGGAGGGCATTATAGAGATTTGTGATGAGAGACCGAGTGTAACCTGCACTGAGATAACAGTCATGATAGGGACCCGTACGTTGATGTTTCGGGAATTTAGAGTTTGTGAGGCTTCAGATTGTCATGGGGGTTAGGGACCCAATTGTTAGCAGTAGATGGTTGGCAGATGTCACCAACACTTTTCGTACCAGACATTGTCTCGAAAGGAGACAAGATCCGACTTACTTCCTGTCTCCCGAGGGACAGAGCACGAGATTGATAGAAAGAGGTTGGTAGAAGGTTGAGTGATGATGCGGTTGATTCTATGTCAAGGAATGACTTTTAGACCAAATTCTGGGTAGAGTGTGCCCAGGCGATTGAGGCATAGCAGTTGGCACAAGAGTTGTTAGATCTCCACTAGACGACTGAGATTGTGGCAGAGATCACTGCCTAGTCTCGGGAAAGAGCTTATATGGTACCACAGTATACATCATATGAGGAAATGAAGAAAGTAAGTTATCAGAACATATTCTAGAATGATAGCAGGGTGATCGAGAGTATCTCGAGGTGCAAGACCCTGAATGATATGACTTCTAGAGCTTGAGACCGGGATACGGACTTGGAGCACATTGGTAAGAGGGAACTAGATCAGTTGCTTATATTGAAGGGTCTCGGGAGGAGACCCTAGATTTAGGATTAGCTTTCGAGAGACCAGACTAGATTCGGTGCAACACTTGTGGGAAACTGCATAAGGGAGCCTTTTGTTCCAAGGGTTTGAGTAAGTGTGACTCTGGGTTATCCTCTGTTTGTGTTTGAATTATACTTCCAAGAAATGGCATATGCCAATTGCATACCGAAAATTATTAGCGGATAGCAAAAGATCATTTTCCAAATTGCGGTATTGGGAGAGTACAACGTCATCTTGGCTTATTCCAAGACTGAGGAGCAGCACGAGAAGCACGTGAGGGAGGTGCTAGAGACTTTGAGGAGGGAGAGAACTTTTTCAAGGTACTCCAAATGTGAGTTCTGGTTGCGCGAGGTGCAATATGTTGGGAACCTTGTCAATCAGAAGGGTATTCCAGTCGTTCCGGCCAATATGGAGGTTGTGATGCAATGGGAGATTCCGAGGTCTCCAATTGAGATTCGGAGCTTCCTGGATCTAGTGGGTTATTATCGGAGATTTATTCGGGTTCTTGGAGGTGGTGTGATCCTTTGGAGTGACTAGTATTGAAACACTAGCAATGGTAAACGTGGTTTTCAGCGGATTGGGCATAGAATGGTAAGAAGGATTGAGAATCCTTCCAGTATTGTGTGTCGTAAGACGTTAGTTGAATCAAAGTGGGGGAGACTCATCCAAGGATTCAGAAGTAGGAGCATTTTTGAAACTGGGATAAGTTTCGCATCCTTGTCTGGAAGGAAGACAGCCCAAGCGGTTGTATGGTTTGAGGATAGTGTGAGATGGAAGTACGGAAAAACTTTCCAATAAGGAGAGTGCGTTCCCGTAATGTTTTCTAGCAAGCCTTAGGGAATCAGGTTGGGGATTCCAGTCAGGACATGAGTTCAGTTGAGTGCGGGTCGAGCGCGTGTTCGACCTAGTATGGAAAGCATTGTAAGTCTGTGGGTGTAGCTGTAGCATTCACTAGCAGCCAAATAGTGTTAGAATGTTGTAAGTCTACGGGTGTAGCCGTAGCATTCACTAGCATCCAGATAGTGTTAGAGTGTTGTAAGTCTGCGGGTGTAGCCGTAGCATTCACCAGCAGTCAGATAGTGTTAGAGTGTTGTAAGTCTGTGGGAGTAGTCGTAGCATTCACTTGCAGCCAAATTGTGATAGAATGTTGTAAGTCTGCGGGTGTAGCCGTAGCATTCACTAGGTTGGTAGATAGTGTGAGTGCGTTGTTAGGATGCGGAAAGAACAGTAGTACCCACCAGTTCGGGTGTAGCAGTGAGGATATGAAAATCCAAAGATTGGATTTCAAAATTACCCAGAAGGATTAGACCTGGTTAAGCCAGTAATAAGACTGTAGAAGCGCCACTACAACTATGAGAGCAAGGAAGCAGTGGACTGCTTAAGGTCATTTATGACATAAGGCTACAAATGGTCATGTAGCAATCACTTATAGCCTTGGGTTTCGTGACGTCAGGATTTGACGCATGGAACCACTCGGTTAGATCAGAAAGTTGTTAGAGTCACAGTGGCATGATAACTAGTTGCAACTAGTTCCAAAGAAGGATTTCGTTCAAAAGTCGTGTGAGGCGACTAAGTAGGAGTCCTTTGGCTCCGCAGCCGAGCCAGAACCCGGTATTTCAGATGATTAGTGAAAAAAATTGAGACCGGGTAGGTCTCGGTTGATGGTGGAAAGCATCCATGTGGCAGCATAGTGTTTCAGTCAGTTCAATGTTTCAGGCAGTTAAGTGTTCTGGCAGTTCAGTGTTTTGGGCAGTTCAGTGTTCAGACAATTAAGTGTTTCAGAAAGTCAGTGTTTCAGGTAGTTTAATGTTTTCAGGCAGATCAGTGTTTCAGATAGTTTTGGGTCTCCAGCAATAATGGTATTTGGGGATCTCATGTATGGTAAGCGTAACAGATTGTTGAGTAATGCTAAGTCACCCACCGCGGGGTTCATATATAATGATTTAGTATGAGTGGTCTATTGGGGATTCAGACCACCTCGAGACAACATATTTCAGATGGAGTAGATGTGATCTTGTTGCCAAGAATTCGTTCATCTGCAAAATTTAGGGCCTTGCGAAGGATGGTCACGATTACCCTGGGGAAGACTAGGGTGTGTACAGGATTGTGGCCATGTTATTTGAGTGGTTTGGCATGTAAGGAATGGTAAGGAATGATTTTGAGGACAAAATCTAATTTAAGTAGGGGAGAGTTGTAACACCCAGTTTAGTAGATAAATAAATAGATAACGATTTATAAAAATAATAATAGCTTAAATGCGAAATAATGTAGCAAGGAGTAAGTTTTGGAGTTAAGATGTAATTTCTGGACTAATTTGTGAAGAATTTTGATAGTTGGGGGTTGTTTAGTAAGTTAGGGAGTTGTATTGAGAAGAATTTTAGAAGCAAGGATATGTTTGGTAATTATTGGGTTAAAATTGAGAAGATTTTGTGGGCCAGGGGCTAAAGTGTAAGTATTAGGATTGATTTGAAAGTAATTTAAGAGGGCAGGGTCGAATTGGTAAATTATGGATTAGGTTTGAAAATAAATTTGGAAGTGAGGGGCCGTTAGTGTCATTATGAGATTAACTTTTGAGACCCGGGTATATAAAGTTACCACCCCCGAAACCCTAACCCTACTATCGGATGAAGTAGCCACAACCACCTTGTGACTTCCTAGCCGCCATCTCCCTCTCCTCATTCTTTTCCGATTCGACCAGGTCGCCATCCACTGCCGACGACGCTGTGAGCGACAAGGACCACCGAGACCCACGAAGGAGGCTGTGAACGCCACTGTTGAGTATGAACGACCTGAAACTCTCGGTTAGTTCACCGCAAACCACCCATCTATCCTTTCTTCTTCGTTCTTTCTGTGATTTGGTGTTGTGTACGTCAGGTGCTGCAGCCAGCAGCCCTATGGTCGTTGTGTGGGTCGCCGCTGCTGTTGGTCGTCATCCCTAGGGTTCCATTCGTCGCCTACCACCCGTAGTGGCTAAGTTGGAGATGTCTCGGCCTTTAGACCATGTTTTCGAGTGTGCACATAGGTTTGCTTGATTGGGAATCAAGAGAACCCACCGAATGTCATCGCGAAACCACCACCACTGCCGCCTCTCCGGGGTCCTGCTGCCACCAAACACCACCAGGTGTGTGGTTGTGTTACTGTTCTGGGAATGGAGTAATTGTGTGTGTGTGTGTTATTCAATGATGTAGTGTTAGGTGTTTATTTGGCCAGAAAAAGCCACCGACGGTCGCCACTAGGGTGGCTGTGTGTGTATTATGTTAGTTAGTGTATGTGTCTATTTTTTGTTTCAAGCATTGTATCTGTAATTAGCAAAGAATAATGAAAATAATAAGCACCACTGTAAGGTGGTGGCCGCCACCATGAACCGCCGTTGACCACCACTACCCAAGGTGGTAGTGGGTAGTGCCTCACTAGCAAAACCCAAATGGACCTAGCAAAAACCCTAATGGGCTTAAAGATTAGTTTTGGGCCTATTGGGCCATGTTTGGTGGGAAACCCTTATTAGGGTTTAGAAAACCCTAATTTTAGATATGTGGGCCTAGGACTTATTGAATCCACCTTTGGGCCATTGGGATTGGATTGTGTATTAAGCCCAAATTACTCCATATTATTTATCTAGCAGAGTAAAGGACTTAATGGATTAAGTCCTTAATGGGTTAAGTGAGAAACACTTAACCCTAATCGTCATTTGATGTGAAACCCTAATTTCACTTAGGCCTTAAGTTGGGCCTTTCTATTGAGTTTTGGTAATTGGGCCAATAATGGGCCATCCGAGAATGATCATATGGACTAGAATAAGTAGATTGGCTTTAGGGTAAGGCACATAGGAGGGTTGGGCCCAATTTGGAAAATTGGGCCATAGATGGGCCATATAGTTTGGGCCTAGATGGTTGTATGATATTGGGCCCTTAGAATGAGACATGTTGGACTGGACTGAACAATTGGGTCTTAAGGGAAGATCATGTAGAGGTTTGTGCCCAATTTGGAAAATCGGGCCATTTGATGGGCTTGGGTTCATTATTAGACTTTTGGGCCGTTGGATTGGGCCTTGAGCTTGAATCAAGCTAAGTTAGGGGTAAAGTAGGTCTTTTAATCCAAGCATGGACTTACAGTTATGTGTTAGAACCCAATTATTAATTGGGTGTTATTTTGATGTTGAAAGATTTGGGAATCTGTCATCCAGCAGCTAGGGTTTTATCAGCAGGACTTCAGCAGTATAAGGTGAGTCCTCTTCCAGTAGGAATAGGTCTAAGACACCAAGGCCGGCCCGCATATGTGATATGTTAGTAGCTGAGTGTGGGCGGGGCTCAAATCTCATTATTATCAGAGTATAGATATCAACCAGTATTGTAACACCCATGTTTCAGAGCTGCGCAGTAGTAGATGATGTAATAGTCTAGCTCAACAATTGTAACTCTTTTTGAAGTAATAAAGATGAATTATTTGAGTATTATGTGAATTATGTGCATTTATGTGCTTATTACTTATTTATAAATGTATAATAAATAAAGGATAAAAATAAGCGTCATAATTAAAGTGTGAGTTAAATCCGATATCTCTACATAAAGTTGTAGTGGCCGAAACAAGGATTCTGGGGATATGAAGAATGCCGAAAGACGAGTTATAACGAAGAAGTTATGACTCGTTGAAGTTTGGCGACGGAACCGACACGGCACCGGGAAGCGTAAATAGTGAATTTACGATAGAACGACTTTTAGCCTTAGCGATCTAAACGAAAGTTGTAGAATATGTTTAACCGAGAGCGTCCGTAAAAAAGAACAGCCAAATCTGACTTCGTATGAGGAAGTTATGATTTTTCGAAGTTTCGGCTTAGCAATGTACAACCTGAAGTACGGATATTAGATCGAGCGGTTTTTAGCCAAATCAACCTAAACAAGAATTGAAAATCTCATTAATAGTAGTGTAACGATAAAAAGACAGACGAAAATGGAAGTCAGATGAAGAAGTTATGGACTATTAACGGATCAATCCTATCCCGACCTGTTAAAAATATAAATTTAAAATAAATTCAAAATTAGCCGACGAAGTCTAAATGAAAGTTGTAGAGTACATTCCCGCCTACGCGTGGATATAAAGAACGTCGAAAACGAAGCTCGTACACGAAAGTTATGAATTTTAGAAGGCGGGAAGGAAAATTGCGAGACTGATGCGAAATTGATGACGTGGCATGATCTAGGCCGTCACTTGCTGATAACGCCTCGCTTCGGATGAATGACATCTGGCCCTCGGGACGCCCAACGTTCGAGCTTGGGTATGCGCCACGTGCAGTTGCTTTCTTCAGTCCAACAATGCCCAAGTCGCCCCACCGAAGCGCCACCACCTGTTAGCCTTATCCAAGACTACGCCCCGCGAAGTGTTGCTGATCGCCCAACGTAAGTCCGAACTTCGGCCTATAAAAAGGGGCCGAGGCTGCCATGTTTTTCACACCAAAAATCTTCTCTTTCTCTCACTAGTTTCTCTCTCTACCACTCCTAAACCCCCCCCCCCCCCTTAAGCTTAGGTAAACCCCCTAGCACCCAAAGGAAGCCCCGAGGCTCTCGGAGTCCCGAAAAAAGGGTCTTTCGGTTTGGAAACGCTGCTCCAAGCGAAGCCTTGTTTCTATAAACCCGTTGTAAGTGAGCTACGTCTACGTTATTTTTAATATAGCTTCTAATTAATTATATTAACATTATTAGGACCTTAGAATAATTATTTGGGCTATTATTATGAGCTATGTAAGAGTCGTTATAATATCTTTTTAACCACTCACGGTACGGGGAATCTGGTTTAAAGGGCCGCATAGGGCTGTTGGATTTCAGAATTGCTATCTGTCAAAATGGTCCTTCCCTCCGGTGTTTTATGTCTAGCCCCTGTCTGTACATAGTGGGTGAAGAGTATTGTTTAATGCTTATATAATAGTAATAATAGCTAGACTATTAATTAGTCTCGGTGAATATTAGACTAAACCCTAGTGGTGATGATAATAGGTTTTGTCGAACGAAGCTGTTTTAAGTAAACGAAGCGCTGTCCGAGTACTGAGTCACCACCTTATCAGGTGAGTGCATAGTCGAATTCATCTTACAATAGATAGGAAATATTTAATATAAATTACATGTTATGTCTACATATCGTCTGTATACTTGCTGTCTATGCTGGGTGAAAGATTTTTATACATGTTTTAAATGATTTAAACTGTATATGTATTTTATATCTACAAAATGTGTTGGGTAAAACATGGGTAGATGTAATAGTTGTTGTGTGACCAAATAAAATAATGAGAGGCCTCGTTATAGATGTTATTGATGATCCAATCATCTAGCGAAGTATAGATGACAACCACGGACTATTCTAGACAGTCAAGTGGAACGCTAGCAGGCTCGCAACCTGTAGATGTTTATTTGAAGTGTGTGCTCACCAATAATACTCCATCCCCCACATGGTTGCCTTATTTGACATGAATTGCTGAGGAATCCCCGAAGCATGTGTTGTCACCCCGGTGAAAGTCCTTAAACTAGGTCCCTTGTGATAGATGTTTTAGGGACGTAAAGTGAGGATAACGGGAACGAGTAATCGGGTTTGTTTGGTTTGATAAAGTTAATAAACTTAATTATTGTGGGTTGAAAACCCTATGTGCTCACTAGGCTCCCAAGCCTGACCCACTCAGTTTCTTGTATTACAGGTAGTGACGCATGAGCATAGATGTTTGGATGAGAGATAAGGGATTATTGGCCTGTAAATACGAAATAATGTAGTAAGGCTTATGTTGTACTGTTTATGCTTTTGATCTTTATCGAACATGATATCCCGAGTCTTTTAATGAAATACATTTCTACGAAAAAAATGCTTTGATAAATCTTTATCATATTTTGTTTTGGGAACAAATTCCTGATATGGGCATATTTAGTTATAAAATTCATGCATTATCTTAATACTTTATGTTGATTTTATCTTATTTAATGAACAAAAGGTGCTTAATTAGTTTAGAATTTCATTTTTCAGCAACAATGACATGCTCGAATGGAAAAGGAAGCGGAACTAGCGATTGGAGGCTTGGATCTTGGATTTTGAAGAAAGAAGGATGTCGTTGGACAGCTTGACCCCTCGTTTGTGTTTTGGCCATATCTCATGAACCGTAACTCCGATTGATAGGATGCAAAATGTTCTGAAAACTAGACACACCTTCGGACGACTTTCGTGTTTTGAGAAAATGCTAATTCCAAACAGACTCAACGAGTTGGGCCTCAACTCGACGAGTTACGTCGAACTTTCGCGATTCTAGACGCTGACTTGCCGTACACGGGTTTTAAGTGACGGACTTGCCGAGTCGGTCACTAGACTCGATGAGTCACCTCTGTTTTGTGAAAATCTATATAAAGGGCATTCCTTCCTGATACCCTAGCATATAGATGAACCCTTGGAGGCCAATTGTCGACTAAAGGTGCTGCTGAAGCGTGGGAAGCTAAGGAATCAACCCTACATTCAATTTTAAGGAGAATCAAGGAAAAATCAAGTTTACTCTTTAGCTAATCTCTTGTTTGAACTATGTTTTTACCAATTGATTTCGTTTTTGAGCTTGTTTCTGCTGTAATCATGAGCTAAAACTCATACCTTCTATTTAGGATAGATGATTTTGTGATTATGGTTGATTTTGTGGTTGGATTAATTTAATTTGGTGAACTTTGTTTTATTATGCTTGTTAAAGAATCTTATGCATTAACCATAACTATTTTCTGTTAATTATCAAGTAATTAAGCTGCATGAACATCTCTTAATTGCTTACCTCATGTGATTTATGTGAAAACATAGTTATGTGCCTAGGATTAGCGAATGTGAAACTAGTATTAACTAGAAAGTGGCTAAATTAATGTGTGAGCTTGTGTGACAAACCATCAACAAGTGGTTAATTGAATTAGTAATTTGATTAACTAATTACAAGTCTTATTTAACTCGAATAAATAAACTAGGAAACTCCTTGGTTTAATCAACTGATCACTGCTTGAATTAATTAGGTTTTCTAAGGATTATTAATAGCGAACGTGAACCTAATCACACTAATCGGTAGCCAATGACAATTAATCCATTGCACTTGTCATAAAATCAACCATATGAATAAATGATTCGAACCTAAATAGAAGTCTCCTTAATTATTGAATTTAGTTGATTTTTATTTGCTTAGCTCTTAGTTTCGGAGTTTAAGTTTTAGTTAATTGTTTAAGTTTCTATTCTTGCAAAACTAGAGAAAAACCCCCTTTCTATTACTTGTTTTATTTAGATAATATTAGCATTTATTTTAATTGTTTATCGTTCCCTGTGTTCGATACCGTACTTACTTGAACTAAACTGCTAATCGATACATATACTGCCTTTCGTGTGTTTGTATTTGTGTTTAAGTGAGTAGAATTAAAACTAGTGCATTTTACACACATCAATACCGCAACTCTTTTATTTAAAATGTTACTCTGATTTTTAAACAAAGCATAAACAAATCGGTCTTTTTTGGCCGTGAAAACGGGGATGTCACAGTTGGTATCAGAGCATTAGTTTAAGCAAACTAGGAATTTGCAGGATTTCTAGACTTAAACTTAGAATGCATGCAATGATTGTGAGATGTGAGCACTAGCTTATTTTAGGAATTATACCCAAAATCCTTTTATGTGCTAAATGCTTTGTGCCTGATATGATGTTATTTGTTCAGATCTATGGTCTGATGTCGACCGGATCTGGAAACCTTATGTGTTTAGGATTCTAAACGTATGACTATAATATTAGAACTAACATGCAAACGTTTTGGAGGGATAAGGATTATTTAAACGTCTATCCTAAGTAAATATATAAATTCACCCTATTCGGTGTATAGATCAAAATAGCGAGAACCCGCAGTGGAGCCGGGAATGCAAATCGGAACAGGAATCAACCACCAATGATTGAACAAATACCTATTGTAGTAGATGCTCTTGAGCTAGTTACAATGGCCGGAGTACAAGCCATGATACAGGCTATGTTAACTGAACAACGAGAAGAGATGAGGCAGATGTTTCATGAAAATAGGAACGAACCTACAATGCCAATTGAACAGCCCGAATTGAACGATGGGCAGTCAGAAGGAGGGAGCTATAGTGGGACTGTTGGTGAAGTCAACCCACCAATAGTTCGAAAAAAGAACCAGGATGACAACGTCAAGAGGAATGGATGCAAGTATAAGGATTTTCGTACTTGCAAGCCATTGACTTTCGCTGGAAAGGTAGATCCGATCGGAGTCATGGATTGGATCTCGAAGATGGAGTTAGCTTTCATGACGTGTGGTTGCAGAGGAAAGATATATACCACCTTTGCGATATGTCAGTTCCGAGGAGGCGCTGTGTGTTGGTGGAATACCGTGGGGAAGACTCTGAGCCCCTGAAACTGACATGGGTGGAGTTTTTGGTGCAATTCAAACGCAAGTACTGCTCAACCCAAAACCTGCTCGAGCTAGAGAACCAATTCCTGACCTTGAAGAAAGGAAGCATGTCGATTGATGAATACACCAACAACTTCACAGAGAAGATGGAGTTCGCCTTGCATGTTGTTTCGGATGAGATGACGAAAATCGACAAGTACGCAAAGAAACTTCCTTGGGAATATGCGGTGCCAGTGCGTCAGGCACCTACTCTGGAGGCAGCTATCTGGGCTGCCAAATCTGTGGAGGATATGATTAAGGGAAGAGCTTTCAGCAAGGTTGAGTTTGGCGAGAAAAGGAAGTTCGAGGGGTTTGCAAAGCCCAACAATAAGAAAATCAAGTCTGGTTCAAGAATGTTTAGAGGAGGAAACGAAGCAAAGTGGTGCGAGAAGTGAAAAAGAAGC
This sequence comes from Lactuca sativa, assembly GCF_002870075.4. NCBI lineage: Eukaryota > Viridiplantae > Streptophyta > Magnoliopsida > Asterales > Asteraceae > Lactuca > Lactuca sativa. Next base: position 299,785,260 of record NC_056627.2, on the reverse strand, counting down.
ACTTAGGGAAATGTAGCGAGGAAGTGACCTGCTACAAGTGTGGGAACACGGGGCATTATGCCAACGAGTGCACCGCCAACAAAAAGGTGGGCTACGAGTGTTGTGAGGAAGGGCACATTGCAAGGGATTGCCCGAAGATGAAAGAGGCGGAAAGGCCCAACATTCCACCAAAGCCAAAGGCGAGAGCCTTCCAGATGACGCTCGAGGATGTGAAGGAGGCAGGAGATGCCGCTTCAAGTACCTTTCTTGTAAATGGATTACCTGCCAACATACTATTTGATTCAGGAGCAAACTACTCCTTTGTATCACATAAGTTAGGTGGGAAACTAGCATTGCCCGTAGAAAAATTTAATAATGCCCTGATTGTAGAAGTTGTCAGTGGCAGGTTCGTACCTGTTAGTGATAGTATTAAGAGCATAGTCATCAACTTAAACGAAAACGAATTCTGCGAAGAGCTGTTACCCATAGAGTTGAACGATTCTGACATCGTTTTGGGAATGGATTGGATTAGCACCAACGATGCGGATATATTATGCTGAAAGAAGATAGTAAGGGTAAATCCCCCTGGAAAGGAGTCATTCATGGTGTACGGGGACAAATGCAGAGTAAATTCTGGAATCATCTCCCAGATGAAAGCCAGAAAATGTTTGTCTAAAGGATGTGCATCATATTTCGCGTTTGTGATTGATGCTAAGAAGGAAAAGAAGGAGGTGCAGAATATACCAGTGGTGTGTGACTATCCGAAAGTCTTTCCCGAAGATCTTCCTGGATTATTGCCTGTTAGACAAGTGAAGTTTCGGTTAGACTTGTTACCAGGAACATCACCGATAGCAAAAGCACCATACTGACTAGCACCGATGGAGATGAAGGAGCTCATGATGCAACCTTAGGAGTTGTTGGAAAACGGTTTCATTCGACCTAGTTCATCACCCTAGGGAGCTCCGGTGTTATTTGTGAAGAAGAAGGACGGAAGCATGAGAATGTGCATAGATTATCGAGAGTTGAACAAGGCAACGGTAAAGAACAAGTATCGATTGCCAAGGATTGATGACATATTCGATTAGCTGCAAGGTTCGATCTATTTATCAAAGATCGATCTCAGCTCAGGATATCATCAGCTAAAGGTAAGAGAGCAGGACATTGAGAAGACTGGATTCAGAACAAGATATGGACACTATGAGTTCTTAGTTATGTCATTCGGACAAACCAATGCTCCAGAAGCGTTCATGGATTTGATGATCAAGGTTTGTAAACCATTCCTCGACAAATCTGTGATAGTGTTCATAGATGACATTCTCATCTACTCGAAAAGGCAGGAGGAGCATGGCAAGCATCTACAAGAAGTGTTGGAAGTGTTGAAGAGGGAGAAACTTTATGAAAAGTTCTCCAAATGCGATTTTTGGATCCGAGAAGTCCAATTCTTGGGTCATGTGGTTAACCAAGAAGGGATAATGGTTGATCCAGCAAAAATCAAAGCAGTGATGAAGTGGGAGCGACCAAAAAGTCCCACGGAGATTCGAAGCTTTCTGGGATTAGCTGGATACTAACGACGATTTATCCAAGGCTTTTCTTCGATAGTTGCTCCATTAACAGCTTTGACCCACAAAGGAGGTACTTATACATGGAGTGAGAAGCACGAAGAAGCATTCGAGAAGTTGAAGAAGAAGTTGTGTGAAGCACCAATTCTTTCTCTACCCGATGGAGTTGAAGACTTCGCAATGTATAGCGATGCATCGGGAGTCAGGTTGGGTTGTGTTCTGACCCAAAGAGAAAAGGTGAACATACGCATCTCAAAAATTGAAGGAGCATGAAAAGAACTACCCCACTCATGATCTGGAGTTGGCAGCGGTGGTTTTTGCCTTGAAGATATGGAGGCATTACCTCTATGGCACAAAGTGCAAAATTTTCATTGATCATAAGAGTCTCCAGTATCTCTTTAATCAGAAGGAATTGAACATGAAGCAACGAAGCTGGCTAGAGTTACTCAATGAATACGACTGTGAGATACTTTACCACCCCGGTAAAGCAAATGTTGTCACTGATGCTCTCAGTTGAAAAGTCAATCTTGAGAGAAAAAGGCCAAGAGCGTTGAGAGTAGAAGTTGTCTCGACGATTGTGGAATCTATCAGGAAAGCTCAAGAAGAAGCTTCAGAGAAGAATGACCGAAACGAAGAACGTTTGGGCAAAACGTTAGTGTTCGGTACAAACATTCAAGGACCGAAGGTATTCCAATATCATATTTGGGTACCTAAGATAGGAGGAGCAAGAGATCTTCTGATGGAAGAAGCTCACAAGACCATGTACTCAATTCATCCCGGCAGCACGAAAATGTATAGGGACCTAAAACCCTACTACTGATGGCCAACGATGAAAATCGATGTTGCGAAGTATGTGGCCGAGTGTGTGACATGTGCAAGAGTTAAGGCACAACATCAGAAACCGTATGGGAGTTTAGAATCTTTACTTATAACCATGGGTAAATGGGAAGACATCACCATGGATTTTGTGACTAAACTGCCTAGAACGAAGAACGGTCACGACATGATTTGGGTGGTCGTGTTTCACTAAGAGTGCACACTTCATAGCAGTCAACGAGAGGTGGTCTGTGGATAAGCTTGCAAATGCTTACATGAAGGAAGTGGTAAGACTTCACGGTGTTCTTCTGACGATTGTATTGGATCGTGATAGTCGTTTCACTTCAAGGTTTTGGAGAAGTCTACAAGAGGAATTGGGTACAAAATTATGTTTAAGTACAGCTTACCATCTGCAGACTGATGGTCAGAGCGAAAGAACGATTCAAACACTGGAAGATATGCTGAGAGCATGTACCCTGGAGTTCCAAGGGAACTTGGACGAGCACTTAGCTGTGGTAGAATTTTACTACAACAATAGTTTCCTCTCGAGCATCAGGATGGCACCTTATCAAGATATGTACGGACAGAAGTGAGGCTGGAGAGAAGCAGTTTATGGGCCTCGAGATAGTCAATGATACTGCTGAGAAGCTGAAGATGATTAGGGAAAGGATGTTAGCAGCTCAGGATCGTCAGAAGAGCTATGCTGACAAGAAAAGACAACCGATGACTTTTAAAGTTGGGGGTTCGGTTTTGCTTAAAGTCTCACCGTAGAAGGGACTTATAAGATTCGGGAAACGAGGAAAGTTGAGTCCATGGTTTATTGGACCATTTAAAGTTCTTCAGAAGATTGGGAACCAAGCTTACAAGATTGAATTACCCAAAGAACTAGATGGTATTCATAACACCTTCCATGTGTGTTATTTGAGGAAGTTCACGGTAGAAGTTCCTAATTAATTATAGCAACATAATTAGGACCTTAGAATAATTATTTGGGTATTATTATGAGTTATGTAAGAGTCATTATAATATCTTTTTAACCGCTCGCAGTACGCAGAATCTGGTTTAAAGGGCCACATAGGGTTGTTGGATTTCAAAAGTGCTATATGCCAAAATGGTCATGCCCTCCGGTGTTTTATGTCTAGCCCCTATCTGTACATAGTGGGTGAAGAGTATTGTTTAATGCTTATATAATAGTAATAATAGCTAGACTATTAATTAGTCTCGGTGAATATTAGACTAAACCCTAGTGATAATGATACTAGGTTTTGTCGAACGAAGCTGTTTTAAATAAACGAAGCGTTGTCTGAGTACCGAGTCACCACCTTATCAGGTGAGTGCATAGTTACTTTCATCGTACACATAGATAGGAAGTATTTAATACAAATTACATGTTATGTGTGCATATTGTCTGTATACTTGCTATCTATGCTGGATGAAAGATTTTTATACATGTTTTAAATGATTTAAACTGTATATGTATTTTATATCTACAAAATGTGTTGGGTAAAACATGGGTAGATGTAATAGTTGCTGTGTGACAAAATAAAATAATGAGAGGCCTCATTATAGATGTTATTGATGATCCATTCATCTAGCGGAGTATAAATGACAACCACATACTATTCTAGACAGTCCAGTGGAACGCTAGCAGGCTCGCAACCTGTAGGTGTTTATTTGAACCGTGTGCTCACCAGCAGTACTCCATCCCCTGCATGGTTGCCTTATTTGACATGAATTGCTGAGGAATCCCCGAAGCATGTGTTGTCACCCCGATGAAAGTCCTTAAACTAGGTCCCTTGTGATAGATGTTTTAGGGACATAAAGTGTGGATAACGGTAACAGGTAATCGAGTTTGTTTGGTTTGATAAAGTTAATAAACTTAATTATTGTGGGTTGAAAACCCTATGTGCTCACCAGGCTCTCAAGCCTGACCCACTCAGTTTCTTGTATTACAGGTAGTGACGCATGAGCATAGATGTTTGAATGAGAGATAATGGATTATTGGCCTGTAAATACGAAATAATGTAGTAAGGCTTATGTTTTACTGTTTATGCTTTTGATCTGTATCGAACATGACATCCCGAGTCTTTTAATGAAATACATTTCTACGGAAAAATGCTTTGATAAATCTTTATCATATTTTGTTTTGGGAGCAAATTCTGGAACTCTTCTATTTAAAATGTTACTCTGATTTTTAAACAAAGCATAAACAAATCGGTCTTTTCTGGCCGTGAAAATGGGGATGTCACAAGTATGTTTGATTGCTATACTTGTTGTCTGTGTGATACTGATATGTGTTTGTTTATACATGTGAGTGTGGGCGGGGCCCGAACGTCATAGTAGCCGAGTGTGGGCGGGGCCTGTATCTCGTAGTATTATTTGAGTATAGATATATGACTGCTTGATATGAGTAGATATACATGTTGTCTATGTGATGCTTGTATGCTTGTTAGTAGCGGAGTGTAGGCGGGAAGGAGTTCGGCTCACAACTCCATTAAAAAGAAGCACTTTTCGGGAAGCAACCTGAGCCCGGTTTGCATTTTGTAGCATGTTTAGTCACTTTTAGTAAATCACACTTCATCCATCATATTAATTAATTTATCTATAAATATGTATTTTATGTTAATTCCATTACTAAAATGTCTTGTTTGTTTTATAGCAATTTAATTTCAATGGTTTTTTTATGTTTATTTCTCATTACTCAAATGTATGTTGCATTATACAAACTCATGACTTTTATCAAATAGTTGGACTTACATACTTATTAAATACTTACAAATCATAAAGTTAATAAAAAAAATATAATATCACAATTCATGATTTTTTCTAAACTAATGATATATTATGTTATTATACAATCAAAATTTTAATTCTATTTAAAATTATCAACCGTAGTTTTCACTGGTTTTTAATAAAGTTAAGATTAAACTAGTATCAATCAATAATTATTTTTGAAAAATACCATCTTTCGGAATAAAACTTTATGTGCTCTAACTTTTATATTTACAGAGCAACTCCTCTAACTTTTATGTATACAAAATATATTGGGTATTTGGCAAGAGGGAAACACGTGAAAGTAATGAGATAAGGGTGAGTGAGTATTACGATTATTAGAAATATACTTCTCTTACAGATGAAATGGAATTTGTTGAAATATTAGTTAATCAAGGGAAAAGTTTTCCACTTATGCATAAGTAACGTGCACACATTCTATATAAGAAATGACTTTTTTGAGTAAAAATGTTCAAATATGAAATTTGATTTTGGATTCAAGTATGGTAATGGGATTTAACTTTTACACAAAAAGTGATACTTTTAGTAAAATCTTACTAAGACAATAAAATTTAAAGTGATTTTAATAATGAATTTATATAAAACTACATTATTTTTGGAAATGGTTGGAATTTTTACATCCTGGGGGTGTTTGATTTTGTACAACATTACAAGTCCACAGATTTTGTTTTTGAACGGTACGAAGAAATTTTATAACTAAGTAGAACAACATACATAAATAAATTTATAAACAAGTAGCAAGACGTTAGAAAAAGATTAAAAATAAAAAATAACTAAAGTTGGATTTTGAGGTCATCTAATTCGATTAGCTTTGGAAAAATGACTTAGGATGGTAATGAGTTTTTCATTTATTTATATTTAGATAATTTTTTTATATACGATTGTCTATCAAACTTGTTAAATATGCAAACCGAATAGTTCATTACTCTTTCAAATCATTTTCCTTTTCTTTTTAGGTGTTGTTTATAGTGGGTTAAAATCAATTCAAAATCAACCATTAGACTATTGGATATGGGCAACTGGTTTATAATGTGAAATATTGTCATCTCACATTTTAATATGTTATAACATAAAATGAGGGTGGTGTTCCCATGTTATAACATTGTGTTAAGAGAAGAGAGAAAGAGAGAAAAAGAGAAAGAAATGATTTGATTGCGTGCTGCCTCTCGTGCTCGTTACTATATTTCATAGCGCCACATCTCATAACTAGAGGGTGGTGTTCCAGTTGTGGTAACAGTGTTAAGGAGCCTCCTGTAACATCCCGATTTTCAGGAATAAAATTTGAAAGATTTTATGCATTTTGCCTTAGAACTCGACGAGTTGGGATGCTCCAACTCATTGTATAAAGACCGAGATGGCCACGTTTACTTTGGAACCTACTCGACGAATTGGAGGACCCAACTCGACGAGTTGAAGTTGGATGTGAAAACCCTAATTTTTTGGGTTTGCACCCTATTTAAAGGACCTTAAGTCCTCTCTCCATCCTCCCTTACCACCTTATCGCCTAGAACAAACCCTAATCGAGCTAACCTTCCATTTTGAGCGTGTGTAAGGCGAAAGAGTGTGTGTTTGGTGCATTTCTTGAGGAAACTCAAAGATTTAAGAGCTTGGAACGCGAAGGAGTCTATAGATTCGACATCTACTAAGTTGTAGCAACCATTTGAAGGTAAAAAGCATCTACCTTGATCAATTGTTTGTTAGATCTCTCCATTAGAGAGTTTATGGTCATTCATAGCTTCTTCTTGAGTCATTCTTGGTTTTGAGCAAGATTTGAAGCTAAGACTTCGGATCTGGACACTACTAGGCTCCTTAGGCCTAAAGACTCAAGCTTTATCAAGCTTTGGCCAACTTCCATGCCTTAAACCCATTGTTAAGCCTTGTTTTAGCAAGTTAGCCTCTTAATGCCATACATGGACGTAAAGCTTGCAACTTTACGTAGTATCTCAGCCCTAGAAGACTAGATATACAGTTTGGAGCCTTGGTTTCGCTCAAAAGCGTCTGAATGAGAAAAGGGCTGAAGGAACTCGACGAGTTTCTTAGCCAACTCGACGAGTTGGATAGGGTTTTCACGCTTTTGGATTGTAAGTGAACTCGGCGTGTTGGTAAGATAACTCGACGAGTGGTTAGGGTTTTTCCCCGATCTTCTAGACACTATATGAACTCGACGAGTTGTTTGGCAACTCGACGAGTTGACTCCAATTTTCACCGTTTTCTAAGTTCTGAAGGAACTCGACGAGTTGCTAGATGCACTTGACAAGTTGGGTCAACATGGACCATTGACCTTGACTGTTGACTTTGACTTTGATCAAGGGTTGACCAAGTTGACTTCTGAGGGTATTATGGTAATTGGGTGTTGATACAATTGGTCCTATGATGGTTGTAGGTGTTGGAGTTTGGAGCGGTGTTTTGGGAGATTGACATTTTCATCCAGTGCTACTTACGAGGTGAGTTTTTCCTCATTATACTCAAGGGTCTATGGCACCAAGGCTGGCCCTTTGGATTGTTATCCTGTTTTAAAAATGTTATGATCTGTTAGATCGGTATCTTGGTAGATAGGATGTTTCTATGTGGTTATAATCTGTTAGATCGGTATCCTGGTAGATAGGATGTTGCTATGCTTAGTGATCAGTAGATCGGTTTGACTGTCTATAGACTGTTATGTGATTATCTGATATATGTGCATATGATTGATTGATGGTTGAGGCTTCACTGCTTTGTGTGTAAGCCAATAGGCCATGACATTCCAACCCGATGGTTGAGGGCCTAGAGTATTCCATCCCGAGGATGATTGGACTCACAGTATGTTGGCATTCCAAACGTTGGTTGAGGGCCCAAAGTATTCCATCCCGAGGATGATTGGACTCGCAATATGTTGCCATTCCAATCCGATGGCTGAGGGCCCATTGTATTCCATCCCGAGGATGATTGGATTCACAGTATATTGGCATTCCAACCCGATGGTTGAGGGCCCAGGGTATTCCAATCCGATGGTTGATTGGACCCATAGTATGTTAGCATTCAAACCCGATGGTTGAGGGGCCTGGGTATTTCATCCCGATGGATGATTGGACCCATAGTATATTGGCATTCAAACCTGATGGTTGAGGGCCTTGGGTATTCCATCCTAATGGATGATTAGACCTGTAGTATGCTGTTTGTGATATATGTTATTTTGTGTGTGTTGATATTTTGGGGGAACTGACTAAGCTTCGTGGTTACGGTTTCAGTTTATTGTTTCAGGTGCTCCAGATGTTTTGGTAAGGAGAAGGCATGACCGTACACATTTGCTTGTTTTTGAAACTTATGGTTTCTGGGATACTCTGATAACGTAAATGTTTTGAAAACTATATGTAAATGATTCCGGTTTTAAATAAATGTTTTCGGAACAACAATTTTGTAAACACCTCTTCAATAAATGGGTTGCTGTGAAATCTTTAAATTTGGCATGAATTTTATGGATGTTACAAGTTGGTATCAGAGCCTTGGTTTGAGTGAATTGGAGGAACACTCGTGTGAATCCAGTCTCAAACTAAGGAAAAAGGGTTTTCAAAACAAATTTTCAAATGGTTTTCAAAATAATCAAAGAGGATGTGATGTGTACGATCAGTCGGAGCCAGTAAGTAGACCCCAATTTACCACACATTTATTTGAGCTTATGTTATGTTATGATATGTTAGAACAACATGCTAGTAATAGGCTAGGGATCCTCATGAATTGCATGGTAGAATTTCCTGATTATATGATGCCTTAGTTCCTATAGAGTTCTCTTGTTGAGATGATATGTGACTCTTTCACGTGTGAACTGGCTATTGAGTGGAGACGCTAAGTCACATGACGCATGGTTTAAAGGATCTTAGATTGAGAGGTTTGGTCCTGCTGTGTAGCTCTCATCTAAGTCTAACCGTTGTGGTATTGAATATTTTAGCCTAATATTATTTAAACGGTGGGGTATGTGATTGTATTCATGCAATAGTCATCTGGCACCAATGGAGGGTTGTATGGAAATTAGTGGTATGGTGAGTCGTGTGGGGTCTGTCGGCCAGTCGCGTTGCTGGATGATGGCCAATAGCTTTCTCTGAGTGGGTGTAGTGTATAGCGAGTCTGCAGGCGGAATGATTAGCCATTCTTGGAAGAGTGAGAGCAGGACAGAGGTGCACCTGAGATATTGGGAGTTGGAGATCAGGAAAATTCGCACGAGGATTTGTTTGATTTTATTGTGTTTTAGTGCCAATCGGCTCCTCAACACGAATGTTGCTTGCTTTGTGCTTTGTGGAACTCATGAGTGATGTGAGTTATTAAGTGAATATGTCATGTCACATTTAAAAAGGGTTGGATAATCTCATAGTGACGGATTTGACCTTACTGCGCAGCTCTTGTTTGAGTACAACTGTTGTAGGGATGAGTCGGTTACTCGAAGGATTATCTGAACTTTGTGGCATGTGATAGCTAATTGACGTTGTGAGGAGTTCTTCAACAACCGATGGCAGAGAAGTGTAGAATCCTAGGGGGTATTTTAGTGTGGTAGTTCACTATTGGGCAGATTACAAGAGTATATTATGACTAGGTCTTAGATGACCCGAAATGATTCTTGAGGATAGTATGAATATATATGGAAGGTAGTATTGGGCCTGTACTACTAAAAGCATAGGATCCATACTCGAATCAATGAAGATCCTGGGGATTCTAAGGGCTGGTCTGGGAAGGTACCATGGTTGGATACCATGGTTCGCGACAGTGGTTTTATTCATGTCAATCTTTTGGTTATGG